>NC_059349.1:47554243-47871743 GCF_019703515.2 Myxocyprinus asiaticus | reverse complement strand
CCGATTCATGTGACAACAGCATGCCGTTGATTTCAACAAAAGCGCCTCTGGTAAGAAATATATTTACGTTTTTTAAATAAAACCTGTCTGGTTGTAAAGAGTAGCGTCTCTAGTTTCGTTTGATATGCCGCTTTAAAAATCTGTTTATTTTTCGCGCGTCAGCACGCTAACAAACATTATGTCTACATATGTGGACACTGGAACTAAATTTCCTCAAAGGTAGAACTAGTTATTTTGAATAACTTTCAACTCTAAAACATTTGTGGGTAATTTAGCTGCATTTTAATATACATTTTGTACATTTACATCTCTGTGCAATACGATTCTATTCATTAAAATTAGTAAATGTATTCCTATATATTTACTGTGCATTTTCACATTGAGAATAAATGGGTTTATCCAAAAGCTGAAACATTTATATGGAGTTAGGATGAAAATAAGGTGCATTTTGAACTGTTCTGAGACCAGTGCAGACAGACAGCAAGTCATTCACTAAATAGTGATCAAGGGGGCAAGGGAGCATCCTATAGCTTTCTATGCAGCTAAGTGCATTCAGTCCTAAAATCAAATGATGTTTGGACCACTCAACATGTTTGGCAGACATTGGGCAATGGTAATCAGTACATATCAGAATTTTATAATGCACATTTTATTTTAACATGGTTGGCACTGATTGGATGATGCAGGCCATTACTTTGAATCAGAATTAATTATGCTACTTTCTGATGTAATGTCTGTAACATCTCAAAAACATGAATAACCAACACTTCTGGAAACATAATAAACAATTTGATGAAAAAAAATCAGACTTTCTATAGCTTAGTGTTATTTAAAATTTCACAACATAGTCTCGCTGTCCACATACGTGGACATAAATATTTAGGAAAAATTTGCTTGTTTATTAGGTGCTACTAGTTACAAATCAAAAAGGGAAATGGAAAATGCACACAGCAGTCACGCTCGGGTCTCAGGAGGTTAAAGGTTTATAAGTTATTGTTTATAATCAATTCCCCTATGGAAAAATGAAGGGAATTTCATTCCGCTCTATCAGGTATGTTCGGAATAGCATGCTACCGACTATTTTTGAAAGTAACTCATATGCTGTTATGTACTTTACTTAGTATGAACATATATCACACAATGCAATGCCCTCAACATGAACTTCCATTACCAATTTGAAGGACATCAACCATGATTTTTAACATCGGTTTCTTGACTCGCTATTTGCCAGACTGCCGATAGTTCGCAGACTGCAAAAAATCCACTACCACATGATGAATTACAAGTAAAACATAATAAGCTCATCATGTTAAAGAAATGTTTCGTACTACTGTTTGAAATGTTTATCGTTGCATACTGCATACTTTTTCCACATACTATGTATGCATTATCCAGTACTGCTATGCTGTGTTTCCATTCTGAACATAATCGTTATTAAAACACATTCTTTAACGGGAAATGTAATGTGTTTTTTCATCCAGTTGTCAGCAGGGGGCAGCAGCCTCTACAATCTTTAATCCTAACAAACTATCCACTGCAGCTCTAACCCTGCTAGCATGCAGTAAGTTCAACATTTAGTCTAGTATACATATGTGCATGTGTGTGTGAGAAAGAAAGAGACATATTGGGAGAGACAGAAAGCAACGTTTACATTGTAAAAGTTTACATTGTTCATATCTGGACATATGTTCATAAACTTTTATGATGTATGCACAACAGAACAGTTCTGTAAAGACCCCAAAACAGTGGGGTTGCTGTCTCAGTGTGTGATGATGTCATGGTACTCTGTGATGACCTCATACCTCCAGACGGTCTGTTCTGAGGAGTTTCTGGGCGGCCGCAGCTGAGGCAGCAGCAGCTGCAGCGTTGGCAGCAGAGGGTACAGATGCCATCCCAGGGCTGCCCGCCATTAGCATAGGCCCACTGGGTAAGATCTCTGCAGGCATTAGCCCGGGTGACACCGGGCCCAGGTACGGATTAAACGCGGCCGCAGCGGCTGCTGCAGCAGCTGCACTGGCGTTGGTTGCAAGGCTTGGCGTGACCGAAAACATAGGCTGCACCAACAAACAGAAAAAAAAACAAAAAACATAAAACACATTAAACTAAGCGTTATGTATATAAAATGTACTTATTTCAAATAGGTCAAAGGAATATTCATTGTTATGACAATTATCAAATACCCTCGTAGTCAAGGTTTCAGATGGTAATACCATAGTACTATTCTATTACCATATAATTACACTGTGGAATTTACCACGTGATACTGTAATGTAAGAATATCCTATTGTTTGATCATGTTTGATCAGTCAGCTGTAGCAATAATTAAAAAAAGCTGTAACATTAAGTGTAGTTACCCACATTTTATCCCAACCCACCTACACATTTATACATCCTTAAGACACATTTAAACATATGTTGCTGTATAATTAACAGCATTAGTCTGTTCTAATTGTTATAACTGGCAACTTCCTCTTTTCATTTTGTACATAAGGGATATTACAATATTAATGATACGGTTAAATAATATTTATCCTTTGGTACATATCTTTGGATTTGCGTCGATGAAGGGGTACTTGAGCCTTACTGATGGTGCTGTGGGGGTACTTACGGCATAAAAGCTTGGGAAACACTGCTTTAGATAACAAAAAATCAAACCAAGTTGCATTTATTTTAAAGAAAGATAGCACACATTTCAAACAATACATTTCATAAATAAAAACATGTTTGGTTATATATATGTATGTGTGTGTATATATATATATATATATATATATATATATATAAAATGTCAAAACAGTTCAAAATTAAGACAAAAAGTATTTGGACACTTAAGCCAACTACTTGGGGGTCATAGTGTATAATAAGTATATTTCAAACAAGTATAAAAGATTATTAAACAAACAATGGAATAATGTTTAGAGAAAAAGCTTATATGCCTTTAACAAGAATCGAGCCTCACCATTGGCTGAAGCTGACTTCCTGGCATGATGGCATTGGCTAGCTGCATCTGCTGGGCGAGCATTGCCATGTTCTTCTGCTGGATCAGATTGTTACGGCCGTTTATCTCCAGCTGTGTCTTCAGGTGAGGAGGAGGGTGCAGGTACTTACAGTTCTCTCTGGAACAGCGACCCTGAGAGAGACAAGAAAGAGAAAGAGAGCGAGAGAGAGAGAGAGAGAGAGAGAGAGAGAGAGAGAGAGAAGATAGAGGGAAGGCATACAGAGGAAGATCATGTGGGGAAAAGAAAATAAGAAACATATTAATGGGTGTTTTCCTTAACTACAGGCAATTTCATGTTCCATGGGTTGATTTTTATTCAAATGTTATATGAAGACCACATTAAAACTGACGTAAACACTTTTTGCCAGGCCTTTATCATTTCTTTCTTTGTATTATTTATACATAAAATACCTTTTTTGCTTTGATTTTGCTTTAACCTGGTCCCATACTTTCAATCTTAAAATATAGATAATAATAAATAATAAAAAATATTAATTATTAGATAATAAAAAAATATGATAATCGAAACAAAGCTCGAAATAATCATATACCACTTAAATATACATTTTGTAAAAATTATTTATTGAATAATTATGATCATCCTTCAGTTGTGGCATCATTTCCACCATGACCAAAAATTCTGCCACTATTAATTTTAATTAGTATTACTTGGTTACCAAGGAGACAACAGTGTCTGTGAAGAGCATGCTTGAAATCAAACACTGTATGAGGCATTTGATGTGATAAAAACAAAGAAAAAAATTACATCACTTCTAAGTAAACATCACTTGCAAACATAATTTTTTTTGTGTGTGTATCTTTTCCAAGCTGTACTGTAATTTGGTGAAATTATTCAAAAAGTGTTTGAGCTTGTCTATGAAATAAGCCTTAGCAATAAAAGGAATGTGCCATTTTAATCCAAAATGTTTTTAAATGTTATTACCACCATTGAATGCTTTAAAGCACAATACATAATTTTAAATGTAGTGGAAATGACTCTGTGACGGAAATGTTCATGACGTTTCATAAAAATAACAGAAATGGTGAAATTCTCCAGCAATGCATGTATATATTCACTGTTGGACATTGTTAGTAGACAAATTAAAAAACTATCGATAGTGTGAAAAGTGTGTTTTTAGAGACTTTCTTTTCTGAAAGTCCACAGGGCCAAAAATATGGAGCCCCTTTTTTTCTGAAATAGTTTTGTGTGCCCTCGCAATAAGTTTTGAATTCTCATCCAATAGTTTGCATTCCCCGCAATAAATGTACCATAGTTTAACTAAAATAACCATATTTAACCTTGATATTCATAGTAAAACCATAGTAATAATACAGGAAAACAAAAACTATGGTAATAAAAATCATAATTTTGTGGTTATTTTGAATTTACTACAAACACCATTGTATTTGTAGTAAAACTATAGTAACCACAAGATTAACCATGGTTAATCTAGAGTTTTTGGTTTCCACCCAAAAAAAAAAAAAAAGAAAAAAGAAAAAAAGAAACATGGTTACTTAACTTTTCATAGTTACTAAAATATTACTATAGTAAAACCATGGTTTCCCTCAAAAAATAAATAAATAAATAAACGGTTAGCCTACAACAGTCATGGTTACTACAATTTCTATAGAATAAAACATGTTTGCCGAAAAAAACTATAATTACTACAGTCTACAATATTGGTTGCTCTTTATTATAAGGTTACATTTGTTAGCATTAGTAAACGCATTAGGTATCATTAACTAACAGTGAACAAAGTATTTATTAATCTTTAGCCCTGTTCGGATGGGAGTAGTTTTGGGAGTGTCTGTTTTCTAGATGTGGGTGTTGCAGAAGGTTAAACACATAATTTAGGGGATAAAATTAACATATCTTTTAAACTATCAGTATAAATGAAAAATTACTTATCATTATAAAAATTTATTTTAAATAATTATTCATTTTACTGATTTAATTAAAAAATTTACATTTGATTTAAACTTATTAATTAAACATTATAAATTTGCATGAGTTTATAGAAGTGGCTGCTTATAATAAACCCATTTAAATAATAAATTATATATATATAACTATAACATTCTGTAACTGAGTGGAGAACTTAAGGTGAGAATCTTACCACATGCTGATATTTTCTTATTATACATCGGATGGCAAAAAATCTACATTCATACAGACCTTTTTCACAGACTGTGATGACGTGTTTCCGCCTTATTTAGCAGCGTAAATCTCGCAAACTTTTTCATATTATCAATTTTTTTAATATTGAGTGTACATTTATAACATTATGCTTATTGTTATATTACCCTGGAATTAGTTTAAAAAAATGAATTACCACAGCTGCGATGGGGTTTCTATTACAGCTGCTGAGAGTGTGACAGTAAATTTGCCATCTTCTCCCATTTTACTGTCTTAATCCACCGCTCACTATTTTTGTCTTCTTCTGGAAAGTCGTTCAAATGTAATAGTGGATTTCTTCTTTTGGTCTTGGAGCAAATGGGTAAGTGAAAATAATGTTTGCTGTGATCTCCCATTCATCGCTGTCGAAGTTTACGCTGCAAACGTTTACTTCCGCGTTCTAAAACCCGGAGGGTGAAAAAGGTCTATTGAAAAGTGCACAGCAGGCAGAAGATTGGCACAGATCTTAACGGTAGTTCATGTAGGTCAATATACATAAGGAGAAGCGTTGTTAAAATTCAATATCAGCAATCACAGACATTCGCATTCGGATGGGATTAGATTTCTCAGAAGACCCTCGAGTTAGCCGAAAAACAGTATGTAATTTGCTCTGGAATTCTTACAGAGGTTGTGTGAGAAAAACACTGACTTGTCAGATTCGGACAAGATTAAAATCACAAGGTACATCTGTGAAGCACGAATTTCCCTAACCTCCTCAGGGGAAACTAGTCCAGTCCGAATAGGGCTGTTGTTAATCTTAGTTAATACAAATACAATTTTTCATTGTTAGTTTATGTTATTTCATAGAGCATTAAATGTAAGCACAGCGTAGTTCTAGCGGGAAGACTAGCAGCTGTACATCATCGCACCATTAGCTAGGTAACTCCTAGCCAATCACATGTAAGCCATTGCTTTATAAGTCTGCTCTTGATCTATCACATTGCTGTTTCAGTGTGCTAACACGGCAACCTCCACCACCCAACCGCCACAAGTTGAGTCCCATCCTGCACAGGGGTAGGCTCCTCGCCCCTGCCTCCTATCTCCGGCAGGATCTGATGGGTCTGAGTACAACAACTTCGGACCGCCAGACGGGGCTTACGCCAAAGAGAGACATTACATTCCAATTTTATATTAATCAAATAAATGTAATCTAAAATTAAATCTGCGAGTCTTCCTGATAGAACTAATGTTAACATATACAACTTTGATTTGATTAACATTAACCAAGATTAATAAATGCTGTAAAAGTATTATTCATGGTTAGTTCATGTTAACTAATGTTGTTAACTAATGTTAACAAATATAACCCTATTTTAATGTGTAACTACAGTATTACTATAGTAAAACCATAGTTAAACTATGATATTTGCATAGTAAAATCATAATACCCACAAAATTAAGATTTTTATTACCATAGTTTTTTTCCCCTGTATTATCACTATGGTTTCACTAAGAATATTAAGGTTAAAATATGGTTACTGTAGTAAAACCATGGTAAATTTATTGCAAGGGAATGCAAACTATCCTCTAAGGGGCTCCATACAAAAGTGCCCATTTAAACAACCTAATAAATTATTAGGGTCAAATAAATTTAAAATTACTACATTGCAAATGCCATGCAACTGGCATCTCCTGTTTTGGTTCATTCTCTCCATTTAACAATTGATTAAAGGAACACCCTGTTCCCATTCCAGCTGACAGTATTGAGTGTACAGGAAAGCCCTGAGCTCTGATGTATCTGACTGCGCCCTCCGGCAGCTGCTTTCAGCCCATGTGGAATCTGGCCTGACAGCCAGTCACTCTACTGATTAGCAGAGTATTGCAGGATGACCAGTATTGATTGAAGAGAAATTCAGCTGATGAGTTTATGGATCTACAGTAACCCCCTGTGACCCCCCGCCCTCGTCCACTGAGATGATGAGTGTCTCTATTTGAGCTGCGTTGGTGAGAGTATCAGGACGCTGTCCTTTTTGAAGCAGTCAGTCATTAACCTGCTTCCATCTAACGTCTGCAGAGACGGTTCAGCCCTGTCTGTCTGCAGTGGCCAAAAACAGACCCACATAAACTCTTTTTGTACATTTCCGTGGTTAAATGTTTAATTATAACAGCAAGCAGCTTAGGTGTGGCTCTGTGTGGCCCTATCTAGGTGACATCACATGGTTAATACAATTGTGGGAAGTTGTGAATTAATCTACTTAAGTATTCCCAACACTTTCAATACAACAAAAGTCAAGACTAGTCAACTTTATTTGTATAGTGCTTTGTATTACACATAGTATTTCAAAGCAAAGCCAAAGTCGACTGTGGCAAGGAAGAAAACTCAGTAAGATGTTAAAAACACCAAAAGATGTTAAAAGAGTGGAGGGTGAAAAGTGTTGAGAGTAACCACACTCAGCTGGGGGAGTAAATGTATGCTATAGTATGCTAATGTATGCTTTTTTTTTTTTTTTTACAAAGCATTTGCATTTACTAAAACAGAGCTAAGTGAATTGGAACTAAATCTAAATCAACCAAAGTGAACAATAATTACCATAACTATGACTTAAAGGGGTCATGACATGAGGAATATTGATATTTTGACATATAAGAGGTCATTCTACTATAAAAACATACTGTAAATTCCAGAACTCAAAACTTATCCCCCATGGAATAAAAGCATTTATTGAAACCAAGCAGCCAAAACGCCCTGTTCTCTACTTCTGTGACAACTCTACGTCACTTGGGGTACTCATAAATTCAAGACAGCCTCTGTAGCAACAACATCAACGCCTATTTTAAAATCATCACACCCATGACACCGCCCACTGGTGCTCACTTGGCTCATAAACAGAGACAGAGAGAAGGACAAAAGGCCTACTGTCTGTGGCCTCACTACTCCTGAACATGAAAGGGGACCCATCTGGACTATTTTGAATTATTTTTGTATACAAACATGTACTACACAGACGTTTTGACTGTTGCTATCTCTCTGGCACGCTTTTAAAAGATGCGGTGTCAAGTTTCAACTCTGAAGAGAAGATGCGTTTCATCAGCTGCTGTGGCTCCTGTTTTTTTGTTGCTTTAACTGCTCAACAAACTGTTCTTTTGCCAATCAGCGCTATTTTTAATTGTTAGTGTATGTAAACATGCACTAGACGGATGTCTTTGACTGTTTTGATTTGTTTCCAGCGATGTGCACCTCAGTGCAGGATGATAAACTGGATGTTTGCGTCTTGTGAAGCAGTCATAAAACGAGTCTTTGCCAAGGAATTGTCACTGAAGGAAATGGGCCAGTTAAAAACACTACTGGACCCATTAAAAAACTTTAGTAAAAAGTTCCATTCATTAATATTTCAAATGTCATGATTGTTTATTATGCTGACACGCTGTGTACACCGGGCGCATCCGTTGACGTGAGGCAACGCAGCGGCTTGAGGCTGTCTACACCGCCACGTCAACACAATCTTTCTAGAACATTTCTTTGCGTTGTTGGCAGTAGTAACACCAGCGCAAAATGGAATGGTATATCTGTTTACTGTTGGAGTGACGTGCCATAGCGGACGCTTCCATGGTAGACAGCATCAGTGAATATAGCGTCTGGTGTAGACAGGGTGTGAGTGTTAACAGTTGTGATTGAGATGAATTGTGTAATATATTCGGATGCAATGTGTTGGATGTGCGTTGTGTGTAAACTGTGAAATGTATATTTGTAGTATTTTGGTGCTTGTTTATTCTCTTCCGATTGAGTTTCAAAAATGGGCGAATTTGAGGGGCTGCACGCTGTTAGCCAGTCATAACAGAGGGCGTTTATACTGAAGTTTAAAGGAGGAGCTGAGGCAAAAATCTAGCTTTTCAGAAAGATGGTCAGAGATGGAGTAGAAATGATCATATATTACACAATTATGACTGTTTTGGCAAAATAAAACTTTACTAACATTATCGGTGGACCTCAGGGAAGATAATGAAACTATAAAACAGAGCATTTCATGACCCCTTTAAAACTAATAGTAAACTATAAACAACAAAACTACATCAACAACACTAAATAGAGCCTAAAAGTCAATTAATTCTAAATAAAAAAATGATTTCCTATGTCCCAAATCTTTGCTCAGACATACATAATTAAAGTAAAATTAAAGTATTATTTAATTGCCAACACACTGTTTTTTTTCTTTTTTCTAAATCCTTAAACCAAAACTAAAATTATCTATTGTAACTCCACCAAACTCAGCACAGACTTTTATACTGTTCTAACTTGGGTTTCAATGACTTTATGAACTTATCGGAATTACATTTTTTTGCATAGCGGACAATCAAATTTCCGAAATATATATCTGTCTATCTATCAACCGTAATGTCTATATAACCCTCAAACTTGAAACATTTAATACTGGTTTAAACCTTCAGACAAAACTTTGTCAAGAGTTGTCTTGACAACTTAACATACAGTATATAGGCTACTTTAAAATATAATTTTCTAAATTCATAATATTTTTTTTTATTATTATTAAAATAAAGGATATTTTATTTGTGGCATCCCCACAATGCAGAACAATCCATTTGATTTTTTTTTCACAGTAATTTTTATTTATATTTTTGTGTATAAAATGACCTAGACTGCATTGACTTCACAGTAAAACTATGAATAAAGTACTTTATTGTAAAAAAATGAATGTTAATAAATTATAGTGTATATAATTACAGTGTAGCTATTTAGAATAAAATCATATCAAATTAAATTCTCAACATTCTCAGAAAAAGAAACTATTTAGGGTCAACAGAGTACAGATATAAACAGAGTACAATAAACTAAAACTATTTCTAAATCATTAAAATAACTAAACGTAACTAACAAACTATTCATATAGCTTTATAAGGGATTCACACTGATAGCGATTTACAGCAACAAAATTACCGGATGTCATTCATTCACTTTTAATGAACAATGATGTGATGGGGCACCAAACAATAGTGGTGCAGACAGTGGATTAAATGGATAGTTTACCCAAAACTGAAAATTTAAAAAATGAAAAATCTTTAGAAACCCATATGAACACAAAAGAAAGTGTTAGGCAGAATGTTAGCCTCAGTCACCTTTCATTTTCATTGCATCTTTTTTTTCTCTATAAAGTAAAAATAACTGGGGACTAAGATGGTCATTCTGCCTAACATCTCCTTTTGTGTTGCATGAAAGAAAGAAAGTTATAAAGTCTCTAAAGACATAAGTGTGAGTAAATGATGCCAGAATTTATTTTGGGGATGAACTATCCCTTTAAATTGCTGTGTTCAGTGTAAAGGCTCATTTACACCTATCCCAGCAGATAACGACAAAAAATTCCATTATATGTGTTTGGAGGGGGGCATATCTTCTGAGTATAAGATGCTAAATAAACATTGTGCAAGCGAGGTCAGGCCAGTTATACCGAGGGCAGGGAAAATAGCTGGGAGTCAGGTTCCTCCAAGCAGTTCCCCCTGCAATATCACACACAAATACACACACCCATCAATGTTAAGTCCTCTCTTGAGTTTGTCTTCTTTCACTATCAAATGTTGACAGGTGTGATCAATACATCCTGGTCAGTGTTGATGTCACATTCACAAGTCAAGATCTCACAGGCTGCAGTGAAACTTCCAAGTGCAATCCAAGTATGAGATTTTAACATAACAGACGTTTTCCAGACACAAATAAACCAATAACTTTCATGCCCTTTTTAGGCCTGGATTTTACTAAATATGTGTCTGAGAGACAAGTATACAACAATCCAGTCATTCCATGCTCTGAGTTACAACTCAATGTTTTCACTGACAGTTTAAAGGGATAGTTCACCCAAAATTGAAAATTCTGTCATCATTTATCCAGCCTCATGTTGTCCCAAAGATATATGACTTCCATGCAACATAAAAAGGAGACATTAGGCAAAAATTTTATTCTCAGTCACCATTATATTCATTACATCTTTTTTCCAGACAATGAAAGTGAATGGTGACTGAGGCTGTCATTTTGCCTAACATCTTTTTTTTAGTGTTTTATGGAAGAAAAGAAGTCACACTGGTTTGGAACAACATGAGGGTGAGTAAATTATGACAGAGCTGTAATTTTTGGGTGAACTATCCCACACTGAGAATGAACAGCCTCATAAGAGTTCTAGAATGATTTAATGCAATCATTTGTGTATAGCTTGAAAAACACTGAAACAATGTTTGGAATAACTAACATACTTCTCATACTATTTCTGAAGTGTAACACTATGCACATTTTCTGTATACTGTACATGATATACCCGGATGATCTTCTACATTCGCCAAAATATGCAGTAAACTCCTGAGACCAAGCGTGACTGCTGTGTGCATTTTTAATTTCCCTTTTTGATTTGCAACTAGTAGCACCTAATAAACAAGCAAAAAAATAAATAAATAATAATAATAATAAAAATAAATAATAAAAAAAAGTATGTCCACATATGTGGACAGTGAGACTAAACTGTGAAACTGTAAATAATACCAGGCTATAGATAGTCCGATTTTTTTCATCAGATTGTTTATGTTTCCAGGAGTGTAGGTTATTCATGCTTTTAAGCCATTACTTACAGATATTACAGCTGATTTTCTGTAAAAAATTATAAATAATTCTTATTCAAAGTAATGTCCAACATCATCCAGTCACTGCCAACCATGATAAAATAAAATTTAGCTTTGTACTGATTTCCAGTGTCTCATGTCAACCAAACATGTTGAGTGGTTCAAACATCATCTGCAGCCTGAAACTGAACTTTTGATTGGATCTTAGGAGCTGCATAGAAAAGCTATAGGATACTCTTTGCTTCCTTGCACCCTATTTAGTGAATTACTTAACCTCCAGAGTTTTGTCTGTCTGCACTGGTCTCAGAACAGTTTGAAATGCACCTTATTTTCACCCTAACTCCATATAAAGCCTCTGAAAGCAACATTTTCCAGCTTTTGGATGAACCCATTGATTCTCAATGTGAAAATTCACAGTAAATATATGAATGCATTTACTCATGTTAATGAATAGAACCGTATTGTACAGTTAACAAAATAAAATACAACAAAATTTATATTAAAATGTAGTAAAATAACCCACAGATTTGTTAATATGGAAAGTTATTCAAAATAACTAACATGTTTTTTTTTTCCAACTTTTGTGGGAATAATGTCCCACAATACACGTTTATCATCGACTCACGCACGAAAAAACGAAACTAGAGACGCTACTCTTTACACCGATCTGCTGTTACCTTCTCAACATTCAAGAACCAGCTGAAAAGACATCTGTTCTGCAAGCACTTAACTAACCCACAATAATTGCACTTTCTACTGCACTTAACCTGCACTTAATGTACAAAAAAAAAAAAAAGAAAAAAAAAGAAAATCCTTGTCTGTCTCTTTCTTCTGTGCTAGTGTCTTTACTACTCCAGCCACTGTGACAACCTGGCATTCCTTTAATGCAGATGTTGTTAAACTGTGTTTGACAAATTGCTTGAGTGTCTCATTTGTGAGTCAATTTGGATAAAAGCGTCTGCTAAATGACTAAATGTAAATGTAAAATGTAAAAGTAAACAGGTTTCAATAAAAAAAACGTAGAGGTTTTTTACCAGAAGCACATTTGTTGGCTCTGCGCCCATACAAGCACTTCACGGAAATCGACGCCATGCTGTTGTGTCACGAGACTCGGTGCATCAGAAGTGACAGTCTAAAGCAGGGGTGTCAAACTCGGTTCCTGGAGGGCCACAGTCCAGCAGAACTTAGCTCCAACCCTAATTAAACACACCTGAAACAGCTAATCAAGGTCTTCGGGAGTGCTTGAAGATTACAAGGAGGCATTTTGGAGCAGGGCTGGAACTAAACTCTGCAGGGCTATGGCCCTCCAGGAACTGAGTTTGACACCCCTGGTCTAAAGTGTTGTGAACATTATTCAGTTCAGTTTAAATTCATTTCAATTATGGAACTGATCATTGGTGTGGAGAGCTTATGAGCTTTTTAAGTTTTTTAGAGGAGTCTAACAACTCAAAATCTTAATTTATCAAATTATGTTTGACTCTAAAAAGAAATGCCAGACAGCCTTAATATTCTAATACCTTAATCATTTTATAAATCAAACTCCTATTTACAATTTATTTGACATGATGAAAATGATATACTTAAAGACATCACTAACCTGACATTAATAACTTGCTACAAATAAATAAGCAAATTGTTTAAAAAAAATGGGGCAACATGGCGAAAGAGAAACACTTAAGTTTGCTGCCTTTAAAAACGTAGCTAAATTATTTACTTATTTATTTATTTGTAGCAAGTTGTTGCTCATGATGATGTCATTTTGTTGTTTACAAAAGGTCATAGAAGTCTGCCAAAAATCATCCAAACAACTTTATGCATTTTAAAGATATGGGCAATCAAACATATGGGGGGGGGGACAACACCCTGTATATGTACATCACTAAATCCAGTACGGTAACATCTTTCTAATGGCCAAATATTTTTCAAACAGCATACTTTTACAATTTATTATTACTGTGCATGCAGTTTTCATGACCTTTCAACTGACTTCATGGAATATCTGTACCTTTAAAAATTAATTTGTCACTCCGCTGGACAATAAAAGTGAACTTCAAAACAGCTAGCAGGTGAAGAAAAATGGAGAAAAATTAAGAAATGCTGACCAGTATTTCATAATCTGAGATTATCAACCTGGTATCATTGTGAAAACATGACTCTATATACAGTACATTTTTGCTAAACTTGTTAATCGTGTCTCCAGGTAAAATTCCCAGCAGTTTCCAGGAGAAATGAACACTAGAGGTGCTACAACAACTGTGTGTTTTATTCACTTTCACTCAAATCATGACTTTAATGGCTGATTATGACTTTATAAATACTTATTTTCCTTTCTATTACTCATACCCTGCTATTTTATGAGATCGACAAACGACAAACATCTTTTGAAAAAAACATTTTATTACAGACTCACTTACATACATACACGTATTCCAACACAGATAGCTTGTGCGGTGGCTCACCTGATAGGATGTCGGACTTAAAGTCAGAGGACTGTGGTTCAAGACCAGCCATGAACTCAAGCTGACACATGACATTGCAGAGTTATAGAACAAACACAAAATGATGTTGTAGCTTCAAAAACTGTGCTTTTTTTCATTTCACTTCTGCATTTTAAAACACTAATAGTTAGGTTTAGGCACTGATAAAGTAAGGATGTCTTTTTTAACTTCTCATATATACATTTTAAAACACTAATGGTTAAGTTTAGGCGTTGATTTGGTAAGGATGTATTTTTTAACGTCTCTTTTATATTTTAAAACACTGCTGGTTAGGTTCAGGCAAAAAGTTTAGGTTAGGGAGGTATGTTTAAAAAAAAATAAATCTAAAATTCACCTTAATACCACGTCTGAATACAACATCATTTTACTTGCTTTTGGTGCCCCCAGCTGGACATTTACCTAGAATCCTGCAGCCAAATGTGTTATACAGCACGTACATTTTTAATTGCAAAAATGTTGTCATGTTCGCATACATTTCATGAGACCAGGCTGGCAACACATTTTCTCACATAAACGCCGTCAAGCTTTCTACGGCAAGCCCCGAGGGGATAAATACACAATCACACACATACACAGGGAAAAGTTACTTTATAAATCACATCCTTATTCAGTCTGTTACGATTGTTTATGTTCACGCAGTCCTCCTGTTGATTTTTTCGCTGATCTCCACGTAACAAGGAAGCAGAGAGAAAGTCACAAAGTCCGGTTTGTCTCCCCTCTGCTATTCTGAACCGATGTGTGTTTGTCGGTAGGTATATGACACCCTCGGCCAAAATCAGATTGTTCTGAACCGGCTAGTAAGATGCCAGCTTTATTATACTGTAAAAAGAATAATTTTAGACCCATTTGTTGACTGCGCTGTCTGGTGCGACGTAGCAGACATAGAAACCATTTAAAAAATAGAAAGCCCTGTCACTGTCGCTCCTCATGTGTCGCAGCTGGTTAGGACAAAAACTCTGATTAACATGGAAAAGATACCTTTTATCGTGGCATCGCGGCATGTCACTCATGACACAGTGTACGAATCCTACAAGGTGTATATCCAAAAAAATGATGTCTGAGCAAGTAGCATATCTGCAACCAGACCTTCTTTTCTTTGTTTAAGGACATGACGTACATATGCAAAGATGAGTTAAGCCTAAGTCAAGTCGAAAACACGACATCTCTGAATGTAAAATCATTATTGTAGGCTTATAAAAAAAAAGAGAGAAATCCTCCTTAATGTACCTTTAACCTAAAATCTTAATGTGCTTTAAAAAAAGTCTTGTAATTTGTCAACTACCCAAATGAGAATAATGAATGTGGTAAGTGGATCTTGATGTGTGTATTGTAGGCGGGTCTGTACAAGCAGAAAGGGTGTGTGTGGTGTGAGAACATTCAGTGCAAGGTGTGTCTGGGCCTGCGGGTCTTACTGAGCATGTGCGACATATGTACATTGTCTGAACTGCCGAGAGAAAGAGGCAAAAGAAAGAGAGAGGCAGGCTGGAGGGGAAAGAATGGGGCGACAATCAAGGGGACGGATGAAAGAGAGACGTATTTATGGGAGCTGGTTGATACAGGGTGAGTTGCCTGTGTCAGTGGTAACGGAGTCGAGTTGCATTCACCCCGGCAAACCCCACTTGCCCCTTCCCGTAGATCTCTACAGTGAAGCAGCATAGGGGCTCGGGTCACATGGCAGACACATGTCAAAACACGTTAATGTTACTGTGCCTTTAAGGATAGTCCATCAAATACTGTTTTAAAATAATGAATATAACTGAAGAGTTGTTCATTGAGTTGATTCTTTTCCAACAAACCAAGAGCTCTGTGGTAAGACTGTGCTCCAATAAAGGAATATTCCGGGTTCAGTACAAGTTAAGATCAATCAACATCATTTGTGGCATAATGTTGGTTACCATACAAAAATGTACACTTGCTTTTTGTTTATTAATTTTTTTTTGCTGTAAGGCCCTCACAATGGAAATGAACAGGGCCAGTCCATAAACATTAAAATATACACTGTTTCAAAAGTATATAAGATGTAAACATAATATGCGTTAACATGATTTTAGTGAGATATAATTGCATACTAACCTTATCTGTGCAAAGTTATATTGAATACCAAGATTACAGGGTTTACTTGTTACACAACAAATTTGTAATATTGGATATCATTTTACACAGATAAGTTTAGCAATCAATAGCAATCACATTAAAATTATGTTAATGTGAATAATGTTTACGTGTTGTGGCTATACTTTTGAAACAGTGTATATTTTTATGTTTATGAACTGTCCCATTTACTTCCATTGTAAGTGCCTCATTGTAACCTTGATTTTTCTCTTTATTTAGTAAAGGAGGGACGGGTCAGATTTCTTTTTTTTTTATGTTTAAAATCAACATTATGCCACAAATGCTGTTGATAAAGCTTGAACCTGGAACATGCCTTTAATCTGGAATTATGTAATTCTTAGCCCTTCAAATTCATGAAATTTTCAACCTTTAATTTAACCTGAAATTATAGCATTTTAATGAAATAACTCTTTGTTTGGTAGAATCGAAACAGCATAACATATTTTATTTTTATGTCCAAATGTGCAGAACTTGAGTGTTGTATTTGAGAGTGGATTCAAACTTTTTGGGTTTATCATGGAGAATAAAAAATACAAATAAAATGTAGACTGCATAATCATTATGGCGAATTCTTTTAGACAAAAAGCTACATTTATGAAGACCCAACCTGTTTTCAATTTTCTAAAATAAAATGGAATTATTTTTAGATATTTGAGATTTTTGAATATTAAGAATGCTACTAAGTTATTGAACTTATTGGAAAGCCTTGGAATTACCTCATTTTGGTTTATGTAGGCCTATAATTTATTTTATTTTATATATTGCTATGCTATTCAAGTCTCTGCTTAGCTATAATTGAAAAGTTTGTCTTAAAGTATGTGATTCCTGCGCTACTAGCATCATAAAATGGAATTGCAAAAATAATGACTGTTTTCACATTTCCCAAACACCCCCCATCTCCCATTGGTTGGTCAAACAGATAGTCCCTCCCCACACTCACACTGTGGTTGAAACAATGTTGCAGTGTCTGGCTGGTCAAGATGCTTAAACAAACAGAGCAATGTTATAGAGTTTATGGCTTACTTATAGATGTCTCTGCATATTAAGCTGGGATAGAAAATTATTTTAACATTGAAAAAAATTACACACTTCAGCTTTCTGTCTTGATGCCTTACTTGTATATTGAAATGTTTTTGAAATTACAGAACTACAAATCAATTTTGAGTGAACCTAGTGCAGTCTGTCCAGTTCACAGAGCACCTGCCTTTAGCACTATTATGAGGCTCTTCCTTTTTTCGTGCGTGTTTTGTTTTTTCACAGGGGTGTAAATCTTTCAGTTGCGCATGGCAGGAAATGCATTTGAAACTGAATCGTCAGACAAAGTGCAGCATAGACCGCCCCGTCAGTGAAATCAGAGAGGCTACAGGGAAAGTCATTCCTGACTGTCACTCGTCCTCTCGACAGCTGAGAGAGAGAGAGAGAGAGAGAGAGAGAGAGAGAGAATGAGAGAGAGAGGATGCACTGATATGGCAGGTCTTTTAGGTCATTGGTTGCACATACCAACATATCAGCTCTGTTCCATAACCTAGTGAGCTACCTTGTTGTCTACTGTCTACATAGCCAACTACCTTCTAACACTGCTTCCTAACCATTTTTCCAGCATCAACTAATGTGTGTCCACACTGAACGCAAAATCCATCACTCTTTCCAAAGCACTCGGAGTCATTAAAGGGACAGTTCACCCCAAAATTCTGTCAACGTATACTCACCCTCATGTTGTTCTAAACGTTTCTGACTTACTTTCTTATGTGGAACACAGAAGGATACATTAGGCAGAATATTAGTGATCACTTTCATTGTATGAAAAAAGATGAATGGCGACTGAGGCTGTCCATCCCTAACATTCTGCCTATTTTGTGATCGACAGAAGAAAGTTAGCCATACAGGTTTGAAACAACATGTTTCAAATTTTCTTTTTTTGGCTGAACTATACCTTTAAGTAGGTGCTTCTCATCCAAAGCGACAAATTAAAGGAGACATATTATACACTTTTATAGTTAGTCTACTTACAATGTTTGTGAAGAACCAAAAACAGTCATTCACACTGTTGTTATTCATGGTGGGCCAAACTGCTGAATGCTGAATAGATTTTGATATATAAACAAGGGTGATCATGTTTATGTACTCATGGTTTACTCAAAAAATGCAAGTAGTTATAGCTGCAGGCCGGAGATCTCCAGCTGGGGGTGGAATCTCATAAAGAGAGTGGGGTTACTCCAAAAGGGGGTTGCTCCAACTCCAAAAGGGGGTGTTATTTCCACACATGGTTAGGGTTAGATTAGGGGCTGTTTATTTCTTTGCTGGCGTTTTGGAGCTCTCACCTCCCGCCTGCAGCTATATCCTTCTCAAAAAATGTCATTTCCCTTACTTAATTGAATTTGAGAAAGTTTTTACAAGCCTTTTAATTTCTTTCATTCAAATTAAGTCTGTTTCATTCAGCCAACATAATTTAGTTGGATTAGGACAAATCAATGTTCTATAGTAGTTTTAACTCAACTTTATTAGGTTTGTCAAACTCAATTTACTAATTTTTAATTTAGTTGCACTGTGACTTTGATAGCAAATGCTTATACAGCTAAGCAGCACTCGGACTTGGAAGTGAAAGTCTATCCTCAAAATAACCACAAGCGCCAATCTTCACCACAATGGTAACCCCCCCAAACTCCAGCCTAACAGACACTCTTTTTAAATACCAATATAACTAAATAAACATGAACATATCTCCTCATATTCTCATCTTGCTCAAAAATGCATAAAAATACAACTTAATTTCAACATTTGTTCACACTATCCAATCCCATGCAAAGCATGCTGGGAAATGGAAATCCCCAGCCCAGATTCATCAATGCTACAAAAAGTATTTATGTAGTAAACTTCAATTTTACAAAAAAATTGGATAGAACACATTGAAATCAAGTTGTGACAACGTTCTACAATTATGTTGATTTATTTCATTTTAATTAAGTAAACTGAACAACTGAGTTTTTGTGTTCTACATTGTACATCAAACTTTTTTTCAGTCAAAAGAGCAAGAAAAATCTTATTTTCAGTCATATGTTTTCTTTAAGGTTTAAGGCTAGCCTTGTCAATTTCATTAGGAATTGTCATCTCAGCCTTGTTAGATGGCTGACGCTCCCTTTTTACAGCTGGATTGAAATTCCGGGGGGAAAAAAGTGAACTCAGCTCATCTCAAGTTTCAGAAAGTACAGCTGACTGCTCAGGGCTGGGAGAGAATTCCAGAAGTCTCAAGGCCTTCTTTCTGACATTCATAAAGTATCTTTAACACTGACAGCGAACAACGTAACAAAGAATGCTCTTGTTGTTATCCACGAAGCTGTCTACACACGCTTGCAGTGTAAACACAATATACTGTATAGTCTTAAAGCTGGTTACAGGCAAACAAATAACGTCCAGAACTGTATTAAATCAGCTCATGTTGTCGCCACTAAATTTATTAGAACAGATAAAATATTTCCACAATGGTGTGTATGTAAGCTTAAGGGAGGGCAGAGAATAGAATACGGTCTTATCTTTGTGTATAGTGTCAGCCACTGCTGTCCCTCGCCAACAGAGTCCCTTTGTACTTGCGGTGACTTACAGTTTTTTGACGGACACGTTTAGAGTGTGTGTCCACGTATGTCTCTGTGCTCAATAGCTATTTTTTCCCCCTCATTCTGAGTCCTGCTCTTCATTTTCACTATTTTCGTTCTTTATGTCTTTCTTTTTTCACTGGCGAGGAGAGAGGGAGATAAGAGTGAGAGGCTGGTCAGCTGTCATGTTGGCTGTCGCTCCGTCTGCCAAATCTTGTCTCGTTAACAGTTTCTTTGCCTCTTTCATTTTTCTCACTGTATAACCCCCTTTGACACTCGCTGTACATGTTTGTTGTCTCTGTCTAACGCCTGTCATGAATTATTTACACATTTCACACAAGACCACATGCCTGGCTCATCTGGACCAAAAGGGTAGGGTCAAAGGTCACGTAGCTGTCTGCATTCATTAATGTCATTCAAATACGTGTACTTCCTCGCACACACACATGTGCTTCACCATCCCTGTATGATTACCTTATCAGCGTGAGATTATGTGGATCTCAGTAACAGGATTAACCATGTTCACAGTGGCTTTAGGGCACTACACCCGTTTAGCAGGGATGTGAGCTGTCCAGTGTGACATAGGATTAGGATTATAACCCTGGGATTATCCATATAGTCTCCATGGGATTATCTTTCTCTCTAGCACTTGCTCTAGAAATGAGAATGATCCCTTACAGGTCCTGTGCAGGGCTTTCCCATCCATCTCTAATGTGTAGATACAAGATACTCAGCTAATATTTACCAAATGCATTTTCATAGTCTAGTTTGATTGGCTATGATGTGTTCTAAATAATTATAGACATGAGAAATTATAGATAAATACAGTATGGTTCATAAAATAGACAGACATTTTCAGAAAAGACAGTATGCTCAGAATGGCATCCTAAAATACTACTTTTTGCTGTATGCATACTTTGCATAGTATTGACATTTTCAGCACATGGAATACCCCAAAAATGTACTAGATTTCTTGATTCTTTATTTGACTGGACTGCCAAAGGTTTAGACATTACTAAACAAAATTGGACTGAAAGTACTTCATACAACAACAACTTTTACTGTTTATAACTGTTTTTTAACTGTTTGTTACTGTTAAAAAGTTAATTGTTGCATACTGCATGCTTTTTACATACTATTGCAACAAAGCCTTACTACTGTAGCAAAGTATGCAGTATGGTAGCATTCCATTTCAAATATAACACCATCTAACTGGCACATAAACTATTATCATAACTTGTAAATATAAATATGAAAAGAAAAATATTAATTTACAAAGTTAAAAGCAAGTGATATTAGATTAATTTGTACTTTTTTAAATCCACCTTCATTCTCTCTTCTCTCTCTCTCTTTTTAATAATTTCTCAGTTGCTTTAATAATTTAATTCAGAGTCTTTTCGATCCTTTTTTATAAATACACATCAGAATGAGCTTGGCTTAGATTGAGGGCTCTGTTGCTAGGAAACCATGACCATGACAGATACAAGGTTTGAGCAAACAGCCTGTGGAGGGCTAGTCACATGTGTATCATTGTGTAAGAGATGCAATGCAAAACCTCCAAAATATCTGTAATAATATGCATGTCATCTATGATATGAAGCTTCACGCAAAACACACACTAACATAAAAACACATGCATTTGGTGAGTATTTAAACTATTCCATTAAGATGCTTTCTTAAACAAACAAACAAACAAACAAAAAAACAAAAAATTTGATCTGCCTGTACATGGATATGAGATAATTTGCATCCAAAAATGTGTGCCTTGTGTACTGTGTGCATTTGTGACGTGTGAATGTGTTTTGTTTTGTGTGTGTGTGAGGGTCATTACTTTGTGTCTCATTAATAATTCAGTTTTGTGACCCCTCCCACTTCTTTATGATTAACGTGTCTAGATAGACAATGCGTTTCCTGTCAGTCACAGGTTTGATGACTCAGCTTGTCCAGCTCCACAGGAAGTGTAGGGTCCACTCCCAGAGTTCACTGGAAGCTGAGTCACGCAGCGCAGAAATCTCTCTCTCACAGAGACACAGAGGGCTGGGCTCAGAGCGCGCGCGCGCGCACACACACACACACACACACACACAAATGTTGGTGCGGCTATCCTTATGAGGACTCTCCATAGACATAATGATTTTTATACTGTATGAACTATAGATTCTATCCCCTAACCCTACCCCTAAACCTAACCCTAACAAAAAACTTTCTGCAGTTTAAAATGTTCAAAAAAACATCGTTTAGTATGCTTTTTAAGCGATTTGAATTATGGGACACTAGAAATGTCCTCATAAACCACATTTATAGCGTAATACCCTTGTAATTACCAGTTTGTAACCTAAAAAAATTTCCTCGTAAACCACCCAAACCCACCCACCCACCCACCCACACACACACACACACACACACACACACACACACACACACACACACACACACACACACACACAAATACTATGTGTGTTGTGAGGTAGGCCAGGGTCAGAGTGTTCCTGATAAGCCGTCTATCTATGTTCATTCGGTGGCCAATTAAGGTTTTAAGTTTTTAAAACTCAACTGCATGTCCTCATGTGAATACAACATACCTAAATTGCATTTAAAAAGAGTAGAGTTCACTTTTTTATTTCTGTGGGAAGGGCATTGTCAAAATGTTCTTCAATAAGCAATTATTTGTCATTTTGAATCCAGAATTCCAAAGAGCAAAACCTAACAAAGAGGCTCTGAACAGTGTTTACACTTACAAACAACTGTGGCCGTATCAAGGTACAGTGATGGTATGAGGTGGTTATACGTAATATTTTCATGTATACCATGGTACTGAATGATTAAAACATTGTATAATCATGGTACATGTCTAAAAAATATTGTATTACACATGTCCAAAATAACATAATATTACCATGATATATGTTCAGAAACATTGTATTACCATGGTACATGTCAAGCCACAATAGCGCCATAGTACTTTTTTGTAAATATTTAAAGGGGTCATGAAATGCTCTTTTTTATCATTTTATTATCTTCCCTGAGGTCCACTGATGAATGTTAGTAAAGTTTTTTGGACCAAAACAGTCATAATTTAGTAATATATGATCATTTTCTACCCTGTCTCTGGACTTCTGTCTGAAATGCTTGGTTTTGGCCTAAGCGGCTCCTTAAAACTTTCTAAGATCATGCAGGCCCTCCAATACCGCCATATTTGAAACTCAGTTTGAAGAGAATGAATAAGCTCCACAACATTATAAAACAAAATTTCAGGGTTTGCACAATGCACATCCAACACATTGCATCAGATTTTATTAAACTGTCATCTCAAGCACAACTGTTAACACTCACACCCAAGCTACACCAGATGCAAGAGGCCCGTAACGTCATGTTAAAAGCAATAGAACCCATTATAATCAATGATGCTGTCTACATTGGAAGCGTCCGTTGTGGCGTGTCGCATCGATAGTAAACAGGTGTCCCATTCCATTTTGCATTGCATGCGCTGGCGCTACAACTGCCAACAACACGGTTTAGAAAGTTTGTGTCGACGCATCCAGTGTAGACAGCCACAAGCCGTTGCATTGTGTCGTGCAAACGTACTCGCCCGGTATAGACAGGGTGTCAGCACCATAAACCATTACACAGTCATGACATTTGAAATATTCATGAATGGAACTGTTTACTAACGGTTAGGTGTTTTTAACTGTCCCATCCTTCAATAACAGTTCCTTTGCAAAGTTTGAATCATTTTATGATTGGTTCACAAGCAATCCATACTGATATGAGCCAAAAAAAACATGCAATCCATGCTGAAATATGCTGAAGACACCTCCTGACACAAATACATAGTCTAAAGCTCAGTGTGAACTAGACACACACACATTCAGTTTCCGACATCATCCTGCACTGAAATGCACATCGACGGAAACGCATCAAGATTGTCAAAGACATCCATCTAGTGCATGTTTACACACACCAACAATTAAAAAATAGTGCAGATGGGTGCAAAAATAACAAGAGGCACAGCAGCTGAATAAAACCGAATGGCTTCTCCTTTTTAGAGTTGTAACTTGACACCGCATCTTTTAAAAGCAGCCTGAGATACGTGACAATGGTCAAAGACGTCTGTCTAGTACATGTTTATATACAGAAATAATTACAAATAGTCCAGATGGGTCCCCTTTGGTGTTCAGGAATAGTTAGGCCACACTAGGCCTGTCTGTTCTGCCAGTGGGCGGGGCCAAGGATGTGAGGACGTAAAGTACGCATTGATGTTTTTTTGCTGTAGAGGTGGTCATTAATTAATAAGCCCCCTAGTGACATAGGGTAGTTACGGAAGTAGACAGTGAGTTATTTTTGCAATAAATGCTTTTATTGCATTGGGGATTAAGTTTTGAGTTCTGAAATTTACAGTATGTTTTTATAGTAGAATGACCTCTTATATATGTACAAATATCAAGGAAAATTTGATTCCTCATGACATGACCCCTTTAAATATGTAGAAAAAAAGTATATAAAACACATTGCAAGAGAGAGAAAGAGCATTAGATGATTTTGTTATTACACACTGGTACAGTATGTCAGATAAACCATTTTCTCAGTCTGCTGGTAGGGTTCACACTGTGTGTGTGTGTGTGTGTGTGTGTGTTGAGTTGTCTCTATGGCGTGATCCAGGAATGAAAATGTTCTCTGTGGATTTACTGTGCTCATGTTTATGCTTTCAAACAGCAATTTATTCTCTAATGAATGCCCAGTGTGTGTCTGTCTGTGTTTTTCAGAGAGTGTACATTCCATAATAGTGCTACTAACAGTGGTTCGGCAGTCATAGGGCATTTGGTGCTCTGTCTCCATACATGGCGAGACTGGTTGAGTTCATCACTCTAGTGGTTGGTGAGTGTGTTTAGATGGAACGCTTTTGCTTTGTGTTATTGTAACATTTCACACCAGATCAATGAGTACAAGAGCTAAAGCCCATCTAAATCCATGCAATTTCTCAGGACTCTATCTATCTATCTATCTATCATCAAGTCCTCAGATATGTTTCATATGAGTATCAACTTTGACTCAGATGTTTCTCCTCAAATGTCTCAGGAAGAATACATACTGGCACATGTGACAATTGTTGACATGAACAACAAGAATGTGGACCTATAAATTATTAACAGATAGCATAGCCAAGATTGTGTGGTATTATAATATTTAATGAGAAACGTTTGAGTTCATATTAAAATCTCTGACTTTTGGTCGCAGACTTTGGTTACTCTGCAAATATGAGTGCAGTTTATGACATCTCTTCTGAAACTCCAGGAGACATGTGTGAGAGAACTAGCATATTTTTTTATTTATTTTTTTCTCAGGAGAAGAAGATCTCTAGCATAAGTCTCAGTTTGCTTTGCGATAAATCTCATGGCTTTCTTAGAGAAACAATTTAGATACTACAGAGATCTCATTTATGTTTTTTTCCTTCCTATTAGGATCTGAAGCCAAGTGAAAACCTGCTTACAATCTGGGCACATACACTTTGTAAGCATTTAACTGTGTCCTTTAATGAGTAATCTAACAGATGGAAGCATATATTTGTATCTCTGAGCAATAGAATAACATTAGAGTTCAGAAAAGTTCAGTAGCAGAATCCTGTTTACAGTAGCTTTGAATTTAATTGGTGTTTAGTGTTGTTTAATTGTTAAAAAAAACTGTAATTGAAGTGATGAGTGTGTTTGTCATTACCTAACCAAATGTAAATAGAGCAAGGAATCTGAGAGCAGTCAGACAAACACACACACATACATACACACACACACACACACACACACACACACACTTGAAAAGATGTCACATCCTTCAGTCTGTGAGACTTTGGAATGTGAGCTTGGTGTCAAAAATAGCCATATACAGAGAGAGTGCAAATGCACACACACACACACACACACACACACACTAAAGTTGATACAGGGTCAGAGATGACGTGAGCTTTTTTAAAGAAGTGTGTGCAACATGAGAGTGACCCAGCCACCATGAAGGCTTCTGTAGAAGCTGCATGTATTTGGTGGAGCACTGGGGGGTGTTTTCTTAAGCGCTGAGGTCTTCAGATGCAGAAGATCGGATAAACAAAGGGCTGACGGTATTTGGATCTGAGGCTACAACACTTACCAAACAGTCCAAAACAAAACAAGTACAACAATCTTTTATTGAATGCTCATGTGCTGGAAAGCCCAGAGGCTGCTCAGAGGTTCATCTTGAGAGATTTTATTGAGTTCTCATTTTATTTAGTTTATTGAGTTATGTTTCTTTGAAGTGGCTATCAACTTTGTCTCAAATATTTCTCAAAAGATTCCTTAAAAAAAAGAAAAAAAAAGAAATAGACACCAATGAGGCAACTGTTGACATTCAGTAAAAATATATACATCAAGTATATCCAGTAAAACACACCTTGGTAAATAGCCCACCTATTTCTGGTGGCACAGTGGGCTAAAGCACATAACTGGTAATCAGAAGGTTGCCTGTTCAATCCCCACAGCCACCACCATTGTGTCCTTGAGCAAGGCACTTAACTCCAGGTTGCTCCGGGGGAATTGTCCCTGTAATAATTGCACTGTAAGTCGCTTTGGATAAAAGCGTCTGCCAAATGCATAAATGTAAATGTAACTTTAAATCATCATGTGGCCTTTTGTAGTTACTATGGTGATTAACATATACATTTTAAAGTGAAAAGCAGACTTTTATAGTTCCAGAAGGATAGTATTTCAAGTTTATCTATCATTTAATAATATAAATGTTAGTGAACCATGAAATATACAGGCATCCAAATTACACCCTGTAAAGCCTGAAACATGGTCACTGTATTTTTTATAGTACATTTCTGTTAACCACAGCTACCGGTATTTTTCAGTACATTTAATAGATTTTTTTTTTTTTACAGTGCAGAAGACCAAAAGTATCTATTTGCTCTACATTTAATCTCATTGTTGGTTAGGAGAAACAATTGAGATATTGAAGAGGTATGAATTGTGATTTAGTTTTTTTCACTACTGGAAGGTTGTCAAGCTGGTTGTTAATAACCAAAAGGTGTAGGATTGATAAAAAAATAAATTAAAAAAACATGGGTTTAGCCATTTGTCCTTTGGTGGAGGTTTTGTGAAAAAAGTATTTTAATGGTGGCTAAACAAAAGTAACAAAAGTAGCCTTTTAAATGGGCAAAAGTAGATGTTTCTATGTTTAAAAATGACATGTCTACCTCAAAAAATATGCTATCTGCTCCCATTGTAAAAAAAAAAAAAAAAAAAAAAAAAAAAAGTGTAACATTTAAGAAATAAACATCTGAATTGTTGGCCGTCTTTAAAGGCAAATTTGCATCTTTATTCAGTAGCATCCAGATTAATTTAGTTGCTGCCAAGATTGAGTCCACTAGCTGTGTGACGTCTTTGCTAAGGGATTTTAAGAATGCAATTTGAAGCTGGTAAAGTCATTCATAATGATGCAGAGCTCTAGTTGCTCTTTAGAGGAAATTGATGTCAGGTTCAAAATGTCAAATGTCAAAAACTGCCAGTCACATTCACAAAAGAAGTCAATAGCTGGCCAGGATAACAAACCATGCATGCTAATGCTACTTTGGCTACCTCACCTGCAGGCAAATCCGAAAAGATCTCTCCTCAGCATTTCTACTCTTTGAAATATCATGCTTCAGATTTTCTCACGCTATGCCAAAGGTTTTGCTTTTCTCTGAGTAGGCCTATCAGAATTTGTGTTAAGACCAGGTTTATGTTTGACAGATGAATGCTAAGTCAAATCTGGCAGGTCAACCAGATGGGTTCTGCTCACAGCGATGCTCACACACATGACTATTTTGATATATTGTGACTCCAGACATGGATAAAAGGGCTACATGCACATGCGGCATCCCTTTATCCATGACTATATATACTGTAGCAAGGGCTGTCATACCTTACTGTTAAATTAAAACAACAGTAATATGATAATACCAATGTGATAAATAATTACATTTATTAATGATAATAATCATGATAAACCATTTTACTTCCATATTACATAGTCCTTATATTAACTATAAGCAGCAGTCAACACTGCTACTCTCTGCATGCAGAATGGTCACAGGTGTGCAAATATCAGCAAATTTACATGTCATTGTGGCTCTGTTTTATAACTCCTCTTTTAATCCATTCAGATCTGCTCTGTCTGACTGGACAGGGTCAAAACAGTTTTCGATACCAGCAAACAGCAACATTACAATGGGAAGAGCCCTCTGGTCAATCACATTATTGCACTAATCCAACCCAAAATAGAGAGAAAAAGCATTAAGGGAGAGTGCAGGTCCTCCTTTCTATCAGTTAAAATCAACTTTCTGCTGTGTCGGTTTGGTGCTTGTAAGGGCTGAATGGGAAGAGAGCGCATGTTTGACCATATTCGGTCAACTGCTTTGCATGAGATGCAAATATACACTGTATACTACATTGAAAGGACAAATACTTATTTGTAGGTGTCTGTATGTGCATGTGTATCTGTGCCAGTGTGTTTTAGATGCCTGGTCATGTGATACCTGTTCTAATTATATCAGCAGAAAGAAGGCCATCCACTGCCTGCTCTGATCGTTATGATGTGAGCTGCTCTATTAATGCAGTGACACACATAAATGTGCAATATAAAACATCTTTACACTGACCTTGGTGCAAAACTTGAAATGGTATTTGCAATACCAAGGTGTGTTTTCCTGGAGGAAATATGGCTAGTCTGTGCAGGAAATCAGTTGTTTGGGACAAAGGTCAATTTTACAGTTAAACTGTCATAATGCATAAATATTTGGCTGTAAGCAATGGTTCATCAATCAGAATCATGTATTCCAGAGACCAGTGAAATAAGCAAAGCTGGCATCGTCTCGTGACCTGAATATATGACGTGATAACAAAAATCGCTTTGGTTTTGTTAAACAGGCACCATTCAAGCACAAGGAACAATTATCTTGGTATATATAGCACTAACAGTTGAGAAGAGGCGTCCGCCTCGCGATTCACCGCTGTTCCTTTAAATCCAGAGATTTGAACGTGACGTCGCCTCAGCTCCCGAGGGATTATGGGATCGTTAAGTGTCCTGTCGATCCGCTCTTAAAAATCTCACCGGAAATATTAGATCATCTGGGTATTTCTCACTTACTGCTTCATGAATACAGTGGATTCAGACATACTACTCCATTGGCATACTGTTTTTGGCATACCATATAGTTGAGAAGTATGGATATTCGAACGCAGTGTATGACGCATCTGTTGTCATGTGACATCGTCACGTGATCCATTGAACCCAAAACAATCAAGATGGTGGACCACATTGTAGCGCCATTGTTGTTCCTGCTATCCACATTGATAGCATTGTTAAAGACATATGTTACTTTGTACAACATTCACATTGCATTCCTTCAAAGGTGATGGGAAGTTTACTTGGAATTGCTGTCCTGTGACGGAATACGAGGACAATTGCATTTCAGACCATACAGGGAACTGACGCAGGGCCACACTTCTTCCATTGATTTTCGCATGCGCATTTAGGGGATTGAAGCATTTTCAGATGTTTTAGTGTGGACAAGCAACTTTTGGAAATCTTTTTAAAATGGCAATTTGTACAGAGGGCGTTTCGAAAACAAAAACGGCATTTTCAAATTTATGAGGATTAATGTGGACTTGTGGACTCTTATAAATGTTTTAAATGTTTGTTTTTTGGTCTCACGGCGAGGTGTGTTTTCCTGGATGACAAATCCTTATTCAAATTTCACTGTGGCTACTTAGTCTGTTTTGACCTATATGAATACTCAGATTTCCTTGTTCTCTGTTCCCTCCAAAACTATGGTGGCCATCTTGGCTCTGTGAACCATATGGTTGGTCTGTTTCTCGTTAGAGATGAGGAAACTGGCCAGCCGGCTCGAGCATCTCTCACCCACGTCAGCTTCTCTCTCAAGCTACTTTTCCACTATGATCTTTTGCTTCACTCGGAGCAAAAGTGTAAAACAACACCGAATTTATAACTGCTTTTCTCTCCATCTCTTTCTAGCAAAATCACTGTTATTTTTCTACAGCTCCTTTTCTCTCTGTATTAAAGCTCTCCTTTTAAGTCAGTTTTATTTACTTCATTTGTTGTCACTTTCTCTGTCAGTCGGGTGTTATTTATATGGCCGCAGATAACAGATCTATCATACTGTCAGATGGATGGATTGATTAAGCTTAGCAGTGTGTGTGTGTGTGTGTGTGTGTGTGTGTGTGTGTGTGTGTCTGGACGTTGGCCCTTGGCAGTCAGCATCAGCACAGTGTGCTTTTCATCCAGGCAGTACTATCCAACACACACACAGACACACATACACATGTGTGTAAATCCACTCTAGACAATGTTCCTCTGTCCACATCTGCACTGGAACAATTCCTTTAGATCTTTTGCCTCTCTCTCTCTCACACACACACACACACACACACACACAAACACATGAAGCCAATGCTATTCATGGCTCTAACTGGCTTTACTCACAGTAGATCTCCAATAATGTGAACAGAGATGAGATTTAAGTTGTCTGAAGTAGTTTTATGTGAAAACACATGTTCATATATTCATCTGTTTTACTCTACATCCCTTATAAAAAATACTGAGGTGATACCATCGTAAAGTAATGGTTTCAGATAGTTATTCCATGCAACTTTGATATATGCCATGATACTGTTTGATTTCCATATTTATGTAGCATAGTATTTCCATGGTACTCTAAGATATTGGAAAAAATACCAAGGTATTACCATAGTACCATGTAAAAAAAAAAAAATAAAAAAAAAAGAAACATGGTAATACTATAGTACTTTGAAGAACAATATGGGATAACCATCATAGTAGTATCCAAAAAACATGGTAATACCATGGTTCTTTTTTGTAAGTGCTCTAAATTTGTTAAATGTATACATGTAACATATATATTTGTCCTTTATGGATGGATGGACGGACGAACAGACAGACAGACAGATAGATAGATAGGGGAACACCTGAAACGTAGCCAAGGTTTCCCAGCAGACAAGATATTTAGATCAACCCCCCCCCCCACCCCTTTCAGTGTGTGTGTGTGTGTGTGTGTGTGTGTGTGTGTGTTTGCTTTTCTCCTGCCATGTAAAAATAGATGGAAAATTACAAAGTGGCATACCCTACTGCTCTGGAAGGAAGTGGTCACACACACACACACACACACACAAACAGAACACACACACACACTCATGTTTTGTTTTATATCATAGTGGGGACTTTCCATAGACTTCTATGGATTTTATATGGATCTAACGATAATTTCTATCTGCTAACCCTAACCCTCACATTTAAATAAAAACATAGTTTAGTATGTTTACTAAGTCATTTCCCTCGTGGGGACCACTGGCTGGTCCCCCACAATGTAGGTGATCTCAGGTTTTACTATCCTTGTAGGGACATTTGGTCCTATATGAATTTGGTCCCCACAATGGAAGTTAAACCTGTACACACAAACACACAGACACACACATTCTCATACACACTACATGGAGATGTTCTGGTGATACAAAATTACACCTAGTAAACTCATAACAGATACTTTTTAATATTTTAGCATATTTACCCATTTTAATAATTCAGTACATTTAGTCTTTTTAATTTAGAAGTATTTGAATAATTTAGTAGCTCTACACTAAGCCAAACACTGGACAACATGAACTGGTTTGGTAGAACTTCATAGCAGCTCACCCCAGACAGATGTAACATATGCTATAATTCATTTATCAAATCCATACTGAAATAATCTGCCATATTATTGAGAGGATAGGGTCCTCTGACAAGTGCCCAAAACCCTGCAAAAACCAGCAAGCCTTACCAGTTTGACCAGGTTGGGAGACCAGCTAAGACATGTTTAGCATTTTGTTTTTCATCTGGGCTATAAAGGAGAGAAGGTTTTGAGAATCTTGGTTTCCTCACTGATGGATGTGATTTTTGGTGTTATTAGAGGGAAAAGCAGCACGCTCATGGATGGATCAGATAGCAGTAGAGTTAGCGGCTGGTATCAGCCAGTTCATCATGAGGGATTTGGCTCTAGAGAGAGTAAATACCTTACTCAGAACTCAACGGGAAATGGCAATGACAGAAACACGTGCAAGAACTTCAGTAGGCGGCCTCTTTCCCTGTCTGTAAGGGGGCTTTTACACTTGGTCACATGCATTTTTACTGATCGGATAGCTGTCCGATTATGAAAAGACCAAGTGTAAATGCCCTCCAAGATGCATTCGAGACTGATAGTAACATGACTACTCAAACCAAGGATTCACAACGCGACTCGGTCAAGTGTAAATGCATCTGGTTGTGCAAGTAAATTTTACTCTCAAACGAAACTACATCAGCATAGTTAGGTGGTAAAAGTAACCAAGCACTCCATTCTCCCATCAGTACTGTCTCCACACGCTATCCCATTTTACTTTTCAGTTTTGAAAATTTGCACATAAGAGCAATTTAACTTTGTACACAATCGTCATGGCAATTTTACCTGCCTCCTTTTTTTAGTTTTAATTAGCCACAGAAAAATTCTGCTGCTCAGCATTAGCATCATCACTGAAGTGAACTCTGCTTTGGTTGCATATTATGTTTGGGAGAAACAGATGAGGTTTATATCCATTTGGTAGAAGTACATTTATGTGGTCCAATGTAAATGAATTGTGCATACCAAAACGTATAGCAATCCGATCGATCAAGATGCATGAAGTAGTGTAAATAGTGTAAATAGGCCTTATGTTTCTCACACTTTTTTTTAATTACAGTGGCTTTGCGCTGAATCACAAATTAGTTTTAAAATACAGTAGGGCCTTATTATTATAAAAAAAGAAAAAAAAAAAAACATGATTGTGAATATCAAATCTCCAAACGGCCAGTTTTGCAAGCTCAATGATCTATAACCAGTCCAGGCCTGTGTTCTGGTGGTTTCAGAGATTATGAGTTGTTCTGAGTGTCTCTCTGACTCAATATCAGAGTTCAAACTGCAGATCAAACGAGGAAGTGAACCAAAACTGCAGAAAAGAACAGTGTGGGACTCTCAGTGAAGCAGAAATGCTCAGACAGGCTGAGTAATTCCACACGAGACCTCGGCTTCTCTTGTCCAAACATCAGAGATTCAGTGTGTTACTAGTCAGGAAAGCAAAGAATATTCAGAACATGATTAGTGTTCTCCTCTGAGCACCAGGAATTGGACATTTATAGAGATGTTTGTAGGAACTTTTATATGCAAAACCAAATACAAAGAGGGTTTCTGAAACCCTTAAGGCCCTGGCACACAATTCAAAATCGAAGACGTGTGTGACATCATTTAAAACAAAAATCTGGACAAAACAGAGGTGTTTTTGAGTTCATTTCGGTGGTTCGTAACAGCTCGCCAGTGCAAACTTTCAGGAAAACTTTGGACCGGCTGCTGAACACCTTACTGCCATTGGTCCACTTCATCACTAGGTGTGATCTGAAGCCCAGGTTCCATTCAGTCAGTTAAGATCAGTCAACATGAACACACCGACGTGCAGCGTTATTAGCGACCTGTTGCAAACTTACCAACATCTATACGGTCATTCACGTAGAGACATTTTCCAAGAACATGTCATGCAATTTTTTTGATTAGTCTACAAAATGAAACAAAACAACTCAAATACTCTTAAGTGCCTAAATATTCTTAAGTGCCTATCATCATTCTTTTGTCTGTATTCTGCCCATTAACACTCTTTTATACATCCATCTTTGCAGTAGTATCAATGTCATCATAAATTACAATAACAGAGGGTTACCAGTGCATATTATGGCCGCATATAACATGTTACCACATTATCGCCATGAATGCAGAATGTAAACATGACAAATTACACATTATCTATTGCATATATATTACTTTAAATCATCATCAAGTAGTTAAAACAGCTTTTTTTACTGATCTCGTGTGAATTCTAATCATAGAATGAGGCATGAAGTCATTGATGAAACATTTTAATGTCACATTAGTAAAGGTTTTACATGTAGTCTTGTGCTTCCTCATATTTAAATGCTCCTCTAAATGCCTCCCCCAGCGATGTGGCCGGTGTCTGAATGTTCACAAACAGCTGTTTCTTTTTGGCTCTGAACAAAGAACAAAGAACTTATCTGCGAGTATACCGGAGCCTTAAGTTTGCTGACACCTTAAAATCCCCACGAAATGGCTTGACATGCTGTTTTCTAACCAGTGCTGACGTTTGAAACAGGAAGCTTTTTATTATATTTATAAATTTTTTAAAAGTTTTTTAATAAAAATTATGCCAGCACTTTATCTTCAAATAAGAGCTTTACTGTTGTAAGTAGTACCTTTTACTATTGCAAAAGGTTAAAATATACTCCACTATAAAGGGCAAATTGTAGCAAGTTAAATTGAATTGAATTTCTAAGTGCTATTATAACCTAAGTGCTATTATAATATGTAGTTCTGTGAAGCCACTATGGTGTTTGTGTTTTAGAAACCTACTGATCTTCTTACTTAGGCAGCATTTTTTGGGCATGGTACTTTACTGTAGGCACATTAAAATGTTCAGCAATTTGAATGTGTTGAATATTTAGAGTGCTACCTGCCAAGACAGCACTTTTAGGCATTAGACCTAGAGAGCTAAATACCTTGGCTGCATGTTTGGGCATCATTTACACGGTCACATGTTCAATTTGAACTAAGGATGCACCGATAAAAATGTGTGTGCTGATAACGATATCTGATTATTTACAGTAGAACAACATCTGCCAATGCCAATGGTTTGGTGGTTCTACTTTTTATGCTACCTTTTCAAATCACTGATAATTAATAACATAACTCAGAAAGAAATGTAAATAATAACTTTTTGTCTGTCTCCACTGTCTTTTCCATGTTGCAAAGTAACTTGTCTCAGTTGTTATCAAAACACAGACACAAAAAGCACAATATTATATCACATTAACATTTTTAACTCACATGAACTAAATTCTTAATAGCCTCCGATAGTGCGGATAATCAGATTTACAGGTCGAAACAGATTATTGGCTGATAAATCAGTTTCAAAACCTTGTGAGCTGCCTATCTAGACAACGGTTTTGGGCATCATAGGTGCATTTCAAAATTAGCTTTAAATGTTTCTAAACCTAGTGTGCTGCCTACTTAGACATCAATTTTGGGCATAATGTGTTCAACTCTTTGATTTAAACGTTTCAAATTTTTTAAAAGCTGGTAAGCTGCCATTTTGCATTTTTTGGTCATCATAGGTGCATTCACATATATGATTGAAACATTTTAAATCCTCATGAGCTGACATTTGAATGTTCCTATAATGCCTTAAAAATGCTATCTACTGTAGGTAGGCAGGCTCACTAAGTTTTGAAACACAACCTGGGTCATGCTTCATGGTCGATAAACTATGACCTGTACCAAAGTCTTTCTAGCAAGTCAGTCCACTGTTGGCCATCTTTGGAATGCTCTCTTGAAGCTATTTCCAGTCATGCCAGTGCAGCTCCTATCTACTTGAATGGAGAAAGACCAAAATCTCAAAAACGGTTGGTCAAGATTACGATCAAAGAACATATTTCAAATCAGCAATAAAATCTGACAGCACTGGAATCATAAATTGTGATTCTGTACCTAAAAAACAAAATTTTCGCTGCTTGTATAGGTAATGCGCAAGCACGTTCTAAAGTTGATTGACAGGTACTGTCTGTATCTAAAAGGTGATTGGCTCTTTTAACTGTAAGACGGGACTTCCTTTCTACATCCGTTGACCATTTGGCGCTCAGAGCTCCTTGGTTGAGCGTTCCAATTTCTCCCATTATTAAATTAATTTATAGAAATTAATAGAAGTGGACCATCTCTGCTAAATAATCTATGCCTGTACTCATAACTGCTTTGAATAGCGTTTCTCTGTTAAAGCTTTTAGATTCAATGAGAGAGAGTTTTAAATGTGCAATTTTTGTAGTAATGAAAAGCTTTGCAGGTAGGGAGATTCAGTCTTCACATTGGTTGTGGGTCTTTTTGTGTGTTTGTTTATTTAGTCCACTTAACACACTGTTTACGCTCTGATTGCGCACATTAAAGTGAAAAACCGGAAGTGTGTATCTTGTATCTTACCTTCAGTGAGTCAAAGCACGCAATAACTCGCCCATTCTCCACCTGGCAGCTCTTGGCGGGATGCGCGAACTTGCACTCGGCATCGGAGCGAGAGCACGTGCCACGCTGAAACTCTCGACACACCTCCAACGTCAGCCATTTTGTGTCCCGCATGTGAGCCATATTCATTGCCATGTCGACAGCAAGGCCAGCACGCTTAAGCGGCAAACAATCTACAATTCCTTAAATTGTACAATTCCTTAAAAAAAAGTGGCTTGGGTGTGCTTGTGTTTGTGTGTGTGTTTGTCCGGTCAAAAGCAGACTTCCTGTTTGTCCTTCTAAGAATGCTTCCCTCTTGCTTTAGATAATTTAGCTCCTCTTTCCTTAGGGATGCACACCAGACCAATGCAAAATGAACAAAAACTGTTGCTTATGGGATCCAAAAGCAAAATCCTCACATTTGATTCAATAGTGCACACTTCAGCGGTCTGTTTTGTGAATGAGCAAAAGGTAGAGGTCGTCTGGGGTTACAAGGAGGGTTGTGCGGGCTGTCCTTTCACCGATGTGGGCGGCAAGCAGGCAGGAAGCTAAGGCTGGTACTACAAGCAGGTCCAAGCAGCGGCAGACGCAAGAGAGGGCACAATACTCAGTACCCACCTGCAAGAGACAGAAAATACAGCTCAGTAAAAAATGTATGACAATTTGTATTCAAATCTGATTTTGTTCGAACCGATTTTCACATTTCTATTAAAAGCTTTAAAATCTGTTTGTGTTTTTAATTCCGGTGGTAAATTATTCTATAACTATATGCCAATAATTGAGAATGCTGACTGTCCTAATTTAGGTTTTCATGTTGCTGATCTGCAATTGTGATTTGTTGCAACCCTGGTAGTGATTCCATTGTTACGGTTTTGTAATTAATTGGCAAATGTTCATTGTAAAATTGTAATTAGATCATTTCACTGTGGAAAGAGCTATGCAAAAGATGTACAATCAACCATTATCTCAAAATAAAATCAGAGTGATCAGAACATTACAGAGCACCTTAGAGGGCTGGGAGGGAATTTATTTTATGAAATAAAACTTTTGCATACCCTTGCAATAGTTTTGCATTCACTTTGCGATAAATTAGCCATGGTTTTACTGCAGTAACCATATTTCAACTACAGTTTTATTGTAGTAAAACCATAGTTAATTGTGTCCAAATCATGGTTTACTCAAAAAAAAAAAAAAAAAACAGAAAAAAAAGAAAAAAAAAAAAGTTTACTATAGTAAACATAGTTCCTGCTAATTACCCTAATTTATTTCTAAAATAGTTTTACGTTTAACTCACAAAAAAACTTTGCTTTTACTACAGTAATAATGTAGTAACCATGACAGAAATTAGTTTGTAAATTATTTTGTCAAGCATTTTATAATATTAGAATTAGAATTAGCTTTGTTGCCAAGTATGCAAAGGAATTTGTCTTGGTGACAGGAGCTTCCAGTGCACAAACAATACAGCAACAAGACAGAGATAATAATAAAAAAATAGAATAAAAATAAAAAGTGAATAGAAAATATAAGTATATACAGAAATACACAATAAGACAGATGCAAGGGAATGTATGGTAGAAGAGGTATGGTTTGTTGGATAAATACAAATAGACTAAGCTGTGTATTGCACATAGTTATTGCTCAATGTGGCAGTTTTAACTGTTCATGAGATGGATAGCCTGAGGGAAAAAACTGTTCCTGTGCCTGACGGTTCTGGTGCTCAGTGCTCTGTAGCACCGACCAGAAGACATCAGTTCAAAAAGGAAGTGGGCTGGGTGAGTGGGGTCCAGAGTGATGTTTCCAGCACTTTTCCTCCCTCTGGAGGTTTACAGTTCTTAAAGGGGGGCAGGGGGCAACCAATAATCCTCTCAGCAGTCCAAACTGTCCTTTGCAGTCTTCTGATATCCAATTTCATAGCTGCACCAAACCAGACAGTTATAGAAGTGCAGAGGACAGACTCAATGACTGCTGAGTAGAACTGGATCAGCAGCACCTGTGGCAGGTTGAACTTCCTCAGCTGGTGAAAGAATTACAACCTCTGCTGGGCCTTTTACACAATGGAGTCAATGTGGGTCTCCCACTTCAGGTCCTGTGAGATGGTAGTGCCCAGGAACCTGAATGACTCCACTGCTGCCACAGTGCTGTTTAGAATGGTGAACGAAGTCAATGTAGGGGTGTTCCTCCTAAAGTCCACAATCATCTCCACTGTTTTGAGCGTGTTCAGCTCCAGGTTGTTTTGACTGCACCACTGAGTAAGCCATTCAACCTCCATTCTGTATACAGACTCACCGTCATCTTGGATGAGGCTGATGACAGTAGTGTCATCTGCAAACTTCAGGAGCTTGACAGAGGGGTCATTGGTGGTGCAGTCATTGGTATACAGGGAGAAGAGTAGTGGGGAGAGCACACATCCCTGGGGGGCACCAGTGCTGATTGTACATGTGCTGGAAGTGAATTTTCCCTGTCTCACTAGCTGCTGCCTGTCTGTCAGAAAGCTTGCGATCCACTGACAGACAGACGTGGGAACAGAGAGTTGGAGTAATTTAGTCTGAAGAATAGCTGGGATGATGGTGTTGAAAGCTGAACTGAAGTCCACAAAAAGGATCCTTGCGTATGTCCATATGTTGCAGGATATGATGCAATCCCATAATTTAAGAAGAAAGATAGTGTAGAGCAGGGGTCGGCAACCTATGGCACACGAAGGGGTAATCACTGGCACGCCAGCAAAGGCGAGAGAGGAGTAGACTATTTTATTTATATAAATTCCGCACCTGCATTCCAATCTACATCTTGATGTAATCCTTCCTCATGCAGCGTGTTTTCATGAGCTGAATGGAAGACTAAACAAAAAGTTAAAATGTGATGAGACTGCAGTATACCCAACAGACTCGTGCAGTGCGTGCAAGACATTTGCGCATTACGAGCCGACAGCGCGTCACTTTTGGTTAATCGCGAGTAAACGTGCCTGCTTTGCTTCAGTCAGGCTGCGCGGATGACTACATACCGTGTTTCATTTGTTTCTTTTTGTTTTCAAAACACCACATGTTGTAATAAGAAAACAGAGGAAACATAAACCCACATCGTAGGATTCAAAAATCTTTTCAAGTCTTTTCACAATATAAATGAAATCTGGAAATAAAGTTTTAGCATTTTGCAGGTGCGATTCACTGAAAAGGCTAAATAGTTGATCAGCTTGTGATGTGCGAATGGCTTGCACGCGCAGCGTGAGTCTCGTCACACTTTAATAGTATTTAGCCTCCCATTCAGCTGATGAAAACACGCTGCGTGATCATAAGGAAGGATAACATCAAGATGTAGATTGGAATGCAGGTGCGAAAAACTTCATATAAATAAAATAGCCTGCTCCTCTCTCTGTTGCTTGCATGCCCTCTGTGTGATTTTGAAAAATGTATGACATAATATAAGAAATATTAAAGATTCCACACAATTTCGTGATCAGTAATCAGGGCTCGACAATAAGGATTGCCCGATGGCCCGGGGCCAGTGTGAGAGAGATTCGGGCCAGTTGTTAGAACTGTCACTTGCCCGATCGGTCCATTGCTGCATTTATAACTTTAGTGCAAGCAAACAACAAGTGAGAGAGCACAAAAATTACACGGAGCGAACAAAGTCTTCTAACCGATGAGCGAGCGCGAGTATATTTAGCTCACAAAGATGTGCGAGCGCATAATATATCGGATGCGCCAAGGCACAGTCACGTGCGCGCATAAGAGCGTGCAGACACCGAGCACACTCTCCTAGCACTGTCCTCGCTCTTTTCCAAGTGTCTTAGCAGCAGCTATTACCAATGTGTAGAAAATAGCAGGAAAAACCACAGCCATTGACCAGTAATTAAAAAATGGCACTCCATGTCAAAAAGGTTGCCAACCCCTGGTTTAGAGTGATAGAAGTGACATGAAACTAGCACAGCTATGTAAACCAGCTGTGAAAAAACGCTGTGTAATAAGGTCCTTTAACACTTACGGTATATAGAGTCCTAATTTGAAACTTTTCTACTAAACAATAAAAGTATTAGGGTTGTGAACAAAGAAACAGTTCTTATTCAGAACCGGTTCCATTTAAAAAACATAATAATAACGGAATTGATTGATTGTGCATTCTTTCAACAATGTGGACGCAACACCATGCTAAAATACATTTCCTGCTACCACTCAGTAGCACCACAACACCATTTCTGAATAGGCAGCGTGAAACATAGGCCCTGTCCCACTTGATGTGGACTTGCGGTCTCATGGCCTTCATTTGCGCATTCCTGCGAAGTCCACGAGACCGTAGGGTGTCCCATTTTACATTTTAGCGCTCAGAAGGGTGCTCATGAGCACCCTCTTTGTGCCCTCAATGCACCCTTTGGCTGAGTGCATAGAGTATAAACAAGTGTCATCTGATTGAAGTCTTGAAGTCTGTCCCAAATGCACACTTTTATCACTCATGCACCCTCATGGACTTGCTGACTTGTGCCCCATCGGTCTTCACTCGCCTACGTCACCAAGGTCTGGACTCAGTGGAGGACCACAAGGACTTAGGGTGCCATTTGGGACAGGGCCATAGAGCACAACCAGTGTAGTACCATTCCCCAAAAAACACTCTTATTAGCTAGTTTTTTTGCAAAATTATTTTGCATCTACATTGCAAAACATACAGCGTTTCCTCCCGAACTAATGACTCTTAGCAGACGGTTCTTTTTAGTGAACGAAAAACTTGTCAGACTCAAAATTAGCCAAAAATTGTTACTGTACGACTTAAATCAGATTAATAACTGTATGGTTGATATGACAATGTGTAGCTGAAGATACACATTTTGAGTTTTGTTTTAAGTATTGGTATTTTAGAAAAACACTTATAAAAGCATACTATTTAGTATGGAAAGCATGCAATTTGGGATGCAGCACATCTTCCTATAATATTATAATATTATCTTACCACCTCTCCATTTCACTCGGTTGTTCTCACTCCTCTATTAGACTCTCGCCAGCTGCATAAATCCCTCACACCCCTAAAAATGCCAGAAATGCACTGAAGTCTGCAGAAAACTGTCAGTCCGAGCAAATAAAACATTGTCAGACACATTCCTGGATAAACACACACACCTCCTTCTCACTAGCACACATAAACACACTGGACTCTTTCTTGAACAAACACACACACAAAACACGTACAAAGCAGCCCTTCACAACTTTAACAGTTTTAGTCCAAGCTGAGGAACCAAATAGCATATTAAAGCTAAAGCCAAAAACTGTGACGTATCATTTAAAAAACAGAGGGGACAGCAAGAGAGAAAGGGGTGGGAAGTGAATGAGGAGGTCATTTCCCCTTTCTCTGAAGTATTGCACGACCCATGGTGAGCCAATCATAGCAAGAGATGGAGCAATGTTCCTGGCAACATGCCAGTTAAGAGCAGCAGTCTATTCTGAAAAGGGTGACGCTGCTCAACAAAAAGCAGCCTTAACAAGCTGGTCTCCTAGACTGTTCAGGCTGGTCTGGTTTTCTGGTTTTAGAGGGGTTTTAGGCACTTATCAGTAAGAATTGGGCCAGACACACAGAGAAACCACAAAGAACACCCTAGCAACTACCTAGCAAACATCCACTGAGATCATTCTAGCAACCACTAACAACAATAAATGCGCTAACAATGTGCTAAAAACATTTAAAACCCCTTAGAAACCAAATAGCAAAGCCCTGGCAACCATCCACAATGCCCTAGCACCACTTACACTATTTTAGGAAAATCTAAAAAAATGTAGTCTATTATGTTTTTACAGCAAGGCAAGGCAAGTTTATTTATATAGCACATTTCATACACAATGGCAATTCAAAGTACTTTACATAAAAAGTATTAAAAAAATATATACAAAGGATACTTAAAAATATTTTAAAATCAATTAAGAACAAGAAATAAGAATATAAAGTAATAAGATACATTTAAAAAAGTAAAAATTATTATAATGAATACAAAAAGAAAAAGAATACATAAATAAAATGATGCAGCACAGTGCTCAGTGTATAAATGCACAGCTAAACAGATATGTTTCCAGTCTGGATTTGAATGTGTCTACTGTTGGAGCACACCTCTTCTGGAAGGTTGTTCCAGCTGCGAGTGGCATAATAGCTAAATGCTGTCTCACCTTGTTTTGAGTAAACCCTCTGTATGTCTAACTGACTAGATCCTAATGATCTGAGAGGTCAGGTTTATATTCAACAAGTATATCTGCAATGTATTTAGGTCCTAGGCCATTGAGTGATTTATAAACGAGTAATAATAAATTCTAAATGTAACCAGGAAGCCAGTATAAAGATCTGAGAACTGGAGTAATATACTCCATATTTTGGTTCGGGTAAGAAACCTGGCAGCAGTATTCTGAATGAGCTGCATGTGTCTAAAGGTCTTTTTGGGAAGGCCGGCGAGAAGTCCATTGCAGTAGTCCACCCTACTGGTGATAAAGTCTTGACTGGATACAAAACATCTAATTCTCGCTATATTATTTAGATGATAATAGGCTGATTTAGTTATTGATTTGATGTGACTACTGAAACTAAGGTCTGACTCCAAAATGACACCAAGATTTCATACTTGATTTTTTTGTCTTAAGACCCCTGGAGTCAAGGTATGTGTTCACCTTTGTTGCCAAATACAATGACCTCTGTCTTGTTGTTGTTTAACTGAAGGACGTTTTGGCACATCCAACTGTTAATTTAATCAATGCACTGGCACAGAGAGTCTATGGGGCTGTAGTCATTTGGCGATAGGGTTAGGTAAATCTGGGTGCCGTCTGCATAGCTATGGTACGCAATTTGGTTCTTTTTCATAATTTGGTCTAGCATATACAGGTTGAACAGGAGCGGTGCCAGAATTGAGCCTTGTGGGACTCCACACGTCATGGATGTCCACTCAGATTCATAGTTCTCTATGTTCACATAGTAGCCCCTCCCTACTAGATATGACCTGAAACAGCTGAGGACCATCCCAGAGAGCCCTACCCAGTTTTCCAGTCTGTCTGGGACAGTGGTTCTTAACCTTGTTCCTGGAGGCCCCCCAACACTACACATTTTGGATATCTCCCTAATCAAACACACCTGATTCAACTCTTCAGACCTGAATTGGGTGTGTCAGAAAAGGGAGATATACAAAATGTGCAGTGTTGGGAGGGCTCCAGGAACAAGTTTGAGAACCACTGGTCTGGGAGCATGTTGTGGTCAACAGTGTCAAAGGCAGTACTGAGATGTAATATTACAAGCACTGATATTTTGCCTGAATCAGTATTTAGCCGAATATCATTAAGTATATTTATGAGCACTGTCTCTGTGCTGTTATGCGGTCAGAAACCAGACTGGAAATTGTCCAAGTAGCCATTTGAGTTTAAGAATTTGTTCAGTTGATTGAAAACAACTTTTTCAATGATCTTGCCTATGAAAGTAAGATTTGAGTAGTAGCTACATCCCAACTCGCATACTTCTGCACTATTCTACTCCAATTTGCAATGTATGTAAGTAGTGTGAGTATTATGGTCACACTGAAAATACAATGAAAAAAGAGTACTGAGAGTACCCGGTTAATTAACTTTTTCGCCCTACCTAGTGGAAGGGGCGGAGTTACAGACTGAGCATGGATAACCCGCATATCATTTGCATTTGAAACGTCACTTCCCTCAGCTGAAAAACAACAAATGCTTCCGTGTAATATGAAATTGTTAAAGGTGCACTGTGTAAGTACACAGTGTATTGTATGTCATTTAGAACACAGCTTGTAAGAATTATTGTTATAACGGTCCCACTTTATATTAGGTGTCTTCCACTATGTAATAACATTAAAATACAAACAATACAATGTACTTATTATGTAACCACATGTTGTTCAGCAAAATACTCATAAGATACACATTTGCTGCTACTGAGGTTGAGGTACGGGTAGGTTTAGGGATAGGGTTTAGGGTAAGGGTTGGGGTAGGGTTAGGTTTAGGATTAGAAGTAAGGTTAACAGTGTAACTACAGATGTAATTAAATGCAGGTTCTTCAAATGTAAGTACTATGCAACAATGTATGTACATAACAAGTACATTGTATCAAATGCTTATTACATAGTACATAGACACCTAATATAAAGGAGGTCTGTTGTAACTATAGTATTATGGTGAATCTATCGTTACCATTTTACATTTTTTTAAAGGGCATTAATATGGAACCTTGCTTAAGTACACTATAAAACACCAAAATGTAATCAAATTAAAATACTCAAAACATAATCAACAAAACGTCCCCCACACAAAGGGTATTAACACTTCTCCCAACACACAAATGCACAAAAACACACAAATCTACACACAAAACATAACCCTGTTCATGGGCAACATATCTTAATCTGAAGGGACTTTCAGAGTGAAGGTAAACTCGATCCTTGAAACAGTACACTCTTAAATCGGTGAAAAGATTTTGGATAACATGAATCCGTGAGCATTGCAATGTGACTCCATCCTGCATCAAACAGGCTCATGCCTGTGTTAATTGTCTTTACTGAGAAAAAGGGTAATTGTTTGACAATGAAATATAATTCCTTCTCAGACTTGGACCCTTCATTAAGATCTTCATCTTCTCTTGATCATAATGATGGTGTTACTTTTGTTCTCTTTGTTTGTTATTTATTTTTTAATTAAAAGATTTGACTATTGTGTCACTGTGTATCTCCCACAATCATTTGCGGTGCAACAACAGAATTCTTAGAAGTTGCTGCAAGGTCAAAGAAGGAGAGAAAAATAAGAACAATAGTGAGAGTGAGTGAGCAAGAGAGAATGATCTGGAAGTATGCCAATCAAAGCCCATTAAAAAGTCAAACATTTTTGCCACTGGGAGGAGAACTGGATGTTATGTTCTCTTTTAAGAAATGGAAACTATTTAAATGATTCACAAAAATGAGATATTTTGCCAACAGGTCATTTTCTTTTTTTGGTGTATGGTTTTATTTACTTGAGAACTGATTGAACATTTGATTTCCTGTAGCTCTGTTTGTAATTCAACACCAGTGACATTGGGGCTATTAAAGGACTGTTTCACAGACATAATCTTGGACTGAAATTGATTTTAAAATGGCAGAATTATAACGAAAGTTTATCGGACTGAATTTAGTCTGTTTACAGGAAACTACAGAAAACAAACTCTCACTTCACAGTTCTTTGACCCTTAAAATCTGCAAATTAATATTGGAACAGCAGTATTTGAGCCTTTATAGTAATCAAATTTGTAAACAAGCTAGCAACAACCTAACTAAATGTTTTACTGTTTAAGGTTGTACAAGTGTTTTGAAGTGTTATCACTAATGACTTTCATTATGCACTTATATACTTAAATAAAGGTGACAAATAGAAACATAAGGGTTATACAGCCTTATGTCATAGGATAACATTTTTAAGTACCACAAAGAACATTTTATTCTCTAGTTCTTTTAGGAAACTAACCATGTAATACCACTTTAAAGAACCCAAAAACAACATTGATCAAAATAACCTATAATGTGACATCAAGAACTTTTTAAATAGCTAATGAACCATATGACCAACTCAAGACAACATGATCACACCTGAAGTCGGCATGATGTTTCCAATATTTTCGTTACACTAGGATCGGCGACTGTATGCTGATGCGCTGACATGCAGCATGCTTATCAGACATGTTTGCAGTGGTTTCAATTTGTTTACCTTTCCACCTGGCGCGATTGGCAGTGCATTGCATCAGCTGCGTGGGAGACTAGGGTTCAAAGCCAGGCAGTAACGATGTTTGAATAATCATTGACGAGCATGACTAGGAGGTTTCACTTTTCCCTCTAATATTACTTTTTTACTCCTCTATTGGTTAAGGAATGGTTTGGGTTGGGGGATAGAATCTATAAATATAAGCTTTTCTCTTCATTGTATAACGTCCTGTAAAGCTGAAAACAACTTGCTTCACTACTAGTTTTTGGCGACCTCTCCTGGACATAAATGGAGCTCACGCGTGCCCATATGCCCTACAACACTTACTACTTTGGCCACTGGGGGCAGTGTTTCGAAATTTCGGTCAATGTATACAGATTTTGACGAAAGAAAAGTCTGTCTACCCTTTCCGGTTTCTGTGAGATCAGGCTGACTCAAGAACCCTATTCAGCAAAAAAATTAAATAAAAATTTGATAATAAGATGGTGCTTTGGCATCGAAGAACCTTTATATTTAAAAGTGAACCTTTAAGAAAGAATTCAAAAGCAAATCTGTCAGTTTACAATCACAAAACCACACAGGAACACCCTTAAGATGACAGTTTAGGTGTACTTTGCTAGTTGGGCACTTTCCTGCAATGAGGATTTTTATATTAGTGATCGTTCAATGTGGGTTTTTCAATAACCGATTCTTAAACTTTTACATTTGGTCCCCCCAATATTGAATATTTGATTATGTTCTTGAGAGCGTATCATCTTTATGATGTCACTATGTAATTCAAAACTAATAAGCATATGAACATTCTACAGTATAATTCCAATTATAACTGCTCTGCTTCGGCTGAACCCAGATCAGCTGTTTTCCAGCATTACTACATGAAGGACTGAATATAAATGTAGTGCTTGATCATAAAGGTGTGCGGGCAGGAGAGATGGTTATCTGGTTTGACTCAGATGTGTGTAGGTGATGATTGCCATGTTGGAAAGGGTTGAAAATAGTATCATCTCCATGGTTACACAGCACAAAGCTTCAAGCAAAAGCTCTTCTACCCAGTAACATGCATGGCTAATAAACCCACAAATGTTGTTTGCAGAGCTCTCCGAATTGGAAAGGTCAAAGGCCAATGATAGGTGTATTATTTAGCAATACAGTAGAACTATTTAAACAATTATAATGATCAATCCATTAATTTTGAATGGTAAGAGTCTGGAATTAACAAACAGTATTTTTTCTACAATTTCAATTCATTTGTATAGCACTTTTTACAATACATATTAATCCAAAGCTTTACAGAAAATATAATAAAAATAGTGCCTTGCAAACCCACAAGTAAGCAAGCCAAAGGCAACAGTAGCAAGAAAAAAAAATTCTTTTAAAAGATGAAGAAAGAAACTTGACAAAAACCAAGATTCAGCAACATTTGCTTTTCTGTAATTTTTCAAGAACATATATACATAATGGATGATTCAAAATGCTAAAAAAAAATAAAAGAAAACAATATTTAGTGTCTCTTCTAATATACATGGGGATACATATATCCACATATATATATATATATATATATATATATATATATATATATATATATATATATATATATAGTGTCCTACGATGCCCCTTCAGATGATAAACGCATAAACACATTTCATTAGTGACATTGAAGACAGCAGGTATCGCTCGCATGCAAAAACACATATGCAGACACATCCATTGACAAATAGAGCAGTAGGATGTCAAGAAGACAGAAATGCAGATGCTGAGTAAGGTAATGAGATAAAAAGAAAAAAAGAAAAAAACAGCATAAGTGCCTTAGTGCCGTGTTGTGAAATACTGGTGTGAAGACGTGATCGCGAGGAGATATGAGATGGTGCAAACCACCAGATGTACTATTAAAATACTTAATGCAGGTGCTACACATTTATCATGGTAACAGTCATTTGCAACTGTTCATTGCAACATAATTGTTGCAACCCATGATTAATTAGCAGTTTGCATCTATGAATTAATGAACCCATGATCAACATGCTGTTTACATGTAAACAAATAATCCACCCATTGTTTGTCTACATAAAATAAAATTGTCTCTAGACTAAAATGAGAAATACAATTTTTTATTATAGGAGAATTCAGTTAAAAAAACTATTTAGAGCTAGTGAACAGAAACTAATTAGAAGTGAATTCATGAAACCATGATCAATTAGCTGTTTGCATCTGAGAGAATAATCCACCTAATGTTCATCTACACATAAAAGTTACAAACTAAAGTTACAAAACCTTCTGCAAATTACATTGTTTATTCTAGGAGAATTTAGTTCAAAGAAAGATTCAGAGGTAGTGTGAACAGAAATGAATTAAAAGTGAATGAATGAACCCAAAATCAATTGGCTGTTTACATCAAACAGAATAATCCATTTTATATTAATTTACACATAAAATGTCTCCAAATACATTTAGAAAACTTTATACTAATAACATTGTTTATTCTAGGACAATTTAGCTCAAAGAAAGATTTAGAGCTAGTGTGAACAGAAAACAATCAGAAGTTAATTAATTAACGAGTGAAGTAAAGCAAAGCGTGCTTCCCTATAAAAGCGTCCATGTACTTATTTTCTCGACACAGATTATTCACTTTCAATTTTTCACCCACTAGAGCACGCCATCGACAAAACCCGAAGACTTGCGCCAGACCACCTCAAGAGACCACTTCAGTTTATTTTATTTTTACCAAGAAAAACTATTTCTTCAAACAACAGAAAATAATCCTTTAATCAGACACCATCAATCGACAGGTTTTAGATACGACATGCAACAACTAACGTTTTCCCACAGTTCTCAAACGTCTGCAGCACGTCTGATCTGGTAAAACAATAACCCATAAGTGTCCTGAAAATCTGTATAAACTAATCGTAAACAATCTTCTCTTACATGTTTCCGTTTCAGAGCAGGAAACCCAGAATGTAGTCAACTGCGAGCAGTCGACAAGTAGACCTGCGAGAGCTTAGATCCATATGTATGAGCGTGTTTACCGTTTACTTACATGACTGCACGGAAGAGTGACGCACACAGTCAGAAGTGAAAACCTGCGTCAACATCTCTCTCTTTCTCTTTTTCTCTCCCTCTCTCTCGCAGACAGCTATGCTCTCTCACACACGCCCCTGCGCAGTCCCAGGATGCCTGACTGGGTCCTACTGCTCTGAAATCTAGCACGAGCCATATTCGGAAACAGCAGTTCAACATGTCACACGTAATTTACATGCACGGGGGCGGGAGCTCGTCTGTTATGACTCTGAGAGCATATGCAAAAAAGCTGCACTCATACACTGGTACGTGGATAAAACAAACAGATGGGAAGTGAGACCGAGAGGGGGCTTATAAAAGGAGAAGTGCTCTTGGGTTCAACAGTGAACCAATCGCACCATGCCACTGTCTAAACAAGTAGCCGGTTGGGGGGGAGGGGAGTACCTGTGCGAGGTCGTTTCCTGCCAAAAACACACATGCACAGATGCAACTGTGTGCGCAGGCAAGGACTTTTTAGGACGATAGCTGAAAAAAACAAAAACATTATAGAGGCTTGTTGGGTGCCCCATTGTGCTGTTTGCGATCGGCTAGACATAACAAACTGAAGTTAACCACAAAGGCACCCTATAAAGTCAAACACAGCCCCCACACACTGAACTCCCCCTTCCTGACCCACAGAGACACACACAGTAAGTATACAAGTGGTGCATTTCTTCAAACTCACAAGAAAAATTGCTGTTGCTGTTAGAAGAGAAAAGTAAGAGACAGAGAGACAGAAAAGAAAGGCAGTTCTTACCTCTCACATCATGATTAATACTGAGCCCTCTTCAGTGTGTTTTGCATGTGATCAGATATGGGCGGTAGGCTGCGACAGCAGAGCCTAAGGCACCGAGTGGACCATTCTCAAAAGAAGGAGAAAAGAGAAAGAGAGAGACAGACAGAGAGAGTGCCTAGCTTACTGCGCGTGTAGCTTCTGGTTGCACCACTGTGTGTGAGCTGTATGTGTGTGTGAGCTAAGAGCCTGCAAAGAGAGTGTCGAGCAGCAACAGCAGCACTGCGCAGAGCACGGAACTCAACCGCCAATTACACGCACTTGTGCCGCCCACCAGCACAACCAGGAAGTGCTGTTACTGCTGCTGCTTTGAGTTTCTCACTGAAGAGAAGGGGAGGGGAGAAAAGGAAGGAAAGGGAGGTAAAGAAAAAGAAAACGAGTATGCCTGTGAGATTACATCGTGCTTTACCCATAAGCATGTTGCACACATACATAGCCGGGTGTTTAAGTACATTTGGTGCATTGTGCAGCATTCTCTGCCTCTAGAAAACCAGGATTTGGTTTTTATTTGACTCTAAATTGTCACACTATCTGGGTTACAGCCATTTCAGCAGTGAAATATATCATCGTGAGTCTGAATGACATATTTATTCCATAATCCGAGAATAGCAAACATATCTAGGAGGAACACTTAAAATTGACAAGACTTGCCCTTTTTGTGAGGGGTTACGTTTTTAAAGACCCCATGATATCGTTTGATGAGCTGAGTTTTCTTTCCTGTATTGAGATTTTTTCCAATTGAAAGTCCATTTGGTGGGACTTATTTTTTTAAGTAGCCAATAAGCATTAGTTATGTCAGAGCCACGAACCATGATTTGCTATTTGCTTGTCAGTTACAGGTGGTATTAGTGAGAAGGACATTCTCATTCAAAAGAGTATTTGATTGGATAAAAATCTGTGTAGTACAAGATCATCAGTATTTGGGTGTTTCTTAAATTTCTGGCACATTTTTGTCAAAGGGATTGATTTTTATTAAAATAAACAGATTACAACTTTTTTTCTTTTGTTATATTAATGTTTAAGGAAAACTAAATTGGTAACTTTTTACCAGACCTTCATCATTTATTTATGATTTTTTTCAAATGCCTTTTATGTATAGATTTTACTGTTTTAGCCTTGTCCCAGACCCAGACTTTCAACATTACACAATGAAAATCCATTATGTTTAAAACTATGATAATCTAAACAATGAGTGAAATTAACATAAACGACTTCGTCATATATCGTGTAAAAAATTAGGAGTTATTTTTAGCCCCACATTTGTGCCATCATTTCCACACACCAAACAATTTTGACTCTAATAGTTTCTTTTTTTTAAAGTTATTGCACTTGTTTACCAAGTCAACAAAAGTGTCAATGAAGAGCATGCTTGAGCTGAAATATGAGACAAACGATGTTTGACAAAAACAAAGAAAATTCAAAGTAAATATCACTTGTGAGCAGAGTATTTGATCCATTAAGTAAGTTTTTTTTTTTTTACTTTTTTACTTTACATTTAAGCAACATTATGTCAAAATGGTACAAGCTTATCCGATTAAAAGGATCAATCATCAAATAAACACATATTTAGTCAAAAGTCATTCAAAAGTAATCCATAAGAAATTAGATTACCTTAAAAATGTAATTTTAGAGATTACATTACTGACTAAAATTGTAAGTGTGATGGTGGCGTAGTGGGCTAAAGCATATAACTGGTAATCAGAAGGTTGCTGGTTCGATTCCCACAGCCACCACCATTGTGTCCTTGAGCAAGGCACTTAACTCCAGGTTGCTCCAGGGGAATTGTCCCTGTAATAAGTACACTGTAAGTCACTTTGGATAAAAGTGTCTGCCAAATGCATAAATGTAAATGTAGTCATGTAATCTGTAATAAGTAACAGATTACAATTCAGAAGTAATATACCCAGCACTACATACAGGTAACCGTAAAGCTAGCACACACGCACTTAAATTAACAAACTCTAAATTGTATTTAATGGGGTCTTTAAAAGGGCTTATTTTTTTGTCACAATGCAAAGGGAAAAAAATTAGCTGGTCGTGTAAAACTACAATAAAGCCTTGGTTGCTTTGGCGGTGGACTGAATGAACGCATAAGCAGTAAATGGTACTCCTACAATGGCTAGAGTTCACTTGCCAATTCTTCCTTTTCAGCAAGTCAATTGGGGGGATATGTCACATAACACATAATTAATATCCATGACCCAAGCCACGAATGTCACACTTTGTGTGCTAAACTGCTCACAGAAAGTAAACTTCCTGAGGAGAGAAGTCATGAACAACAGAAGAGAGGAAAACTCTTCACAAAAATTTGTATTTTTATATTCACAGCTGTCACAACAAAGTTTAAGCCTAATTATAAAACTTTCAGAATAAAAATTACAGAGTGACTGATGTTTCTGCAAAGTCCAGTTTTCACTCACTGTACTCATCCTTATGTCTTTTGAAATTTGTAAGACGTTTTTTCTTCTGTGAAACACTAAAAGAGTTATTTATGGCTTCAGAACTCTATGGTCCTCATAAAGTGCCCGACGTGGTCTTCTGCTGTTGTAGCCCATCTGCCTCAAGGTTCGACGTATTGTGCATTCTGAGATGCTATTCTGCTCACTACGATTGTACAGAGTGGTTATCTGAGTTACCGTAGCTTTTCTGTCAGCTCGAACCAGTCTGGCCATTCTCCGTTGACCTCTCTCATCAACAAGGCGTTTCCGTCCACTGAACTGTGCTCATTGGATGTTTTTTGTTTTTAGCACCATTCTGAGTAAACTCTAGAGACTGTTGTGCATGAAAATCCCAGGAGATCAGCAGTTATAGAAATACTCAAACCAGCCCGTCTGGCACCAACAATCATGCCACGGTCGAAATCACTGAGTTTACATTTTTTCCCCATTCTGATGATTGATGTGAATGTTAATTGAAGCTCCTGACCCATATCTAAATTGCACTCCTGCAACACAATTGGCTTATTAGTTCCTAATAAAGTGCTCAGTGAGTGTAGCACACAAGTCGTATGAACTACTTTTAGGACACTTTTATTGAGATGTTTTGTCCTTTTCGGAGCTTGATAACCTCTGGTCCCCATCCACTTTTATAGTATTGAAGACAACAGCTCTGACAATCTGCTAAACTTCTCCTTTGGTGGTGTTCAACACAACAAAGAAAGTAATACATGTTTGAGGGTGAGTACATGATGACAGAAAGCTCAAATGGCTTATATGAGTGTATCCGTCACAACTTGGTTTTTTAAAACCCAATTTCTATTATATAGCCTATATTTAAATACATGCCTGAATCCATGAAAAACAGTAATATGCATATTTCCCCCATTAACTATTCATTAAAATGACGCAGATGAGGACATGAATGTAACAGGGTTACGTTCATTTATTTCCTTGGTATTATTACAAACTTCCACATGCCCAGGAATTTAGATTTCCTCTAAACTACAGAGCATATTCCTGGATGGCAATAAAGTGTGGAAATGGTAATATCAATTCATTATCCTGCGAGGAATGCTTTACTGCATTATTTGCATACTTGAGCCTCGCCCAGAAATGACTGCGGTTATGAATTTATCTGACTGCTTGAAAAATGACTCCGTTTCTCACTCCTCACAATGGAATAAAAGGTAATAATGAAAGATTATTGGAGCTGTTTGTGCAAAAGTGATCCTGTAGGATCAAAGAAATGACAACCTGTATGCTGTTCACAAGCCCTAAACCAAGTAATGGTTTTCACACTACTTTCATGCTTTCCATATTATGAATTTATTTTTCACACAGTCGGTTCACAGATGTGTGAAAAGCTCAAGTGTGTCCTGAAGCAGCGTGTGTAACTCTGTGTTGTGTGTGCGCTCTGGAGAGCTGCTGTACTCTACTCGCTGCTGGGTTCTTTAGCTGCAGTTCAAACCTGCAGGGTTGTGGGTCTATAGTGCGCAACAGTGCCCGCCCATTTTGTTTTTAGCTGTCTTAGTTCAGGAAGTATTTTTCCCGTTCATTTTTTCTTTAGGGTTTCAAAAAAATCTTCATTAAAGAGTTCTAAGCCTTGAACCAAACCAACCAGCTCTGAGGTGTATAAAAATAATATATTTAAGTTTACTGCCAAATATTCAGATATATATGCAGATATATAAGCAGCTTAAGAAAACTTAGTGAGAATGACTTGTTTGCTTCATTTGGAGTGTGTTGTGGGAGTGGGCGGACGCTGCTGAGCTCTTTCGCTTCACTAGAGACGATTCTCTGATTGGTGTATCTTTTCTCTTCAGGATCATGTGTAGTGTAGTTCTTCAGCTATTTTGTACCTGAATTTTTTTAATTTAAGTCGAAATAATGTGAACCAATTGCTTCCAATTCGCCTATGGAAAAAAATTAATGGTATTTTTACTTTATTTTAAATAAAATAAAATAAAAGTAATTAAAAGTTAAAAAACAAACATTTGCTCTCACCTGGAGCTTAGAAACAGAAACCAATGCTGACAGCATGAAGGTAAAGCACATATATAAACTCTGAGTCTACATAATGGCCAAAAATCAAGAGTTCATAGCAAATTTACCGCAAACTTGCCGCAAATTCACCACCGATATTTTTCACATGCAAATGAGCTTTGCGGAAAACTTTACAGCAAATTGTCCACTGTTGCTGAATGTTTGGAGGTTCACCACTAGCGGTGAAGAGCTGCAAACTTCGGGCAAACATTTGCAACGAATCACAAGCTCATATGCATGTAAAAATTATCATTATTATGCTTGTGGCAAATTTGCGGCATGTTTTACATTTACATTTATGCATTTGGCAGACGCTTTTATCCAAAGCGACTTACAGTGCCCTTATTACAGGGACAATTCCCCCTGGAGCAACCTGGAGTTAAGTGCCTTGCTCAAGGACACAATGGTGGTGGCTGTGGGGATTGAACCAACAACAAGAAGTGAAAGTTGTCTTTTTATAAAATGCACTCTGCTTGCATATACACATACTGGTCTGATCAGCTTCCGGGTTTCTCGTACTGCTTGGCATTTTCTTTCCACCATAAAAGCAGATCCTCATCTGTTGGTTTGAATGACTCCAACAAGAACAGAATTCAATAAAAATCTGAATATTACAAGAATTGCTAGTGCAACACTAGGCTTTGCTTTCAAAAGCACAGATGCCATCATATCTTCTCCTCTCATCCAACACCTCAACGACACGTTTTTAATAGTCGACTACCTGGTGCAGAACAAGTACTCGATTAGTCGATTAAGTGCACATCCCTAGTCTATGGGTGTAAAAGGTAAGCCATTCAAACACACACATACACATAAACAGCTCTAGTTAACATTTGTACTGCCCAACTGACACTAAACCCACACATCTCAAACTTACATTGCCCACATAAACACCAAAGCTCACAACATGTCCGAGCACATGTGTTAATCGCATAGCCGTGGCATATTACATCAGTCTTTGTTCCAAGATTGGAAGATTTTGTTGCTGCGATAGTAATACATGAATAAAGAAGACAATAATATGCCTACTGTGTCTTAGCATCTACTATTGTTTCAGCTTTATAACTATATCTTAAGTGCTAAAAATAATAAAAGCTAGCTAGCTACGATTCTAGTGTTGTTGGTGGCTGAAAGGGCATTGCTATAGTGTTCTGAGGGGTTTTTCACAAGTTGCTATGTGGTTGCTAGGTGGATACTGACTGGCCCAAGACAAATGAGCCCACCCCCACATCTATATGATATTCTGGTCCCAAGATATTGCTCAGGTCCCATCCTCAATGCAAGTGTGTGGAATGTTTTTACCTTGTTTTATCACCTGCCAGGCAAAATAAATCTGAAAAGTAATAGCACACCTCTCCTGTATGATCTGAGGTATCATTTATGTCCGTACCACAAAAGGTGCTGGACAAGTTATGCATTTTGGAAAAAACCCTAACCTAAAGTATGAACAATAGTAGAGTACTTCTGTAATAAAAGTTATAAATACTGGTTATATACAATCAACAAACTCTGCAAATGTTACTAATTTCCTATTCATTTAAGATATTAGCATGAACTAAATTATGGCAGGTATCACGTTGGAGTCTGTCCAGGTACTCTTTGGTTGGCATTGCCGTAGCGATAAGTGTATGATAATTTATGCAGCTGATGCTGAAGTCCAAGGCTACAATCCAATTCTGGTTTATATTAACAAGCAGACACACATACACTTTCTCTCCATTTTACTTTGACTATTTATTCCTCCCATTTCTTTAACTGACCTATTAATTCAGATATTACACATGAGGAAAATATGTCTTAGCCTTCCTTGAGTAATTCCTGTCCTTTTCCTTTCCACTTTTTTGCTCACTCATATTTCTGAAAGGTTGTTTTGGTAATAAGTGTGACGAATGATTATAGTGGCCAGTAAAGTTTAGTCACAAAGCAAGAGAAGATGGTCATACTTTCCACTGAAGTGAGTCTCTCGCTCTTTTTCTCTCTCTTTGCATGACAAATGGAAATCTATTAGCAGACTGTTAAAATGGCCAACCACTCTTAAAATGGGGGAAAAGTTTTGCACCTTTGTAGTTTTATCTTTGTAGTTTTAAGATATTAATTACATTTGTTTAAAGGTGCAGTAAGCGATGTTAGCAGTTCTGAAACTTCCATCGGACTTAGCCACCGATTTAGACACGCCCCTCTTTCCCAAACCCCTCCCTCCAAATATACAGCTGCACTGTCAAGACTGTCACTGAGCAGAAAAGCAGCAGTGCATCTTCTTAGTAACAAAATAGCACACTCAACTGACAAAGGTTATGAATCTGGTTATGGCATTAAATCTGAATGATTGAAATGAAATGACTGACAGGCAGAAAGCAAATCAAAGTCCTCTGATTGGCTGATTAAAGAATGTGACAGTGGCCTAGGGTTACATTTCTGTTTGGTTTTTACAGAGTCTAGTGCTGTCACAAGACTAGTTAGATATCTCAGGACACTTATTACAGTTCTTTAAGTGAATGTGAGAAGCCACTGCTTACACACTAACCGCATCATTAACATCATGTGTGCTCTGTGTGTGTATTAATGACAATGAACAGAGCACTATATCCACTGTGAAGCGCAGCATATGCAGAGTATATATTTATATAATAAAATAATTGCCTTTAGCGGTTTAATAAGCACATTAGCCCATACAGCGAATGGCTTTTCCGGAGCTGAGAAGTGAAGTCGTCAGAAACGCCAAAATAAAAGCTCCATTTAACTAGACGTGTGAAATTGAAAAAATGGGACAGAAATGTATTACTTCTGTATAGTAAAATGTAATATTCAATGTATTGGTAGTAATAATAATAATAATTCAATAATAATTACATTATATTTAAACAATATCTCACATTTAAATTTCATAACAAATTTCCATCAAATTTAATGGAGTAATCTATAACAAAATTAAATAATAAAAAAGCTTGGATATTAATTATTCATTTATTATTATTAATTTGATTTTGGATGGAAAATCAATTTCAATTTGATAGAAAAATAGGCTTACTTTTTTCTTTTTTTTTTTTTTGAGTGTGTGTTGAGTAGTTTTTTTATGTATCTAAGGAGTTTCTCATTATTGTTTGCTTTACAAATAGTTGTAGGAAAATATATTTTGTAAAGCTGCTTTAGAAAAATATTTATTGTGAAAAGTGTTTATCCACATTTTTTTTTTCAGGTTTATACATTTTAAATTACTGTAATACAGTGTAGATATATACTTTCTGCATTATATTTTAATAATTTGTTTTGGCTTAAGTACAATTACAATATAGAGCGAATTATTCATTTTGCAAACATCGTGTTGTCTTTATAATATCACGCTTGTTATTTTTCTCATACCATAAAAAAGGGTCTTTATACATGAAAATGCATAACTGCCTTTATATTTCAGGAAGAGAAGTTTATTTCAGAGAAGTGAGATAAAGGCAGAGCTAACTGGGGTGAAGTTATTTCTATTGCTGCTGGCTTCATCACATTACAACTCTCCACAGCTTTTTCTCGACCACACCACCAAACACACTGACTTACCAAACAGAAATCTAGACGGACACACGCTCGGCAAACACATACACACACACATTCCGAAAAAAATTTCCTTTAACTTTCTGCTGCAATCACACCAACGTGCCCCTGTTTCTCTTTCTCAATTGCTCACATCATCTCTCACAGGTCAATCTTTAATGCTTAACCGAATTGTCTGTCTATGAGTGATAAAGTTGAAAAGCATGGGGCCAAAGTGATTTGGCAAATGGGCGTGGCTATATGAAGTGTGAGTGATAGGAGTGACTGTTTACACTGTAAAGTCAAAGTGACTGGGTGTGGCAATGTAGAGGTTTCTGAAAGATCAATTGAGCATGGTGGAGTAAAGTGTAATAAATATGGCAGGCCTAGACAGAAATTGCGTGCATAAAACTCCACAGAAACTCTGCAGATTTCCACAAAATTGCAGCCTCTGTCTTTCACAAAAGTACTACATATCCCCCATCTTTTGCATGTTTGTTTATTTATTTTATTGTCTTGGCTAATTTGGGTATTCATTTGAGTAATTTCAGCTCCATTTAACACATTTTAGTGGGTTTAACTCTCTTCAGCAGTAATCCGCAGATTTAACACAAAAAATAATATAAATAAATTACATTAAATTATTAAAAAGTTGAAAATATATAAAAAATTAAGGTGGAAATGCATAATCATAGGCTGTGAAAAGGGTCCACTTGTAATTTCAACATACTATGGGTGAATATGTGAAGTGTAAAGTGATTGGGGATGGTGCAGAATGCAAAAAAATAAAAAGTAATAAATAACTGATGGTGACTGTGTCACTCATGTTGATTTTGTGAACAGAGAGTAGCCGACAAAAACACAGGCATTTTGAATCATGCAAAATAGGAAAGTAACACCTGAACATGCAGAGACAGGAAGCTGGCCTTCTGAACAGGAAATGAAAACCATGAGGTGACAAAAGAAAAAATCTTTGTCAACCTGCAGATTATTACATGAGGCTTCTGTCTGGCTCCTTTTCTAGCTCAAATCGGTGCCAAAAAGAATAGACACACACTGAAGGAAGTGAAGAAATTTTCCATCCAAAAATGTTTCAGCATTTCAATAGCTCTCTCTCTCTCTCTCTCTCTCTCTCTCTCTCTCTCGTCTGAGCACTGGTATGTGTCAGGATGCTGTAAATTGTGTTGGCTGGTGGATGTGAACTCTTGCTGGGTTAGAAAATATTCTTGTTACTCAGTAAGTCTGGGCACCTTTCGAGTCAGTGCAGCTCATCTCTGTATTGAATAACCTCATTTAAACCTGGAAAAACCCCACCCACTATTTTTCACTGTCCCTAACTTCCTTCATATTTTATTTCATTATCTGAACAGAGCTATTCAAAGCCAACTAATCTACTAAAGTATTCAAAAAATCCCTACTTTTGTGAATATTCTGCTGTTTTTCAACACATTTTGGTTAAAGCAAACAGACATTATTTATCTGAAAATCTTTGAGGTGAATTCACTAAGAATTACCGGACATTTTGTACATTTTCGGGTTCCAGTGAACTACAGTGGATAAACTTCTACAGCAGTCAAAGGGAGTTCATAGCAAATGTATTTTTGTTTTTCCATTTGCTCCAATACCAAAAGAAAATTCCACTACTAAGATTCCATGGAACAATAGAGAGTCATGGATTATGGCCATCTAAAAAGAGAAAAATGGCTAATTTAATGTCACTCGTTTAGCAGCTGTATGTGAATCCCCATCAAAACAGGGCTGACTTTTTATTTTTTATTCCAGGCTAATGTAACACAAAAATATTGCTGTAAATGTTCACTAAATAAATAAAAATTGAAAATATAAAAACGTTTGCTAGATTTAAGGCTGCTAAATAAGGTGAAACCGCAACATCACAGTCTGTGAAAAGGGTCCATTGCGTCCATAATAGGAGGTCTTTTTGCACAGAGAAGATTAAATAATGACTATGACTTCATCTACAGGAAATATTCACTATGCAGCACAGTTTTGGTGGATTAGCACCTGGTTAAACTGGATTAGAGGAAGAGCGATATATTGGTTTTACCGATATATCGGTTTTACAGATTATTCAGATCTGACAGCTGCTTTTTGGAACTATAGTTATCGGCAAAAATCTCTACCGATAGATAGAGTTTTTCAAAGCAGTGTAACAGAGCCAAGTCCCTGGTGTATTTCGGCTTGTTTATAGTTAAATGTCCAGCGTTATGCACCAAATCTGAACTTTTCTGGTTATTATTGGGACTTTGGTTGCACACTAAACTGCTTTTGGGATTTAATTCATTTTGGACTCTTGTAGTCTCAATGTCTGTACCTTACATAGTAAGGAAAGACTAAGAAATGTTTTATCATTTTATAAATTGCTTTAAAAAAAAATAACTATTGGCCGATTAATCTGTTATCTGCCTTTTCCACTACCTTGGTTATCAGTATTGACAAAATCAACTATTGGTCGACCTCTAAACTGGATTGCAGGTTAGTGAATAGTGTTGGTTAAGATACTTAAAAATGTAATCCACAACGAATGACTGATTACTTCTCTAAAACTGTAATCAGATTATCTTGCTGATTTTATTTTATTAAGTTACTTTTAGTTTTTAGAATATTAAGTTACTATTATTTATTTTTAAGTTACTTTTTAAAAACTTTCATAGAATTGTTTAGTTTTTCCGCTCAATGAATAATAATAATTTTATGAATAATTTTTTCTTGTTCACTGTCACATGCACATCATACTGTTCCCCCTTACAATGACTCGTTGGGGGGCACACACCCTTAAACTGTCACAGAAACACAAACAGATGTACATATGAACATAATTCATGTTTTAAATGTATTCAACATAAATTATATAAATTGTAATAACCCAAGTAATGTACATAAAAGTAATTAAATTAATTGAAAGTCAGTAACTGTAATCTGATTACAAGAAGTGAAAATGTAATGTATTACACTATTTTTTGAAAAAGTAATTAGATTAACTAAATACTAACTAAATTATCGAATTACTTTGTACGCAGATTACACTGCTAGTGAATAAGACACTGTTTTTGCATTGAAATACAGTGCGCAAAAGTACCCGTTTAGTGCGTTCGCCCCTCTGGATTCATAACTGAGCAACACTGTCTAGCTGCACTGCTGAAAGTCACCAGTGATGTTTCAAATGCCCTTGATAAAAGCAGCATTGTGCTGCCCTACTTTACTGATTTATTGAAGGCATTTGCCACTGTAGGCCTTCAGTTATTACAGCACCCCAAACTCCAGCATTGCCCTACATCACAATGTTAGAACCACTTTTCTAATAGCATTAATTGTGATGTTAAAAAAACTATTTGTCAACATTATAAAGCATCTCCAAGCTGATCTTTAGTCTTTCTATGGCATCTAGGGCAAGCATTACTATTGTCATTGCTCATACTTATGGTTACATTAGGGTTAGGGTTATGTTCAAATACCTACACTGTTAAATGTTGGCATGTAACTCCGACACCGTTTGTGCTACGGACATGAATGATACCTCGAATCATGTAGCTTGTTGAGAAGAGGTGAGTTGTTACTTTTCTAGGCAATCTAACTTACAATGTTTGTCTGGCAGTAGGGCATGGCAGTATGGAAACAAAAAGAGTTTTTCACTAAATGAACACAAGTATGAATGATATTTACTGGGGGTCTGGGTAGCTCAGCGAGTAAAGATGCTGACTACCACACCTGGAGTCGCGAGTTCGAATCCAGGGCATGCTGAGTGACTCCAGTCAGGCTTCCTAAGCAACAAAATTGGCCCAGTTGCTAGGGAGGGTAGAGTCACCTCCTTGTGGTCGCTATAATGTGGTTCTTGCTCTCAGTGGGGAGCGTGGTGAGTTGTGCATGGATGCATGGATATATATATATACAGTCGTGCTCAAAAGTTTGCATACCCTTGGAGAATTGGTAATATATGTACCATTTTTAAAGAAAACATGAGTGAGCAAGCAAAACATTTCTTTTATTTCTTAAGGGATTCATATTCAACTGTGGGTTATAACAGAATGGCACAATCATAAAACAAAACATGGCAACAAATAAAAAAATAAAAAAAGTCTGCATACCCTTAGTTCTTAATACTGTGTATTGCCCTCTTTAGCATCAATGACAGCGTGCAGTCTTTTGTAATAGTTGTCTATGAGGCCCCAAATTCTTGCAGGTGGTATAGCTGCCCATTCGTCTTGGCAAAATACCTCCTGGTCATGTAAAGTCTTTGGTTGTCTTGCATGAACCGCACATCTGAGATCTCCCCAGAGTGGCTCGATGATATTAAGGTCAGGAGACTCTGATGGCCACTCCAGAACCTTCACCTTTTTCTGCTGTAACCACTGGAGGACTTGTTGACCAAACATAGCGCTTATGGTTGTTACCATAAAGCTCTATTTTGGTCTCGTCACTCCAAATTACAGTGTGTCAGAAGTCAGAAGGTGTTGTCGGGCATATTGTAACCAGGCTTTTTTGTGGCATTGACACAGTAAAGGCTTCTTTCTGGCAACTCGATCATGCAGCTAATTTTTGTTCGAGTATTGTCATATTGTGCTCCTTGAAACAACCACACCGTCTTTTTCCAGAGCAGCCTGTATTTCTCCTGAGGTGACCTGTCGGTTTTTCTTTGCATCCTGAACAATTCTTCTGGCAGATGTAGCTGAAATCTTTCTTGGTCTACCTGACCTTGGCTTGGTATCAAGAGATCCCTGAATTTTCCACTTCTTAATAAGTGATTGAACAGAACTGACTGGCATTTTCAAGGCTTTGGATATCTTTTTATATCCTTTTCCATCTTTATAAAGTTCCATTACCTTGCTATGCAGGTCTTTGACAGTTCTTTTCTGCTTCTCATGGCTCAGTATCTAGCCTGCTCAGTGCATCCACGTGTGAGCTAACAAACTCATTGACTATTTATACACAAACACTAATTGCAATTTAAAAAGCCACAGGTGTGGGAAATTAACCTTTAATTGCTATTTAAACCTGTGTGTGTCACATTGTGTGTCTGTAACAAGGCCAAACATTCAAGGGTATGTAAACTTTTGATCAGGGCCATTTGGGTGATTTCTGTTATCATTATGATTTAAAAAGTAGCCAAACAACTATGTGATAATAAATTGCTTCATATGATCACTATCCTTAAATAAAAGATAGAAGATCATATTTTCAAAATCAATGCCAAAATTTCACAATTTCTGCCAGGGTATGCAAACTTTTGAGCACAACTGTGTGTGTATATATATATATATGTTGTCTTATTGTGTATTTCTATATATACTTATATTTTCTATTCGCTTTTTATTTTTATTCTATATTTTATTATCTCTGTCTTGTTGTTGTATTGTTTGTGCACTGGAATCTTCTGTCACCAAGACAAATTCCTTGTATGTGTAACCATACATGGCAATAAAGCTCATTCTGATTCTGATTTCTGTATTTACTTCACCTTCACCAGGAGCTTTTATTTTGGCGTAAAACTGAAAGTGCTTAATGCTGAGTTGTTTACAGTTTACAATGTTCCTTATGACAAATCTGGTAAAAATTCTGTCATCTCCTTCATTTCTGAGATACTGTAACACATTTTAGATTTGTATAATAACTTGTACAGGTTACAAATATTTGCAATTGCATGAATATATGAACCCACAGCACCTTTTCAGGGACTGAAAAGCATGCACACACAGCTTGTCATTCATTCACGCTGAACTGCACACAGACCATGTATTAATTTAATTCAATTGAACCCTTGTGGTTTAATAATAACATGACTAATATTGCGATTTTTATATTATTTTCAGCCCTGAATGTTCATGAAAAATGTCTCATGATGGACACTTTAGGAAACTTAACATTTAAATAAAAAGCAAATTCAAATCATATATTCACGATATTGCTTAATTTTATATCGGCAGCAAATTATATAGTTAATATTCGATATATCGCCCAGCCCTACCTGGTGGATGATAGTACGGGTGGAAAAGGCCTACAAACTTACAGACTTTAAAGAAAGGACCCGAGCCATATGACTTAGCTTAACGTAGATATCATCCAAAACCCCCTAGGTACATGCATAGAAATTAGCTAAAAACATTCATAAATCATCAGCAACCACGTAGCAATGCCCTGACAACCAGTCACAACACTAGCATTGTGGTGATGCTTTGCATAGGAAAGAAATAAAAATGTAGTTTAATTTTATGATATAAAGTTGTGGCAATACTGAAATGTTAAGACAGCAAAGTTAATGGTGTTTTTCAAGTTTATGTAAAATTTACTGATTTCATGGGGCCTTCATATTTCTTCATAGATAGCAACACTGATCTGTGTTTATCCACAAAGGCACTCTGGGAAGTCATCGTTTCCACATTTGTAAACTATTTGTGATAAATGCCTCACTCAACATGTCTTTATTTGGGATTTATCAAGTCCTGCTGTTGAGCCCAGAGATTAACAGTTTTCTCATGTTATTCTTCATGGTCTTGAAGAACGGATTATCCGCTATAAATCAGCTATATTCCCAAACAATATGTCTTGTCAGTGTTGTGCAATGTACTTTTATGTTGTCATACTGTATGTTTATATCAACCTAGTCTCATAGAATGGATGTTACTATAACTACATTTTTGCAAACTGACTTTTACGTGCAGAATTCTACATTTTGTTGCAGTTTCCTGGTGAAATCAACACTAGAGGGGCTACAACAACTGTGTTTTATTCACTTTCACAAAAATAATGACTACAACGGCTCATGACTTTTTAAACACTTATTTTTCACTCTATTACTCACACACAGCTATGTTATGGTATCGAAACACTTTTACTATAACGCATTATTTGAAAAACTATACATTTAAAGCATGTATTATAGACCCACCTACATTTACACACTTATTCCAATGTGATTAGCTTCTGCGGTAGCTCACCTGATAGAGTGTCGGACTTTGGACTCGGAAGACCGCGATTCAAGACCAGTCAAGCACGCAAGCTGACACGTGAGACGAAAGTGTCATAGAAGCGATACGAGATGACGTTGTTGCTTCAGAAAATGTGCTTTTCATTTCTCATTTTGTTTTTGGACACTATAGGTTATAGGTTTAGGTGTTGGTTAAGGGTAAAGATGTCTGTTTTGTTCACCTCTTATTTCATTTTAGATCACTATTGGTAAGGTTTAGGTTAAAATTTTAGGTTAGGGAGGTAAGTTTTACTCATTAAAACCTTTATAATATTCACCTTAAAAACCTCGTCTGATTACGACACTATTTCATTCGCATTTGGAGGCCCCCGCCCCGCATTTCACTGGGAAACTGCAGCCAAATGTGTAATAAGGCACGTAATTTAGTTTTTTTTAAAATGTTGCCACGGTCACATAATGTTTATTAAATAAGGCTGGTTTATACAGTATATGCGCTGAAGTAACTTTCCTAGCCAGGGTTCTTTTCAAAAATCAACAAACATCTTTTTTGCGGTTCATTGAGAGGAAATCTGTTGGAATAAACTGGTCTAATGTCAACAAATCACTATAACTAAAAGATTAAACATAACCCCAATAATACGCCATATACTGTATCAATCCAGAGGTTCTGTTTTCAGTCAAAAAACATTATTATTTCCACTTGATCTATAGCAACAGTTGATAAATTAGGAAATTAAATTAAGTTTCACTTGTTGAAACAGTTAAAAGAGCGAAAAAACAGGAAGTTTATGAGTAACGGCGAGTGAGAAGTTCTCACTTTGTAAATATCCTCTTTTGGAACAGGCCTCACAAAACCTAACAAAGCCTAATACTGTTTGACCCAAAGTGTGTTGAGAAAGAAGCATTTCAGTTCACTTCACATTTTAAAACAGAAAAAAAATGTGAACAGTTCGCAATGACTAAACAGAACAGCCGTTCAATCCCTCCCGCCAAGTATTATTACCAGCTACAGATGTATCGCCAGTAAACAAAACCATGATCTGAAGAAGCCAGTCAACATCATATAAACACCTCTCTTGGATTTTCTAATGAAAAAGCAGTTTAATGCTATTATAAAGCAAGTTGTTCAGAAATACATTTTCTTCTGAAGCACTCATATATTCAGAGGCAAAGTCGCTGACCAATGGCATTTGGCGTTTGGTATCAGATGTACACCACTGGCTCTTCAAGTTACTTTGAATACAAACAAATAGGTTGCAGAGAAACATCGGAGGAGAGTGAGAGCAATCAGTAGCTCTTATGACTCCTAAACACAGTTAAACACTTCATAAAATGAAAATCAAATAAGTGTGAAAGACATGTACATATAACGCCATGCAAATGGTTTGCATACCGGAACCTGAACATTCACAAGACAAAGACATACAAGAGGAAGCTTCAATGCATGTCAGAATATATACTATATTTATTTTAAAAGAAAAGGGGTCTAATAATGCTAAAAGCCTCTTAATTTGTTAACTAAGTAACTTTTATACAGAAAAAAAAAAAATATATATATATATATATATATATTTAACTATATAACTAAGGGAACTAATTGTTTTAAATGTATAGTATTTAACTGAATAGTTCTTACATGATTACGAACTGTAAACTATACAGTCATCAAAATGACATCCTGCAATGTTATTGTATTTCAAACGGTAGATTTCTGGCAAATACAACTACCATTTTTTAACAATAAATGTAAAAACTTCATTTGTATGTAAATCTTTTTACATTGGACTGAAAGTTTATGTAAAATATTTATATAGAAGATTTATTATAAACTGTGGAAACAGTTATCTGTATATATAATTAAATATTTTACATTAACTTTCAGTCCAATGTAAAAGGATTTACACACACACACGTATATATACATATACGTATATATATATATCACCAAGTTTATACATAATTTTTTTTCAATCAGCGAAATACAAATTACTACAAAACTTCCGATTTATTGCAGACAGAAAGACGCAAGACGCAAATTAAGCCATCGACAAATAAATCACAATAAAAACAATGGTTACCCCTTTTAAAAATCGACATAATCAAATGGATGTTTTGGCTTTTTTGATACAAGCTGCATAATTAAATACATTTTAATGCAAACACACTCAAACGTTATAAGAGTTTATGAGTAGTAAGTGTCCTGTCAATCATAAATTACATAAGTAATTGAGTTATGAATGTAGTATGTAGAATGTAGTGTAAAATCAAGCTAAAGACATAATAGTAAACGTGTTTGAGCATGTTTGTGTTGCGTTCGTACTTACCCGCGTGTGGTGCAAAAGCTGTATCTCCACTGAGAGAGAGACAGGAACTCACACATGGGTCACCAACCAATGTGGCTCACCACAGTGCATTCTGGGTCACATACTAACATATATCCTTTGTGTGTCACAGTGCAAGAGCAAACGCAGCACAGAGAGTAGCATGCATGCAGAACACTGTGTTAAAAAGTTTAAGTGTGTTTAAGTGGGTTTCAATGTGTGGTCACATGATAAAGACAGAAGCAACTTTGTATGTGTATGTGCAGCGATCATTCTCTCTATCACCATGGAAACCAGCTTTTATCTTATTTGCATCTGGGTGTACCAGCCGCAGAGAGAGCTGTGTCATTTTACCCCCAAGAAACACTGCTGGCCTCCTTTAAAAGTTTGCCATTAAATCCACACTAGTTTCACATGTGTAAATACGCTCCCCTAATCCTGAGCATAAAGAAAACAAAGCCATAATCCCAGTCCTCATTTTAGTCACTGAGAAACTTAAACTTCAAACTTCAAAAAGAGGAAACGACTTTCATACACTGCTAAAGATAACAGGACGCAACATCTTGCACCGGAAGAGGGTTGTGTTTGCTGCATATATGCGTACTTGTGCTTGCATATGAATACGTGTGCATGAACTTGTGTGTTTTTGAGGTTATTTGAGGTCTGTCCAGTAGTTCAGTCATGCCAGGTGTTATCTCAGACTTTCCACATGACTGAGCTGATGGTCGAGTTCCTCTTCTTGACTCACTCACCTGGCACAAAAACACTCACATCTCACTAATGCAACTCCTCTGGTGTTATTTACACAATTACAGAGAAAAAGGTAGTATACTCTTTCAAGTAAAGGTTCCAAAAAGGGTTTGACAACCTGATGCCATAGAAGAAATATTTGTTACTACGATGCCATAGAAGAATCTTTTAATGTCCCTACGATGCCATAGAAGAACCTTTTTAAGAGGCCGTTGACATTGAACTTGTTTTTGTATCGCTGTTTTTCAACCGCTTTTCTTTGTAAACGTGCTAGATGGACATCTTTAATCGGTGCCACACATCTCAAGTTTTCTAGAAGGGGCGTCATGTTTTTTAGATGCATATCTAGTTAAAAAGAACTTCAACTTTTAAAAAACATGTCTTGAGACACCTGTGTTCTGTCCTATTTGTTGAGCTGCATATAGCTTTTTAGTGCAAGAACACGTTCGGTCTGAATGGACCTTAAATTGATAGTTCACCCAAAAATGAAAATTCTCTCATCATTTACTCACCCTCATGCCATCCCAGTGTGCATGACTTTCTTCCTTCTGCTGAAAACAACAAAGAGTTTTAGAAAAATATCTCAGCTCTATAGGTCCATACAATGCAAGTGAATGCTCGTACCACGGTCAGTTGAACTACTGCGCAATTTGATCACGCTCAAACAAGCTTGTAAATGCAAATGTTAAAATGCATCGCCTTCAAATCATGCACTATGGTAAACGTGTTTAGATGTCATTTTTTCAAAGTAAAAAATACGTGTTTATGAACATATAATCTGCGGTTTGCTTGTGATTTCTGTGAAAGTGAATAAAAGTATTTGTTGTTGTAGCGCCTCTAGTGTTCATTTCACCAGGAAACTGCCACGATACGTAGAACGAGCCACGTAAAAATCATTTTGCAAAAATTTTATAATAACATGATTCCATGAGACCAGGTTGTTTTTAGGTCAAACATGTTAGGTTCTGTGATTCTTTAGAAAGCCATCGATATACTGGTGTCTCAAAGAACCCTGGAAGGCTTCATTGGATGACACACTAGAAAATTATGAATAACCAATTTTTTTTTATCTCTATAGAACAGTTTAGCCAACTGAAGAACCCTATATAGCATATATTCTTTTCTGAATCTAAGGTGCAAGAGAACCTTTGAAGAACCTTTAATTTTAAAAGTGACTGAGAGTAATGAGGAGAGAGAGAGAGTGAGAGAGAGAGGAGAAATGGAAAGGAGATCTACTCTATACATGAAGAAAAGGAATGACACAGAGAGAGAGAGTGAGTGTTCAACATAAAATGCTTCATTTCTAGACTGATTATAAACCTTTCCTTGCTCACTTCTGACTTGGAACAACGCTCAGTATCAGGATGCCAAATACACTTATCATGTGAAATACCTAATCCAACTGCTTTCTCAAGCCTCCGCTGGACAGGAAGTCCTCGTCTAGCTATCCCAGCAATAGTACACATGCAAAGTCTGCAGTCTTACCTGATTCTAACAGCCTCAGATCCAATCCCATACGTCCGCTCTGTCTGCCGATAGGAAGCAGGTTCAGTCCGTCCCTACTTACGGTCCCCTGGCACTGCAGTACGGCTCACAGCTGGTGCATTCCTGCTCTGCTCTTCCTGAGCTGATGGATAGAGGAGAGGAGATTAAGATTAGAGACAAGGAAATAGGTAAAGAAAGAGAGGGAGAAAGAAAGAAAAGGAGAGACATAGAGTGGCCACAGGGTAAGAACTTACTGTAAAAATCATCCATTACGGTCAATGTGAAGTCAGCAGATCATGATCAGCCAATCAGAATCTTGATGTGTGAAAGCAAGAGAGAACTGCATAATGTATTTGTTATTATTTAATTTCATTGTCAGTGATCTGCATGAATAGAAGTATTATGATTTAAAGCAGAAATGTCAAGTAGTTATTGAATTCTCTGTGATGACACGCAGAGTAGAGTTAGGCATTTCGAGTCGAGTACTCTAACACATAAAAAACTGAGTAATCGATTACTTGAAATTTTGAATTTGAGTTTAATCTTCAACTTTTGATCCTGTTTTTCTAATGATAAAATGAGCACTATGCATAAACAACAAGATCTAGATGAAAAAATGAAAAACAAAACAAAAACATACCTCCCAAGTCTTCTGAAGTGATATAATCAATTTAAATAACGGCAGAATTTTCTTTTTGGGTGAACTAACGGCAAGATTTAGGTGACAGAAGCAGTTTCAATGTTGCCCACGGCAGGCAAAGGGCACAAAGGAAAATCAAATTGCAATATTTGAGTAGTGTTTTTACTAGTCGAATATTTAAAGCAGAATGAGTACTCGATTAATCGTTTACTTGTGCACATCCCTAACACAGAGCAAAGACTTCTGAAAAACCGATCCATTTTCTTACACTCATGACATTTGATCATCACTAAAATACAATTAAAGGGAATACATTTCACACCAAAATCAAAATATAAAAATGTTATTTTACATTTAAATTAATCTTTTGAAGACATTTTGCACTGTGACACTACTTTCATAACAAATAAGTACATTTCCCCCCTCAATTCTCATTACCGTAAAAATGCATCTGGATGTTTTACTTTTGAGTTTGTTTGAAATTGTCATTATTTTCAATTTATGTATACAGTATACAGTACTGTTTACAGCATATACCCAAGTGTGACGAGAAGGAGGGCGGGGCCGGGCCGTGACTTCGCACACCCAGCCCCCAATCGGGCTAATTAGCCGAGGAGAGAGATAAGTGCAGCGGGTTGTAGCATATGCTGCACTTATCCCTCTCCTTGGCTGATTAGCCCAATTGGGGGCCGGGCGTGCGTAGTCACGGCCCGGCCCTGCCCTCCTCCTCGTCATACCAATTTACAATTTTTGATTCCAAGAAAGTTCAAGGAACGATAGTTTTTGGTTCCCAAAACATTCCCAGAACAGAGCTCTAAGGTTCTTTTTGGTTATCCAAAGTTTGTTTTACATTGTGGATAATGGTTCCTCTAATGTTCCTCCAACGTTCCCTTAACCTATAATTTCTGGTAAACTTTCTGCAACCATACTGCAACATTACATCAATAATCAGTCTACAAGCAGTGTCATGTTTTGATCTATTGTTTATATCATCATTATAATAAGCCAGACACATAACAAAACTTAATATGTGAGATTTAATTATGACATTAATATGTAAGATTGCTGGAACATGCATTTTTCATTATTATCACAATAATGAAATTGAGCCCAGATTTTACCTTTCCTAAAAAAGCACTCTACCTTAGCACCGGGCATTGTATATAAGTGTGAATGCAGTGATGAAAATCATAATTTTCCAGATACAATGATTACATTAAAACTGGCATAAATAAAAAAATAAATACTTTACTATTCAAATAATATTCTGTATCATTATATTTTGGCATTACAGTCATAAAAATGTAAGAAATAAAATGTATGAACATACCGTGCAATTAAATAATGATTGTGCTATTAAGTATTGATAAACAAAATCAGTTTGTGTAAAACCACATCAGTTGCAATAAATGAAACACAAGAAAGAATCATTCTTTCTAAACAGTTTTTAGAACTGATCTAATTCTCATACTTCAAAGCTGCAGATGGTGACTGACTCATCTCAGCTGTTAGGATGCATTTGATTATGAATTTAATCCTGTGTAAACAGAAAAAAGGATTAGACTTTGAGAAAGGGAGATGGATTGAGAAAGAAAGTGAGTGAGAAAGATGCCAGGCATGAGCTGGCTTGGGAATACGCCTTTTTCTCTTGTCATTCTGGCATAATCTGGCTCTCTTAATCCCAGAGGATCACCCGTAGGTGATCACCCTCTCTTCATTCTTAAAATCAGGATTGTTTTAGCTGTAAAACTAGAACACCATCCTGGTAATGATGTCATTTTGTGCTCGGTCAATCAGATTCGGAGAACACATACACAGAATAATAAAGACAGTGATGCCATTACTGGTCAGATCAATGTAGAAATGCTCAAATGATGTACAGTTTTTTTGTTCTTGGAGCTATTTAAATACTACAGCATCAATACACTGGTAACACTTTACAATAAGGTTTCATTTGTTAACATTAGTTAACAACATTAGTTAACATGAACTAACAATAAACAATACTTATTAAGCATTTATTAATCTTAGTTAATGTTCATTTTAACATAGAGTAGTACGTTTTTTAAATCAAATGTTTTTTAATATGTTAACATTAGTTAATGCTCTATGAACTAACATGAACTAAAAATGAACAATATCATTTTTATTAAATAACATTAACAAAGATTAATAAATGATGTAATAATATATATTGTTCATTATTTGTTCATGATACCTAATGCATTAACTAATGTTAATGAATGGAACCTTATTGTAAAGTGTTACCAATACACTGTTAAAATACGTATTATATTCAACTTCGGAAGTGTGTAATAATTTCTAAACCACTATAATTACCAAATCGAATTGTAAAAATAATTACTGTATTCAAATAGGCTTCTCAACCACTTCTCCCATCTGCAATAGGTCAGGAAAACAGATACGAGATTATAATATATATACAGTATATACAGTACATATACTAATATAGATGTATTAATTATATATACAGTTGAAGTCAGAAGTACACATACAATTAGGTTGAAGTCATAAAACTCATTTTTTAACCACTCCAAAGATTTAATATTAGCAAACTATAGTTTTGGCAAGTTGTTTAGGACATCTACTTTATGCATGACACAATTAATTTTTCCAACAAATGTTTACAGACAGATTGGCTGTTCACATAACCTGAAAGGCTGCTCAGCAAGGAAGAAGCCAATGCTCAAAAAACGCCATAAAAAAGCCATATTACAGTTTGCAAGTGCACATGGGGACAAAGATCTTACTTTTTGGAGAAATTTCCTCTGGTCTGATGAAATAAAAATGGAACTTTTTGGCCATAATGACCATCATTATGTTTGGAGGAAAAAGGGTGAGGCTTGCAAGCCGAAGAACACCATCCCAACCATGAAGCATGGGGATGGCAGCATCATGTTGCGGGGGTGCTTTGCTGCAGGAGGGACTGGAGCACTTCAAAAAATAGATGGCATTGTGAGGAAGGAAAATTATTATTAAGCCATGAAGTTAAAGCTTGGTCGCAAATGGGTCTTCCAAATGGACAATGACCCCAAGCATACCTCCAAAGTTGTGGCAAAATGGCTTAAGGACAACAAAGTCAAGGTATTGGAGTGGCCCTGACCTCAATCTGATAGAAAATTTGTAGGCAGAACTAAAAAATCTTGTGCGAGCAAGGAAGCCTATAAACCTGACTCAGTTACACCAGTTCTGTCTGGAGGAATGGGCCAAAATTCCAGCAACTTATTGTGAGAAGCTTGTGGAAGGCTACCCAAAATGTTTGACCCAGGTTAAACAATTTAAAGCAATGCTACCAAATACTAACATATTTTATGTAAACTTCTGACCCACTGGGAATGTGATGAAAGAAATAAAAGCTGAAATAAATCATTCTCTCTACTACTATTCTGACATTTCATATCTTAGGGGGCTTTCGCACTGGGCGCGTTCGCTGCGGTCCTATTCCGAGTGCGATTGTTCCCGATGCCCCCCGCAGCTTTGGTCTGGTTTCACACTCACTTGATTCTATCGAACCCCGGTCCATTTGAGTTCATCTTACGTCATCACAAACACGCATGGAGAACACAACGCGACTCATCATACTTTTTGTTTTTTTGTTATTTTGGTGCCATTATGCACAGCAGAGTGAACGACAACTGCGTATATGTGCGCTTCATGGTGTAACTCATCAGATGTCCAGGGGAAGGTGGCTTGCTGCTGCTCGCAAACTGCGTTTTTTGAGGAGACAGCTGATTGCAAGGAATTCATTTGCATCTTTGTTGACACTGCACGCTTACTCATGCTCGTGTCCAAGGTGAAGTTATAGCCACTGTCATCTCCTATTATACCCTATATTTATAACCTATAATAGTATTTATGTATAGTTTTTATAAGGTGTATAGATAGATAGATGTCGTCATCGGCTAAAACGCATGCGCAGGTTACTGTACTTCCTGAACGAGTGCGCACCCGAGTCCGAGTTGCTTTCACATTCACGCGAATCATGCTACAGTTCCATTGCAACCGAACTCAGACCACCTCCTACAGGTAGTCTCGGGTTCGATAACGCGGTGCGCTCCCCAGTCCGCATGACAGCTTTCACATTGCCAATTTTTCATGCAAACCGTGCTGTGTTTCGAACTAAACTGCCAGTGTGAAAGCACCCTTAAAATAGTGATCCTAACTGACCTAAGACAGGGAAAGTTTTCTGCGATGAAATGTCAGGAAATGTGAAAAATTTAGTTTAAATGTATTTGGCTATGGTGTATGTAAATTCTGACTGATATAAAATATATACTTTATTAGGTACACCTACTTATTCATGCAATTATCTAATCAGCCAATTATGTAGCAGCAGTGCAATGCATAAAATCATGCAGATACGGGTCAGGAGCTTCAGTTAATGTTCACATCAACCATCAGAATGGGGGAAAAAAAATCTGATCACAGTGATTTAGACTGTGGCATGATTGTTGGTGCCAGATGGGCTGGTTTGTGTATTTCTGTAACTGCTGATCACCTGGGATTTTCATGCACAACAGTCACTAGAGTTTACTCAATATGGTGCCACAAACATCCAGTTCTGCAGATGGAAAGCCACGTTGATGAGAGAGGTCAACAGAGAATGGCCAGACTGGTTCGAGCTTACAGAAAGGCTACAGTAACTACGATAACAACTGAGCAGAATAGCATCTTAGAATGCACAACACGTTGAACCTTGAGGCAGATGGGCTACAACAGCAGAAGATCACGTCGGGTTCCACTTCTGTCAGCCAAGAAAAGAAAGCTGAGGCTGCAGTGGGCCTACCATCTGTGTACCTCAGCAGAAATTGAGATTCATCAGACCAGGCTATGTCTTTCCAGTCTTTAACTGTGCAGTTTTGGTGAGCCCTTGCCAACTGCAGCCTCAGAAAAGGAGAAAACGTTGTGGTAATCAACATTATGCCACAAATGCAGTCGATTGAGCTTAACTTGTTTTTAACCTGGAACATTCCTTTAAATCAAGTAACCTACAGTTATATATCAATATTTCTATGAATATAATGTAAATATCAATATTTATATCAATATTTAAATTATTGCCATTACATGCCAGGTTTACTATAGCTTCTTCCATCAGCAGTGAGGGATTCACATGTGATAAATGTAAGGAATTAGTCAGAATCCGAACACTAGTGAAGGTCAGTGAGAAAGAGAAGCCGGTAGATACTGTTTCGGATGTGGGTAGAACAGCGAGCAACACACACTTCTGCTCTAGAGCCCCCGCAGCAGGGCGATCGGGTGATGTCTCGGCAGCATACTTGCTCAGCGACACCACACTCCTGTTCCTGTTAGGGTTTCCAATCGATTCTCCACACTCAGTGATGCACCCACTGAGAATCATGTTGAAAGAGCCCTAATAATTGGTGATTCTATTGTAAAGAACGTGGAAATAGAGACTTCAACCAACACTGTTAAATGCATTTCGGGGGCTCGGGCATCTGACATCAGATCAAATTTTCAGAGCTGGCTAATGCTAAACACAGATTTTCTAAAATTGTTATTCATGTCAGCACTAATGATGTCCGGCTTCGCCAGTTGGAGATCACTAAAGATAATGTTAAAGAGGTGTGTGAACTTGTAAAAACGTTGTCAGACACTGTAGTATGCTCTGGCCCCCTCCCTACTCGTCATGGTGATGAGGTTTATAGTAGATTAGGTTCACTGAACGGCTGGATGTCTGAGTGGTGTCTGGAGAATAGCATAGGATTTATAGACAATTGGAAGAGTTTTTGGGGTAGACCTGACCTGCTAAAGAGAGATTGACTCCATCCCTCCAGGGAAGGTGCCGCTTTTCTCTCTAGTAATCTGGCTCAAAGTCTTAATAATGATAGTATTTGACCAACTGTGGCCCAGATCAGGAAGCAGACAAACTGGTTAATCTGAACGTCTGCTAGCTGCCTTGAGACGTCACATAGGTCACATAAACAACAACACATAGAGACTGTATCACCTAGATATCATATAGAGACTGTGTCTGTTCCCCGAACTACCAAACACAAAACTCTCACTAAATCATTTAGAAAAAATTTTATTTAAAAAAAAAAAAAAGGAAGATAAACATCATATAAAGGCAGGGCTACTAAACATTTAGATCTCTTTCTACCAAAGCACCAAATGTAATTGTAAATGAAATTATTACAGATCATAGTTTGGATGCGCTCTGTTTGACTGAAACCTGGCTTAAACCGGATGAATATATTAGTTTAAATGAATCTAGTTATTGTTATAAACATGAGCCTCGTCTGAAGGGTTGAGGAGGAAGTGTTGCTACAATTTACAGTGAAATTTTTGGTGTTACTCAGAGGACAGGATATAAATTTAAGTCTTTTGAACTAATAATGCCTAATATGACACCGTCAGATATAAATAACAAATCTCTGGCCTTACTCTGGTTTCCTTGGTGAAATTGCAAATTTTCTATCTGATCTAATAGTTAATGTAGATAGAGCTTGAATTGTTGGTGACTTCAACATTCACATAGATAATGAAAATGACACATTGGGATTAGCATTTATTGATAATCTCAACTCTCTTGGAGTTAGACAAAATGTGACAGGACCAACTCATCGCCATAATCATACACTAGATTTATTTCTGTTATATGGCGATGATGTTGATACTATAGAAATTCTACCGCAGAGCGATGACATCTCAGATCATTACCTCGTCTCTTGTTTGTTGCGATCAGCTAATGTCACTCAATCTACACCACGCTATCGTTTAGGTAGAACTATTCTTCCAACCACTCAAGATAGCTTCACTAATAATCTTCCAAAATTGTCTTACATACTCAGTAAGCCAAAAAGTCTAGAAGAACTTGAGGAAATAACTAAAAATCTAAATACAGTCTTCTCTAGCACTCTTGATAGTGTCGCCCCACCTCAGAAAACAGTGTCTCATAATTTTGCTCACGACCAACTTCAATCCTTCACTGTCTTAGGTCATGAAGAGCTAACAAAACTTATAAAAAAATCAAAAGGCACAACATGTATGTTATATCCAATACCAACTAAGCTCTTAAAAGAGGTATTCACAGTAATCTCAGAACCTCTTCTTAATATTATTAACTCCTCGCTATCCTTAGGACATGTCCCAAGAAACTTTAAAATGGCAGTTATCAAACCACTTATTAAGATGCCACAACTTGATCATGGAGAACTGGCTAATTACAGACCGATTTCAAATCTACCATTTATGTGGAAAATAATAGAAAAGGTAGTGTCCTCCCAACTATGTTCATTTTTACAGAGTAATGGAATATATATGAACAATTTCAGTCAGGATTTAGGCCCCATCACAGTACAGAGACTGCACTTATCAGAGTTACAAATGACTTGCTCTTATCATCTGATCACGGCTGCATTTCTCTTCTAGTGCTTTTAGATCTTAGTGCTGCCTTCAACACGATAGATCACGACATTCTCTTGAATAGACTAGATAATTATGTTGGCATTAGTGGACTTGCATTAGCATGGTTTAGGTCCTATTTATCAGACCGCTACCACTTTGTATGTGTAAACGAATAATTGTCAAATCAAACAAAAGTTAAGTATGGAGTGCCACAGGGATCAGTTTTAGGATCTCTGCTTTTCTCCTAACTTAAGTTTCCACTGTTATGCCGATGATACCAAACTTTATATTTCTTCTAAACCCAATGAAAATTCACAATTCTCCAAATTAACAGATGGTATCAATGAAATCGAAGACAGGATGGCCAGAAATTTCCTTCTGCTCAATTCCGACAAAACAGAGGTACTAATGATTGGATCAAAAACCTCTAAAAATAAGCCGCTAAAATATTATTTGACTCTCGATGGATGTACTGTTACGTCGTCTTCTTCTGCAAAGAACTTAGATGTTATATTTGATACCAATCTGTCCTTTGAAAATCAAATTTCAATGTTTGTAGAACAGCATTCTTCCACCTGAGAAATATTGCTAAATTATGACACATGCTCTCTGTTGCTGATGCCGAAAAATTAATTCATGCGTTCATGACCTCAAGACTAGATTATTGTAATGCATTACTGGGAGGATGTCCAGCAAGTTCAATGAATAAACTTCAATTGGTTCAAAATGAAGTTGCCAGAGTGATGACTAGAACTAAGAAATATGATCATATTAGCCCAATTTTATCATTACATTGGCTGCCTGTTAAATTTCATATTAATTTTAAAATTCTGTTAACTACATACAAAGCTTTAAATAGTTTAGCTCCACAGTACTTAAGTGACATTCTGACACACTATATTCCTTCACGTTCATTACGATCACAGAATCCACTGCTACATATCACTGAGAGATGACGACAAACTACAGCCTGTGCTAGCCAGACATCACTTCAGTTTTTTTACTTCAGAGGATGAACTGATGGCAATTCCAACTGTAAGACATCGGATACTTCATATGCCACTGCCTGAACCTTGGACTTAGGATGGAACCCATCGTACCTCACTGAAATGACCTGCAGGTTGAACTGCGATGCACCTCATCATTTATCTCTGCCTACATCACCTTTGTCTATAGATGGACTAAACTCATGAAATGGAATACATAGACTATTATTTAACTGCCAACAAAAGCCTTCATCAGCCAACTAACAAAGGACAATGCTTCTATGTAAACTTCTGCAGTTAATCCAGGATGGACTTCAAAAGACATTAGTCATTAATCTTAAAGTTCATAAAAAAATATTTTATTTTTATTGTTAAAACACTGGACATTAACACTTACTTAATTTACAAATGTAAAACCATGACTTGCACTGCACACAAATAACTAATATTGGCATTATATTCATGTTGTTTAGCCAGAGGGGAACTGGCCCCCACAGTGATCCTGGTTTCTCCCAAGGTTATTTTTCTCCATTAACCAACATCTTATGGAGTTTTGTGTTCCTTGCCACAGTCATCTTCAGCTTGCTCACTGGGGTTCTAAATACAATTATTATTTAAATATTTAATTTCTATACACCATTTTCAATCATATTTAATCAAACTACACAATTATCACTGTAAGACATTATAGATATTACAGTTTCATTTTTATTTTTTTTTATGCAAGATTTCCTGTAAAGCTGCTTTGAAATGATGTGTGTTGTGAAAAACGCTATACAAATAAAAATGACTTGACTTGACTTGACTCAATAGGTCATAAAAACAGATAGCCCTGCCCAAAACCATTGCCATTGGTTGAGCCAATGTTGCTATGTTGAGTTTGTCAGAATGTTTAAACAGACAAAGCAATGTTTAGATAGCATCACAGAGGGTATTATGCTGGGATACAAGAAAGTATTTTAACACTGAAAAAAATTTCACAAATCACCTTTAAACGTTGCACAAAAAAAAAAAAGAAAATAAAAAGAAAAAAAAAAAAAAGGTTGGTAAATGTACATGTCAGTCAGACAATTACAGCCTGTCTAAGTGGCAGTTCCTGCTCAAAATAAGCTGCAAAGTGGACCAGATTTGATGCTAAAAGACAAAAGTTTGACTACGCGAGATTATGTATACATACTGTATGTGTAGATGTATATGTGTGCATGGGTATTTGTGACAGTGTAAGAAAGAGAAAATGGTGCAGAAATATATATTGATCCACAGACACACTGTGTCTCACTTATACAGGGATCTCTAAGAAAACAGGGCCTGTCTGGATTTGAATTTGTGTTCAACCACTTAAGGTTTTTGAGTTACATCATTTTCTATTTGGAAAAGGAGCAAACTTTTTGGTCTCTTCTGTTTTGCTCACAATACTTTTGGCACAAGGCTGCCATCACATTCAAACAAGTGACAACAGATTCCACACATGCAGGCTGGCCCTGTGTTTACAGAAGATAAGCTTTTGCTTACAAAAGTCACCCAGCGTGAGGAACAGCCTGCCTCCGTCTGTTTAGCTTTTCACTTATGCATTGCAAACTCCAGATCACCTTTATCGATCAAACTAAACAAACAGTTACAAGGCCATAGCATTATTCATTCATATACCAGGGAAGTTGCCACTTTGTAGACAAGCAACCATAAGATACAACATCACCCTGACCAAAAACACAAGAGAGAGAGAGAGAGAGAGAGAGAGAGAGAGAGCGAGAGAGAGGCACTGGACATAATTATACCCTCATTGAGCCAATCACATGACAGCGCCTGAAAATAGCAGAGGGCCACACCCAGGCTGAGCCATCAAACGCCTTCTATTGGGATGTCATTATCTGCTTATAGGATTCACGCACTAAAAGACGAGAGAGAAAGTGAGGGAGGGTGAGGAGAAGACGAAAAGGGGAAAAACAAACTCTAGAGACCTGAGTCATTGCCACTGAGGGAAAAAGAGTAATTGAAGGAAGGAAGGAGGGAGACAGAGAGACAAAAATACTTGTTACCTTGTTGATATACTATATATTGATAATGGATAAAAATGCAAAAAGTAATGGGTCAATAACAAATAGAGATTTCCGAGATGAAAAAGAGAAATCTTTTGAAAATGTAATCTTTGTATAAATGTTAGTTTCAAACGTTTTTGGAATGATTTTTTTTATTGTGTAATGTTACATTTTCCTTACACCTTGAAATGTGCAAGTGTACACATCTTAATCATAATTTTGTATTTCTATCTTTACATTCAAAAATGTTTGCAAACATATTTTTCAAAGTAACAAATATTTTTACAAAAGTTTTGAATCACAAATATTGAATCGTCATTGAATTGAACCTTGTCTATATCACACTTACTTTGATTTGCCAGACAAAAGTTTTTCAAATATTAATTAAATGAAAGGAATGTTCCAGGTTTGATACAAGCCAAGATCAATCGACAGCATTTGTGGCATAATGTTGATTACCACAAAAAATTATTTTGACTCCCTCGTTTATTAAAAAAAAAAAAACTACTATAAGGCTCATTTAATAGAAGTGTAACATGATTGTAGGTTAATAAAATTGCTTACTAACCTTATCTGTGTAAAGTCATGACAACGTAATGCCAGTAAGCCCTGTAATCTGGTAAACTCCAGAATGCTGGACAATCCCTGATTTTAATCACACTAAAATCATTATCATAAATAATGTACAATTCTTGTGGATAAACTTTTGAAACTGTGAGCATTATAACATTTATGGACTGGCCCCATTCACTTACATTGCAAGTGTCTTACTATAACTGCGGGTTAAGTTTATTTATGCATACCTCTTTACTGCATTATAGCCTATACAGCTAAAAAAAAACTCGCTTCTGGCGCCCCTCCGTGGACATTTCACTTGGAAAAAAAGCTTACACATTCCCATACGCCCAACAACAGTTACCGCTTTGGCCACTGGGGGCAGTTTTTCACATTTCGGTAAGCACAGACCGATTATCGATAAGAAAAGTCAACCTACTGTTTCTGATTTCACTCTGAGATCAGTCTGGTTTGTTTGAGCATCCCGACCAGCCTGACACAGCAATACTTACTCAACCAATGGTATGAGTTTGGTCCAGGACTATCTGTTTGTCCACCAACCAGTAAAGCATGCCAATAAACCACTTTGAAATCTGAAAATAGAGAGACAGTGTCACTATAATGCAACATGACAAAACTAGATTGCTACCATTTTTATCAACCTGTCTACCATCTTGCAGTGTAGAGAAATGTGTTAATTATAGGGGAAGCGATCTAGTTTTGTCGCGTCTCTTGCTCCCATTGTAGATAGATGGGTGAGAGACTAAGAGTGAAAACAACAACCCACAAAATAGCCGAGCAAAGACAGTCATTTGCGCCACCCACACACTGAGACACTGAGGCCTTCATCACTGTGTGTCGAAATGCACAGTGGGTTTCATAATGCAGTGACATCACCTGTGTGATCAGATAATGCAATGTGCGAGATTTCTGCTGTTAACGCCCACGTTCTAATGAGGTCACGTCACATTTACAAAAAGGTTTAAATAAGGTTACATAAAAGTTTAACAAACTTAAAAGTTTCAAATTATAACCAAAAAAGATTTACAGACTGATGGCATAGGAGAACATTTAGAAGTTTCACAAAATGACTTTTTATTCTCTAGTTCTTCAGAAAACCATCTATGAACTGGTGCTTTAAAGAACCCAGAAATCAAAACACTAATCTGAAGAACCCATATTGTTACATTAAGAAATTTTTTAATCTTCAAAGTAGCATTTAGCCAACTCAAGAACCCTATACTATATATATATGTATACGTATACATTTACATTTATTCACTTGGCAGACGCTTTTATCCAAAGCAACTTACAAGAGGAAAACAAAAGCGAATCATCTTAAGGAGACAGTGGTATGAAAAGTGCCATATATATATATTTATCTGAGTACACGTGATGTAACGCGAGTCGTCACAATCATGTGGAGCGATAGACTGCCTTCATGAGCGCTTTTAGCTTTACTCTCTTCAACATGAGCACTCTTGGTGTCAATCAAACATGCGTGCAGGTGCTCTCAATATCTCATCATCAGTCTTTGTTTGAGAAAAAACTAATATGAACTCACAATTGTCATGTTTTCTTGAGAAAATAAGTTTGTATATATTCTAGTCATTTATATGTGGAGTGGTGGTGGCGTAGTGGGCTAAAGCACATAACTGGTAATCAGAAGGTTGCTGGTTCAGTCCCCACAGCCACCACCATTGTGTCCTTGAGCAAGGCACTTAACTCCAGGTTGCTCCAGGGGGATTGTCCCTGTAATAAGGGCACTGTAAGTCGCTTTGGATAAAAGCGTCTGCCAAATGCATAAATGTAAATATTGTATATCACTTTTCACAATACACATAGTTTCAAAGCAGCTTTATAGAAAAGCCTTGTTCTCTGAAAGCCCCCTGTAAACAAGCTGAACTGACCATAGCAAGGAAAAAACTCCTTTCATTGTTATTTAGTAGTGAAAAATAAACTATAAATATATATAGCCGCCTGCTAAACTGAATGCTGATAGGTTTTAGGTGAGTTTTGTCTGAGATTTTTGCTTATTTGTAGAATTGGGAAGAGTGATGCACCAAGATGGTCTGTCAATCACTAAGACAGCCTGACTATTGATAATGCTGACAAATGTACAAGCCTCACAAAAATAAAATCAAGATTCTGTGTTTCTGCAAATTCTACAATTTCATGTGGATCGAAGGCCATAGCAAAGGCGCGGGAAGGGGGGTGCTGAGGGTGCTGAAGCACCCCCTGGTGAGCAAGACTGGAAAACAGTATCAATGAGATTTCATATATTTCATTGTATTTATGTAGTATATATTATACAATTTTCGCTTTCAGTATATCTGTGATTTATGTTAATAAAAACAGCGTTCCGTTTCGGAGAGATGTTTCGCGCTTGTGGGCAAGGCCCCGCCGAACTGAAGAGAGCCCTTGTGATGGATAGTTTCCCTTTTTTCTTTTATTTCCACAAAAGCAAAAAAAAAAAAAAAAAAAAAAACTTAACAATTGTTAACAATGAAACAGTAATTTGACAATAAATTAAGATTAAATTGTGTTATTTTATGATTATAGTGTTTAATAATAAATATTGTTGTGTAATATTACAGTTTATATTAATATAAACAAATTAATCAATCCTCAATTTTAAGATTTTTGCTTCAGAAGAATATTGTGCTTTACTCATGTGAAAGCTCATCCTTCGAAATTATAATAATTTACAAAAAACTAAAAACAGTACAGAGCTTTAGTGATCTCATGTTTCGTTGCCCTGCGGATGGCACTAAAACCTCTGAGCATCGGACTGTCTCCCAAACTTTGTGTTTAAAATGAATAGCTTGTGTTGTTGTTGTATCCCTCACTTATTTATCCGTTTAATCGCTGGAGACAGCTGAAGACTTGACTACGAAGTAGCATGAGCCAGCAAAGACTCACACATGTTAGATTAATGCACATACACACAGAGATTGACACCTTGGATATTGAAAATCTCATGAAGACATTTCTTTGCAACACCCCTGTGTGCAAGGCCACATTTGGTGTCTTCAAGTAACAGGTAGGACATTTCTTAATAGCTTAATATTTTAGAATAGGGGTTCATTTTAATAGATATTTTGTCTGAACAATTATATTGTGTTTTATGGTTATTTCTCATTCACACTGACACAACAACAGTTTTGATTGTGGTAGAATGAAACTAATGCCTTGGCTGTCTTACTGAATGACTTAATTGCTGGTGAAAATGTTCCATTGCGTTTTGTATGTATGTGTGTGTTCGGTAATAGACATGATCCCCAGGGAGACATGGTTATCTGATGCCCTCGTTGCACTTGCATGATGTGTATATCATCCGCCTTAACTGCAGCACCCCTTGCCAAAAATTTGTGACCGCACCTTTGGGCCATACGCTCAGCATAAGAGAGATCTGAAAGAGAGGTGTGGGGAAATGATGCAGTTCAGTGGGTGACTGCTCTCTCTTTGATTAAGCCTGATGGATGATTGATTATTTGTGAAAGGGCTGTTTAAATTCACAGATGGTCTTGGCGTAAAACATGTCGCCTGGATATTACATACTGTGCATCTCTTATTCATGGGGCGTGAGACTGGCTGCTAAGACAAAATAAAGTGAAATTCATAAAATCATGTCCTTCTCTTTTTTGCCATTTTTAAATCTCTTTGTCTGAACTTAAGCAACAATACTTCTCCTTTTTATGTAATGTGATACTTTAAGCTACAGTGCAAAGATCTGGGCTCTTGTACTGTGATTTCAGACCTTGCAAATTAAAATAGCATTCATGAAATTTTAATTGCACAAAAAAGGAAATGAGGAGCGCATATACTGTATTTATATGTGGTCTGCAACAATCTTTAGGTAGGTGGTCCGTGTCAAAGTAACATCCACATGAATGCCAGAAGCCAAGGTTTCCCAACATTGCCCAGAGCATCACGCTGCCTCTGCTGGCCGGCCTTCTTCCCATGATGCATCCTACTGCCATCTCTTCCCCAGATAAATGACGCACACGCACCCGGCCGTCCACATGATCTAAAAGAAAAAGTGATTCATCAGACTAGGCCACCTTCTTCCATTGCTCCATGGTCCAGTTCTGATGCTCACGTGCCCATTGTAGGCGCTTTCGGCGGTGGACAAGGGTCAGCATGGGCACTCTGACCTGTAAGCGACTATGCAGCCCCATACGCAGCAAGCTGCGATGCACTGTGTGTTCTGACATCCTTCTATCAAGTCCAGCATTAAGTTTTTCAGCAATTTGTGCTACAGTAGCTCTTCTGTGGGATCAGACCAGACGGGATTGCCTTCGCTCCCCACGCACATCAATGAGCCTTGGTCGCCCATGACTCTGTCACTGGTTCACTGGTTGTCCTTCCTTGGACCACTTTTGGTAGGGGAACACCCCATATGACCTGCCATTTTGGAGATGCTCTGATCCAGAACTGACTGTTAACTAGGAGCCTAACATATCCCACCCCTTGACAGGTGCCATTGTAATGGGATAATAAATGTTATTCACTTCACCTGTCAGCGGTTTTAATGTTGTGGCTTATCAGTGTAAATATACAGTTGTGCTCAAAGGTTTGCATACCCTTGGAGAATTGGTAATATATGTACCATTTTTAAAGAAAACATGAGTGAGCAGACAAAACATTTCTTTTATTTCTTATGGGATTTATATTCAACTGTAGGTTATAACAGAATGGCACAATCATAAAACAAAAAGTCTGCATACCCTTAGTTCTTAATACTATGTATTGCCCCCTTTAGCATCAATGACAGCGTGCAGTCTTTTGTAATAGTTGTCTATGAAGCCCTAAATTCTTGCAGGTGGAATAGCTGCCCATTCGTCTTGGAAAATGCCTCCAGGTCATGCAAAGTCTTTGGTCGTCTTGCATGAACCACACGTTTGAGATCTCCCCAGAGTGGCTCGATGATATTAAGGTCAGGAGACAGTGATGGCCACTCCAGAACCTTCACCTTTTTCTGCTAACCACTGGAGGGTCAACTTGGCCTTGTGCTTGGGGTTATTGTCATGCTGGAAAGTCCAAGAGTGTCCCATGCGCAGCTTTTGTGCAGAAGAATGCAAATTGTCTGCCAGTATTTTCTGATAACATGTTGCATTCATCTTGCCATCAATATTCACAAGATTACCCATGCCTTTAGAGCTCACACAGCCCCAAAACATCAGTGAGCCACCACCATGCTTCACAGTGGGGATGGTATTCTTTTCACTATAGGCCTTGTTGACCCCTCTTCAAACATAGCGCTTATGGTTGTGACCATAAAGCTCTATTTTGGTTTAGTCACTCCAAATTACAGTGTGTCAGAAGCTGTGAGGCGTGTCAAGGTGTTGTCATTTGTGGCATTGGCGCAGTAAAGGCTTCTTTCTGGCAACTCGACCATGCAGCTCATTTTTGTTTAAGTATCGTTGTATTTTGCTCCTTGAAACAACCACACCGTCTTTTTTCCAGAGCAGCCTGTATTTCTCCTAGGTTACCTGTGGGTTTTTCTTTGTATCCCAAACAATTATTCTGGCAGTTGTGGCTGAAATCTTTCTTGGTCTACCTGACCTTGGCTTGGTATCAAGTGATCCCTGAATTTTCAACAAACTCATTGACTATTTATACACAGGCACTAATTGCAATTTAAAAAGCCACAGGTGTGGGAAATTAAACTTTAATTGCTATTTAAACCTGTGTGTGTCACCTTGTGTGTCTGTAACAAAGGTATGTAAACTTTTGATCAGGGCCATTTGGGTGATTTCTGTTATCATTATGATTTAAAAAGGAGCCAAACAAATATGTGATAAATGGCTTCATATGATCACTATCCTTAAATAAAAGACATTTTTTGCATGATCAGTCATATTTTCAAAATCAATGCCAAAATTTCACAATTTCTGCCAGGGTATGCAAACTTTTAAGCACAACTGTATGTATTATATATATATATATATATATATATATATATATATATATATATATATATATATATATATATACACACACACATATATATGCATTCAGAAAGTACTCAGACACAGTTTTTTCACATTTTGTTATGTTGCAGTCTTATGCTAAAATGCTTTAAATTATGTTTTTTTTTCTCACATCAACCTGCACTCCATACACCATAATGACAAAGCAAAAAATAGATTTTTGATAACTTTGCAAATTTATTAAAAAGAAAAAACTGAATTATCACAGTGACATAAGTATTCAAACCCTTAATTCAGTACTTAGTTGAAGCACCTTTGGCAGCGATTACAGCCTCAAATCTTTTTGGGTATGATGCGGAAAGCTTTGCACACCTGGATTTGGGGATTTTCTGCCAGTCTTCTCTGCAGATCCTCTCAAGCTCTGTCAAGTTGGATGCGGACCGTCGGTGGACAGCCATTTTCAGGTCTCTCCAGAGATGTTTGATTGGGTTCAAGTCCGGGCTCTGGCTGGGCCACTCAAGGACATTCACAGAGTTGTCCCTAAGCCACTCTTCCATTGTCTTGGTTGTGTGTTTAGGGTCATTGTCCTGTTGGACCAGGTTTTCATGAAGGATATCTCTGTATTTTGCTGCGTTTAGCTTTACTTCAACTCTGAGCAGTCCCCCAGTCCCTGCCACTGAAAAACTTCCCCACAGCATAATGCTACCACCACCATGCTTCACCATTGGGATGGTATTGCACAGGTGATGAGCGGTGCCTGGTTTCCTCCAAACATGACGCTTGGAATTGAGACCAAACAGTTCAATCTTCGTTTCATCAGACCAGAGATTCTTGTTTCTCACAGTCTGAGAGTCCTTTAGGAGCTTTATTTGCACTGAGGAGAGGCTTCTGTCTGGCCACTCTGCCATAAAGTCCAGATCGGTGGAGTGTTGCATTGATGGTTGTCCTTCTGCAAGTCCTCCCATCTCCACACATGATCTCTGGAGCTCAACCAGAGTGACCATCGGGTTTTTGGTCACCTCTTTAACCATCTTCAATCCCTTCTCCAGCGATTGCTCAGTTTGGATGGGCGGCCAGCTCTAGGAAGAGTCCTGGTTGTTCCAAACTTCTTCCATTTAAGAATTATGGAGGCCACTGTGCTCTTGGCAACCTTCAATGGAGCCAAAAACAAATTGTAGCCTTCACCAGATCTGTGCTTCGACACAATCCTGTCTCTGAGCTCTGCAGGCAGTTCCTTTGACCTCATGGCTTGGTTTTTGCTCTGATATGTATTTTCAGCTGTGAGACCTTATATAGACAGGTGTGTGCCTTTCCAAATCATGTCCAATCAATTGAATATTGCCACAGGTAGACTCCAATAGTAGAAACATCTCAAAGATGATCCAAAGAAATGGGATGCACCTGAGATACATATCACATGTCATAGCAAAGGGTCTGAATACTTATGTCAGTGTGATATTTCAGTTTTTTTCTTTTTAATAATTTTTCAAAATTATCAAAAATCTGGTTTTTGCTTTGTCATCATGGGGTATGGAGTGTAGATTGATGTGGAAAAATAAAATAATTTAAAGCATTTTAGCATAAGGCTGCAACAAAACAAAATGTGAAAAAATTAAGGGGTCTGAATACTTTCTAAATGCACTATATATATATATATATATATATATATATATATATATATATATATATATATATATATATATATATATATATATATATATGACAAACACACATACACACACACACATATAGTGCATTCAGAAATGAGATATCATTGAACACAACTGTATAGTCTGCTATAATTTTGAAGTTATGTAAAATTTCAGATTCACCCACCCCTAAACATCACCTAAAAAAAGTGAACTACATGTATGCGTTTGTGTAGATGTGTGAGTGTTTATATGTATGCCTTTGTATGACATGTTAAGTCAACATGAAATCAAAAACGACCATATTCACTAATTAAAAACACATATTATGACTTGTCTTTTTTATATTTCATATAAATGGAATAACTTGTTCTATCTATGAAACAGGGCAAAGATGTGGGCCCTTGCATTGCATGGAGATATAAAGAGACTTTCTGCTATACTATTGCAAATGTTGGGAAATCTGAAATTAAAAAGCACTCATAAGAGGAATGCTCCTGTCTGCTGCTGGTTCATTCCTTCATTAGTGTCCCGTGTTGTTTGCCGCTGACCCCTGCAAAGAAATGCTGACACACTCAAAGTCCTATATTTAGACTTTATTAGCAATATTAAATTCCAGCTCAGATGCTTTCACCATAACGCCTGGAAATAGTTCACATCCAATATGAGCGTCATAGTCATGTGCATAAAACAGATAAATAACCTCACAGAGTTCTCCAAAGATGGGCCATACTTAACGAAACAATCATTTAAAACGAGACAGATATCATTATGAGGTATGAATTATAAATGAGTTATAATGAACAACTTGGTACACTGAGTCTATGTCCCCAGACTTTGACGATTTGTGTTGATGATTTCTTTCTTTCATAAATGCACTTTTTAAGCTACAGGACTGGAACACATCTTTATACTGACGTTCTGACAATTGTATAACAGTAATAATCATAATCATTGCATCAAGCCAAAATGCTTCTTCCCACGAGGCTAAAGTGAAACAATAGCATATTTGTGAGCAAAGTTAGCCTGAGGGAACTGTCAATGGATTAACGATATCTCTTTAAGTTATAAGCCTTTGGACAGATAAAATCTTTTTTCCCACCGCTATGATTGTGTCAGCTTGGACTGAGGTGTAATTTTGTGAACAGTGTTAAAGCTAATGTATGTTCTTTCTGCACCACTAGAGGCACCAAACAGAATTGCAAAAATCTGGTTGTTTTTGAAACTGTTTTCCCAAGCATTCTCCCATTTTCCATTGGTCAGACAAACATATTGTCCTTCCCCCAAACTCAAGCCACTGGTTGAGCCAATGTAATGTATTACTAAAATTAAGTTTATAACTCAAACAAGATGTGCATCTATTCAGACTCAAAAAGCGTTCAAGAAAATACATATGTTTAGCTTATGTGCTATGTGTAGCTCAATATGTGTTTGAGTTGCATCTTATAAAATTTCACTATTGAAGAAATGAATCCTATTTAATATCTGTTGCATTATCTATTTGATAAATGAAAAATAAAACATCAAAATACAATATATCAGAATACATTCCATTCTATTATTTTCTAATTGTCTCGAAGATGTTTTTAAAATCTGGAGCTATCTGGGCATTTTGTAAATCCATTTGTGATAGATACACGTGCCGGGTCGCTAAAAACCAGAGTATGTAATAATGTTTGGAGAAACACCCATGCATTTAAGGATTAAACTGATTTGTTCATAACTGTTCAATCATCCACAATGTTAGTGCAGTTATTTTTTTTAGCATTTAGGATGGCAACAAATCAAATCTTCTACCCAGAAACGTAAGACTCCAGTCTCATGGTCAGTTACGGATCTAGCCAAGTGCAACGTCCAACTCCAAAAATACAAGTAGCTGACCAATGTGCATTTGAATATCTAGATATGACCTCATGAAAATCCCCTTCTGCTAAAATACTTATCAGAAAGTACAAACGCCCAGGCAGCCACACCCCATCGCACTCTTGCCTTGTCTTGCCTAGCCTCTTATTTCATCTGTCTTGAGCAACACACAGTTTTCACACCTAGATGTGTGTGAGGTTTCTGACAGCATCACTCAGAAATGCAGTCCAACACCAGGATTAGTCATTTGCAATACTCTTTTATCCAAAACGATTTACAGTGCATTCAAGCTATACATTTATCAGTTTGTGTATTCGCTGGGTACCAAACCCGCAACATTGGCATTTCCTGTGCCATGCTCTACCAGTTGAGTTACAGGAACTTCAAAACAAGTGCAACAACTGTGCAGCGCTAAACTGCTACGATTCAGCTCTTGGATTGCACTATTCATATTTTTATTTCATTTTAGAAATGCTATGGTGGGAAATATGCTTTCACTTGGGTCTGTGAGTGCAAAGATGATGAGAGAGCTCAGATTCAGCCCAGTAAATCAAAGAAACTCTTTGCGCATATGTTAGTGAAGAAACTCTTCTTACGCCAACACATACCAAATAAGTAATATTCATTTAATTATATTAAATAGCCATCTAGCATTTAAGGTATCCAAGTGCTTGGCAACAGCATTGTGTTCATGTCACCATATTAGCCATTAAACTGCTACACTCCCACCTGCTGGTTAAGAGAGGCATTGAAACACAATGCCAGTTCATGCTCTGCAATGTAACTTTCTAAAAATCGAGTCTTATCTATAATATATCAGTTTATCTATAACTATTTACACTAATGCTGACTAGATGTTGTTTACTATTTGCCTTAACATGCATGCAGACAGTCCTAGATACTAAAAGGTTTGTTGCTCTATATTAACATTCAAATTCAGATAGCAAACATTACTTTCCAATTTAGCACACCAGCACATAACAAATGATCCATTAGACCTTTGATGTGTCATTTAAGAAACATAATTTAGACAAAGTTTAGTCTGCTTGGCTAACTCCAGCTAACAAGTCTGGCTTCAAAACTATCATACAAATGTTTAATAATTGCATATTTACAGACTTGCAATCATAGTGCACAAATTTGCACTATATAAACTCAGCAAAAAAAGAAACGTCCCTTTTTCAGGACACTGTATTTTAAAGATAATTTTGTAAAAATCCAAATAACTATACAGATCTTTATTGTAAAGGGTTTAAACAACGTTTTCCATGCTTGTTCAATGAACCATAAACAATTAATGAACATGCACCTGTGGAACGGTCGTTAAGACACTAACAGTTAAAAAACTTAGGACACTAAAGAGAACTTTCTACTGACTCTGAAAAACACCAAAAGAAAGATGCCCGGGGTCCCCGCTCATCTGCGTGAACGTGCCTTAGGCATGCTGCATGGAGGCATGAGGACTGCAGATGTGGCCAGGGCAATAAATTGCAATGTCCATACTGTGAGACGCCTAAGACAGCGCAACAGAGTGACAGGAAGGACAGCTGATCATCCTCGCAGTGGTAGACCACATGTAACAACACCTGCACAGGATCTGTACATACGAATATCACACCTGCGGGACAGAATAGCAATCAACAACTGCCCGAGTTACACCGGAAACGCACAATCCCTCCATCAGTGCTCAAACTGTCCGCAATAGGCTGAGAGAGGCTGGACTGAGGGCTTGTAGGCCTGTTGTAAGGCAGATCCTTACCAGACATCGCCGGCAACAACGTCGCCTATGGGCACAAACCCACCTCCGCTGAACTAGACAGGACTGACAAAAAGTGCTCTTCACTGACGAGTCGTGGTTTTGTCTCACCAGGGGTGATGGTCGGACTTGCGTTTATCGTCAAAGGAATGAGCGTTACACCGAGGCCTGTACTCTGGAGCGGGATCGATTTGGAGGTGGAGGGTCCATCATGGTCTGGGGCGGTGTGTCACAGCATCATCTGACTGAGCTTGTTGTCATTGCAGGCAATCTCAAAGCTGTGCATTACAGGGAAGACATCCTCCTCCCTCATGTGGTACCCTTCCTGCAGACTCATCCTGACATAACCCTCCAGTATGACAATGCCACCAGCCATACTGCTCGTTCTGTGCATGATTCCCTGCAAGACAGGAATGTCAGTGTTCTGCCATAGCCAGCGAAGAGCCCGGATCTCAATCCCATTGAGCACGTCTAGGACCTGTTGGATCAGAGGGTGAGGGCTAGGGCCATTCCCCCCAGAAATTTCCGGGAAATTGCAAGTGCCTTGGTGGAAGAGTGGGGTAACATCTCACAGCAAGAACTGGCAAATCTGGTGCAGTCCATGAGGAGGAGATGCACTGCAGTACTTAATCCAGCTGGTGGCCACACCAGATACTGACTGTTACTTTTGGAGTACTGACTCCCCCCATGTTCAGGGACACATTATTCCATTTCTGTTAGTTACATGTCTGTGAAACTTGTTCAGTTTATGTCTTAGTTGAGGAATCTTTTTATGTTCATACAAATATTTACACATGTTAAGATTGCTGAAAATAAAAGCATTTGAAAGTGAGGACGTTTCTTTTATTACTGAGTTTATATACAGTATATATTCACACATATATATATATATATATATACACACACACACACACTACCGGTCAAAAGTTTTGAAACACTTACTAATTCTTTATTATAATTTTTTTTTCAAATTTTAGAATAATAGTAAAGTCATCAAAACTATGGAATAACATAAATGGAACTATGGGAATTATGTTGTGACTAAACAAAATCCAAAATAAATCAAAACTGTGTTATATTTTAGCATCTTCAAAGTAGTCACCCTTTGCCTTGAATTTGCAGACATGTACTCTTGACATTTTCTCAACCAACTTCTAGAGGTATCACCCTGGGATGCTTTTTAAACAGTATTGAAGGAGTTCCCATCTATGTTGGGCACTTATTGGCTGCTTTTCTTAATTATTTGGTCCAAGTCATCAATTTCAAAAACTTTAAATTTTTGTTTTATAATGAAATTAATATGGTGGCACAATTATATTTGTCTACAAAATTAATTTCAAATATTTAAGCATATGCCTTCAGATAATATATTTTTAAGATCATGAGAAATATTTCAACCCGTTAAAACAGCTGGTTTTTGTGATGTAAAAAATTAAAGATAAATCATATCAGAATTTTTGCACCTTTAATGTAAAAATTACAACTTATGCAATGCCACTGAAAACCAAAGTGACACATTTCAGAGAAAAAAAAAAAAAAACTTAGAATAACCTAACTGCATAAGTGTGCACATCCCTGAACTAATACTTATACTAGTTTGATTTGATTACAGCACTCAGTCTGTTTGGTCAGGTGTCTATTAGCTTGGCACATCTTGACTTGGGTATATTTTCCCACTCTTCTCTGCAAAAACGTTCCAGATCTGTCAAACTGCGTGGTCATCTCCTGTGTACGGCCCTCTTCAGGTCCCCCCACAGAGTTTCTATAGGATTCAGGTCTGGGCTCTGGCTGGGCCATTCCAAAACATTAATCTTTTTTTGCTGAAGCCATTCTTTTGCTGATTTTGTTGTGTGCTTTGGATCATTGTCATGCTGAAAGGTGAAAGATCTCTTCATTTTCAGCTTTCTAGCAGACGCCAGAAAATTGACTGGTACTTGGAGCTATTCATGATTCCCTCCACCTTCACTAAATCCCCAGTTCCAGCTGAACAAAAGCAGCCCCAAAGCATGATGCTGGGTATGGTGATCTTTTGCTGATGTGCTGTGTTGTTTTTGCACCAAACATACCTTTTACAATTTTGGGCAAAAAGTTCAATCTTGGTCTCATCAGACCAGAACACATTTTGCCACATGGTTTTGGGAGACTGGATAAAAGTTTTTGCCAGGCATGGATGTTTTTCTTTTTTTTTTTTTTCATCAGAAAAGGCTTGGACTTGCCACCCTGCCCCATAGCCCAGACAGAAGAAGAATACAGGAGATAGCTGCCACATGTAGGGAGCAACCAGTACTTGCCAGAAAGAGCTGTGGCTTCTTTAATGTTGATGTAGGCCTCTTGACGGCCTCTCTGACCAGTTTTCTCTTTGTCTTCTCATCAATTTTGGAGGGACGTCCTGTTTTGATAATGTCACTGTTGTGCCATACTTTCTCCACTTGTTGATGACTGTCTTTACTGTGTTCCATGGTATATCTAATGCCTTGGAAAAAATGTTTTAGCCCTCACCTGAGCGATACCTTTCAACAATGAGACCCTGTTGATGCTTTGTAAGCTCTTTGTGGCCCATGGCTCTTGTAGTAGCATGCAACCAAGAAGATGACAGAAAAATCCAATAAGAACAGTTGAGATTTATTTGGAGTTACTCAGAGTCAATTCAGGTGAAGACAGGTGTGTACTATATCACATGAGCTTGATGATTGGTTGATTCTGAACACAGCCACATACTCAATTATAAAAGGGTGTGCACACTTATGCAGTTAAGTTATTCGAAGTTTTTTTTTTTATATATATATCTGAAATGTGTCACTTTGTTTTCCAGTGGCATTGCATAGGTTGTAATTTTTAATTACAGGGGTGTGTAGACTTTTTATATCCACTGTGTGTGTGTGTATATATATATATATATATATATATATTTTATTATTATTATTATTATTATTATTATTATATATATATATTTTTTTTACTTCTATCAAGAAATACATAGAATATTTGCTACTTAGCATATAAATGCAGCATGGTTTAAAAATAAGACTGTTCTGATTAAAGCTATCTCTTACAAAATCATTAAACAAGCAAAAGTACTACCAGCTCCAGAACTGTACTAAATTACTGATACAAGTCTTCAGACTCAGAACTTAAACTACCATTGAGATAAACTTCACCTTTAACTTCATCTTTAAACTGTCACATCAGCACTTTGAAACTTGAATAAAATTCCCCCTGAAATCTGCACTGACCTTAATCACAGAAAATAATCTGGGACTAGCACCCCTATAGAGAAATGTTACACACACACACTGTAAAGAAAAATCAGTTAAATTTACGGTAAAATACCAGCAGCTTTGGTTGTCAGAAATGTACTATAAAAAAATAAATACTGTGACCATGTTTCAGGTTTCACGGGATGTAATTTGAATGCCTGTATATTTTACAGTTAATAACCATTTATACTGTTAAATGAATGACATAGCATATACTAAACTTCTGGAACTTTAAAAGTCTGCTTATAACTTCAGCAATCACTGTACTAACAACAAAAGGCCACATGATGACTAAAAGTTCATCATGAGTGGCCCTTCCAGGATTAATAATTAAGACACATGTAGAGACATTGAACAGTGTCACTCACACAAACACCATCAGGGTAACAGTTGTGACACTAAAATAATGCAATAAAAATGAACTAAACTACATAAACTAAAACACAGAACAACCCAATGTACACAAAGAAGAAACATAACTATTCCCATAAAATATAATGAAATGGGATGGGTCACACAGGGACTTCTGGGAATGCCCGATTATTTTCTTTTACTGTAATTTTAACAATAGTTTACTGTAAAAAGTACATGTATTCTTTGTTAAACATGTTATACCGTTCACCCAAAAATAAAATTCTCTTATCATTCACTCATGCCAACCTAGATGTGTGTGACTTTCTCTTTTTTTCTGCTGAACACAAACAAAGATTTTTAAAAGAATATCTCAGCTCTGTGGGTCCGTACAATGCAAGTGAATGGTGACCAGAACTCCAAAAGCTCCAAAAAGGAGATAAAGTGAGCATAAAAGTAATCCATAAGACTCTGTTGGATTAATCAATGTCTTTTGAAGAGCTCCAGTTGGTTTTGGTAAGAACAGACCAAACTGAAACTCCTTTTTCACTGTACATCTTGACAGCATTCTTCATTTGTGTTCAGCAGAAGACAGAAAGTCTTACACATCTGGGGTGGCATGAGGGTAAGTATATTTGGGGTCTACTATCCCTTTGATTAAAGAGTAAAATCATCCTTTTTAAATCTATTAAAACCAAATGTTAACAATATTTTACCGTAAAATTACATGTATTGTCTTGATATATATATATATATATATATATATATTATTATTATTTTTTTTTATATATTTTTTTTTACCATACTTGTTACGTTACTACACGTAACCAATTACTTTTTTTTTTTTTTTACTGAAGCATTTTTACATTCTTTTACTGTTAAAATTACTGATTTTTTTTTTTTTTTGTGAAATCCATGCAACAGCATTTATTGTGTTTTGGATGCTGGTCTGGATACATGGGATACATGCTGGTGTCCCAATCAGGCTTTTTACCTAGCTTAGCTTTTCCAGATCAACACCAGCACTAACAACCAGCATAAACCACCTTTCAAAGAATGGAATTCAGGCTGATCTTTTCAGCAAGGGGGTATAGAGTTGAAACACTATCAAATTATGTAAGACCCTTAAAATGAGCCAAGGCACCTATATTCTCCAAAACAGCTTTCTAGAATTTTCCAGAGGAGAATTATTACACCATCACAAGTGTAGGTAAATCACAGTGGAGATCACTGACTCATTCCAAACCTGGAGCCAATCCAAAGTTTTCGTTTTCTGGTATACTGTTAAGGATACAGCAACAGCAATTTTACACATCCACAGACCTCGTGTATACCTGGTTATGGTCACTTTGCCTTTAAGATGTCGCAATTAAATTAACAGGGTTGAAGAAGTGGCGTTTTACCACACACATACTGAACTTTCAAATCCAAAGTGCATCCCAACATCCAGACCACATTCATCTCATTGTTTGGGTTCAGTACTCACAATCCAGCATCCTGCATTAGTGTCAAAGTCAAATCAGCTGCAGATGGTCAGGGCAGGACCTGCAGGGTGGAGGGTGCTGATTTTACTTTTTACTAGAACTTTACAAGGGTGAGTAATCAACTACTTGAGGCAGTATGTTTTGAATTAACCATATATACCATATAAAATTAACACAAGTATTCTAGCATATCCTAACTTTGAACCATATTCTTACTTACAGTTCATTCATTATTGCCTACATTGTGCCAAATGGCGATAAACTCTTAAAGGGAAAGTTCACCCAAAAATGAAATTTGTCTCTTCATTTACTCACCCTCATGCCATCCCAGATGTGTGACTTTCTTTCTTCTGCTGAACACAAACAAATCTTTTTAGAAGAATATCTCAGCTCTGTAGGTCCTTTCAATGCAAATGAATGGTGACCAGACCTTTCAAGCTCCAGAAAATCACATAAAAGCAGAATACAAGTAACCCATATGACTCCAGTGGTTTAATATGTCTTTTGAAGTGATGGAATCACTTTTGGTGAGAAACAGATCAATATTTCAATCCTCTTTTACTACAAATTTCTATTTTAACTTTTAGAATGTGAAAGTTAAAGTGGATTTTTACAGTAAAAAGGACTTAAATATTGTTCTGTTTCTCACCCAAACCTGTTATATTGCTTCTGAAGACACAGATTAAACCAATGGAGTCATATGGATTACTTTTATTATGTCTTTATGTGACTTTTGGAGCTTGATCTGGTCTGGTCTGGTCTGGTCACCATTCACTTGCACTGAAAGGACTTACGGAGCTGAAATGTTCTTCTAAAAATCTTTGTTTTTGTTCAGCAGAAGAAAAAAACTGGGACAGCATAAGGGTTAGGAAATTATGAGAGAATTTTCATTTTGGCGGGAACTTTTTCTTCAGTGTATATTTGACAAGACTTCACAGCAGTGTCCTGCAGCGTAAAATGCTATACTCAAGCACATAAAAATAAAATAAAAAAAATAAAAAAAATGTTATACAACATTTTCTAATTCTTCTTGTATAATTATTACGCATGATTATTACTAAACATTTTAAAAAACTATAAAGAATCTGCTCCAACTGAAAAAAAAGTTTTAGTAAAGAAATGTATATGTAAGCACAATGTATATTTGCAGTATTTTCATGCATTTCAAAATAGGATATGCCTCAAGATCAAGTTTTTAAAATAATGAGAAACATACATTTAGTGAAGTGTGTCCAAACATAGATAGATAGACAGATAGACAGATAGATAGATAGATAGACAGAATGCCACCTACACTAACGTATTTACAATGAATCGGGTTCTTCTAGGTTGTTTAGAAGAACCTACCTGACAAATATAATCGTCAAGTAGCCTAATAATAATTATCATATTTAACAAACAGCCACACACAAAATAATGCTTACAAACAATGCTAACTGATCAGAATGTCATAGTCAAACTTCGTGTCAGTGACAGTGTTTTAAATGAATATACCAGTCAATTCTTGTAGATTGCTCTTTCCTCTAGGCTCACCACCAGACTGCTCTGTACCACATGTTAACCCCAGCTGGCCTCCATTCTCGCGATATTGGCTGCATTCCCGTGAAAAAACAATTGCATTCTCGCGAGATTTCTGTATCTGCCATCGCTGTGGAGACGGGGAGAGAGTGCGAAAGAAAGGGACACAAACTTGGGGGGGGGAGGGGGTAGGAAAGAGGGCGAGATTTGTCCTCGTTTCCCTTCAGCAAACCTGCCCTGATATCAGTGGATGGCATCGCTCCCAGACCCAAACCCAAACATGTCCAACCTCAAACCAGGCACCAAGAAGGACACCAAGATGCGGATCCGCGCCTTCCCCGTGAGTATCAGCCGGGATGAGCGCGCCCCAGGCGGCCGCGGGGATCACTCGAGTTGCGGGGATTTGGCAGAGCAGCAGGCCGCAGTTTGTTTAGATGTTTTGAAACGGTTTGAGAAACTTGTAAATGCTCTGGAGGAGAAAATGGTTGTAATGAGGATTATAATAGTGTCCAGATGGCGAATATGTTAATATATGGTTGCATTAATAGAAAGAGGAGTGATTGAGATAAGGATTGAACATACATAAACTGTGTAGAGAGATTTTTAATTTTGCAGGGTCTGTTTATCTTGATCATTGTACTGAAAATAGGTAGAGTAGTGCAGATCGTGCAGGGAAGATACACTCCTCACCTGCCTGTTTACTTTCAGTGTTTTGATCTGGTTTTATGTGGTTGGTTGGTGTTGTATTTTTATTTATTTATTTTTTTTTTTGGTCTTTCTGATGGTTGATATTGTGTGATTTTTGTCATATAGATTTAGATACTGTTTTATTGAAGGTTTGGAAACTCCACAGTGTGACACCTGTCAGCAAGTCAACATGACTCAACAAATGTCATTCTCTGGGCCTGGCCCCTGGAGTCACGAGTTCGAATCCAGGGTGTGCTGAGTGACTCCAGCCAGGTCTCCTAAGCAACCAAATTGGCCTGGTTGCTAGGGAGGGTAGAGTCACATGGGGTAACCTCCTGGTGGTCGCAATTAGTGGTTCTCGCTCTCAATGGGGCGCGTGGTTAGTTGTGCGTGGATTGCGGAGAGTAGCATGAGCCTCCACATTCTGTGAGTCTCCCGGTGTCATGCAAAGTTAGCCACATAAGATCCGTGCGTCTTGACTGTTCTCTGACACCCGGATTGAGCTGAGTAACCGCGCCACCATGAGGACCTACTAAGTAGTGGGAATTGGGCATTCCAAATTGGGATGAAAAATTAAAATGTTGTTCTCATTCAAATAAGCTGTAATAAGAGGATAAGAAATCAGTCTTGTTCAGATAAGCTCTGTTTTTCTTTTGGGACTTGACATGTCTCACCCTGTCAAAGGAATTCATCAGAAATCTTACAGCTGCCTTAACTTCACTCTTAGTATTACCCGCTCAACACTTGCAATGTGACCTAGATTCTAACCCAATACACCCCACGTCAGTTATCTTCTGTTTTGTCTTTAGGTGTAAATTCATTGCATGGGTATATGGCCATTTCTGTGTGTCATTATAAAGTTCAGTATCATTGTAAGTTTGGGACTTGTTGTCATTTTGAAGGAAATTTAGGCTACCGCATATTAGTTGAATTAGCCAGGTGTAAAAAAAAAAAAAAAAAAATGATGTATTAACGAATTAACTAATCGTGAAAAGTGTCATTTACACCACTCCATTTAGTTAAACCACTGTAACCAATTACAGACATATTTGTCTGGTTATCAAGTCAAGTTGCGGACTTGTTTCAATAATAGAATGAAAGAATAGAACTGCTTTTGTTGTCGATAATGTGACTATTTTTGAGCGTATGTCTCAGTGTTTAATTCATTGACTGTTTATTAAGACTCATTCGTCAGTGTCTTTGCATCTTCATTAGGGTTGGGAACTGAGAACCGTTTCTTGTTCGGAACTGGTTCCATTCTTGACAAAAAAAAAAAAAAACTGAATCCGATGATCTTCGTGACTTTTGGTTCCGGTAACGGTTCCCCTGCGAACACCATACTGAAATACGCTGACAGTGTTTCCATCAGCACCTCTACTGGGTCAAAAGCATAAAACACACAAACAAATGACTCTTATGAGCCGGCTCTATTGAATCTACAGCGTGAATCAGACAGCGCTACTGGTATGGTCCGATTCCCGAAAGAACGTTATAGATGAGCCGGTTCTTTTGAATGTACAGCGCGAAACATACAGCGCTTCCAGTATAGTATTAATCTTGTACTGATGTGCAAGTTATGAATGTCCAACTCGAAATGAAACAAGAACTGTTGAAGTCTTATAAGCTTGAAGTACAACATTAGACAACAGAACACAGTCTAAACCAGGGGTCGGCAACCTTTTTGACATGGAGTGCTATTTTCTTATTTTCCTGGTTATTGGCTGTGCCGTAGTACGCAATATTTTGTTTATTTCCATATTACTGAACTTATGTCATCTGCCTATCGTTGGCCTACAGTTCACAGCATCTATTTTGCAATTGAATCAGTCCGAGAGATTTATTATGAGGGATTTTCTAAGGATGCGTCAATGCACATCTGCGTCAGATGCTTTTGGAGCATCACCTTTGCGTCGCGTCATAAACATACAGTTTTTAGGTCGCTGTGTCAAGTTAAACATAGTTTGAAACATGGACAAACATGTCTTGAAATCCCTGCGTTCGTATTTGCGCTCCATAAAGCTATGTTTGAACGCAAGTATGTGTTTTCATCTTGTTTTGTCTGCTGTCGGTGAGTGTGGTTTGTTCTCTGTATAAGCGCGTTGCCCAAACAGCTGAAGTTACGCTTACTGCCCCCTGGAGAAAACAGGTGGTACTTCAAGCTTGAATTGCTCAGATGGTAGGAATATTCCTTATCACGGTCCAGGGACATGATTACTTGTGTTAATTTTAACGCATTACACTGAATTAACGCATTAAATCGACAGTCTGTATATATATAAAATCAAGCTTTTGACACTTAGGACAATTGAGGGACTTGTACACAACTATTACACAAGGTGCAAACATTCATTGATGCTCAAGACGGCAACACACTACTATATGCATACTATATGTAAATATCTGTAATGTAGATTCTGAAGAATAGTACTAAATAAAAAAATCTTTTATCTCTTATATTTGTAAATATTATGAAAGGGGTGTGAACATTTATGAGGAAAACCTGTCCTTTTGTACAAAAAGAATGAACACAGTCACAAATTTGCTTATTAAATTACTGATCATGAAATTGTGTGGAATCTTAAATATTTCTTATGTCATACATTTTTCAAAATCACACAGAGGGGTAATCACTAGTACGCTAGCAACAACGAGAGAGGAGCAGTCTCTTTTATTTATATGAAGTTTTTCGCACATGACGTGCATTCCAATCCACATCTTGATGTAATCCTTCCTCATGATCATGCAGACTCATCACATTTTAATTTTTTGTTTAGTTTCCCATTCAGCTTATGAAAACATGCTGCTTGATCATGAGGAAGGATTATATCATGATGTAGATTGGAGAATTTATATAAATAAAATAGTCTAACTCTCTCGCCGTTGCTGGCATGCCAGTGATTACCCCTCCGGGTGCCAATGCTGGTACATAGGTTCCGCGTGCCATAGGTTGCCGACCCCTGGTCTAAACTGTCTCTGGAACTGCTACTGTTTTGTCTTGTGACTTAGACCTGTGAGACTTTAATCAAGCAGTGCAGTTACTGACTGGTTGTTCATATGACAATGTTTAATTAAAGATACACGAGTTTTGTTTGGATAAAGTCCAGATATAGCCTAATTAGGATCAATTATTGGATTGGATATATGTCTCTAAGTCAGCAAACACAACTTTTACAAGAATTGTATTACATTTATTTCTGATTTGTTATATCTGCTCTGTAGAAATCTTAAAGGATCTCATCATTTGGCAACAGACTGCAGAAGACAGTAAATCCAATAAGAATTGCATTTCTCATTTTCAAATAATTCTTCCTCAAAAGTACTAAAAGAACTACTGGAATCATTACTGGAGCAGTTAAGGAACCAGAATCATTAAGAGGAATTGAAATCGGAACCTTAATCGTTAAATTCCTAACAATTTCCGTACCTAATTTTCATGACCTGTGCCTATTAGGCATGTAATAGTTAAAATTTCTCACAGTTCGATTTGTATCATGGTTTTAAAGTAACTGTTTTGGTACGGTATTATATTTGATATGTTCAGAAAAAAAAATGTACTGCCAAATCCAAAGTAAGAATGGTCTATTTGGTAAACACTTCAACAGCTCTGCCATTATTAAAAATCACCATGGTTTTACTACAGGTATATGGAAACTACATTATTACTGTTGTAAAACCAGGGTCCGAACTGAAGTTTTTAGCCCACCAGCCAAGGTAGATGAAAAAATTAACCAGCCAGTCAGAATTCTTACCGGACAGTTTTTTTATATATTTTTTTTAATTGCATTTTACAAGTGGATTTTACAGACATAAGAGAAAAATAAACAATACTATGAGCTAAACTTGCCACGATATCATAATTTTCACACCAGTGCAGTGTTCACATTTAAACCGACTAACACGGTATTACCGCTGGTTGGACGCAAAGTGGCACTATGGGGTAATTTTCGTTAAGCAGTAGCCTACACAATAACAAAAGGCAGCTTGATTTCAGACTTTGAACTTTATTTTTTTTATTTATTTTAACAAAAAATTCAAATTAAACTGAAAAAAATTAAGGGCTATTAGAATGTGTTCAACTTATTGAAGGATGGCTTTTCAGTAGTTGTGAAGAGCAACATCTCTTTGGCAACTAACCTACTTCACCCGTGCATTCTCTCCATCATGGGCAGGTATTTCGTTGTCTGGGCAAATACATCACTTATTGTGCGATGTTGAGTGTTTAATGTTGGTGTTTTATTACCTTTCATCCCAGGTCCCAGTTTAGCTGCTTCGGAAGGGTAATGACTTTGAATGTGTGTAAATAAATTTGTTTTGTTCCCTCCTAGGGCTGGGCGATATGCAAGAAATATGTTCACAATTTTTATATATATATATATATATATATATATATATATATATATATATATATATATAAATCACAATATCGAATTACATCATCAACCCCTTGGCTGATCGGGATCGGTGAATATTATTGCTTTAGTGATTTGGCATTGAAAATTAAAATACGAAAAAATTAAACCAAAAGACATTTCTAAATTCAAATTGCACTTCAGACTAAACAAAAAAGCAATTAAAATAACGAAGTGGTCAAAAATAAAATAAAAAAATCATATACCGTTGAAGTCAGAAGTTTACATACACCTCAGCCAAATACATTTAAAATCAGTTTTTAAATCACCATTTTCTGAAATTTTCCAAGCTGCTTAAAGGCACAGTTAACTTACTGTATGTAAACTTCTGACCCACTGGAATTGTGATATAGTCAATTAAAAGTGAAAAAATCTGTCTGTAAACAATTGTTGGAAAAGTTACTCAAGTAAATGTCCTAAACTACTTGCCAAAACTATAGTTTGCTAATTTGAAATCTGTGGAGTGGTTAAAAAATGAATTTTAATGACTTCAACCTAAGTGTATGTAAACGTCTGACTTCAACTGTATAACCACCTTTCCATTTACTGTCACGCAACTATCCATCTATGACTACAGGCTGAAAATTACTAATACAAATTAAGATCTAAAAACAATTATAAATGTAAACAATTATAATGATGTTAATAATCACTGAAATATAAATCATGGTTCGAGGTGAACGTGTTTTTGTATTATTTTATGATTTAATCACAGATGTATAGGCCATATATAAAGTTATCCTGCAGAGTTGTTCTCACAACGAACTACTCTGAGGAAATAAAGCGAAATTAACTCAAAGCAACTCCTGAGCTGAGAATGTCTGAGGTTATTTGCAGCATTCTCATAGACGATACTATTCAGAAGACTGAAACAAAGAAAGAGTGAGAACCCTTTACATACGCGTGTTCCACGAGACTGTACGCCTCTGAACAAACAGCGCATCAGACATGAGCATAGACAGCTTTTCTGTCATCTGTTTTTAAATATATAATAAAGTGTGTTTCTTCAAGCACGTGTCTATGTGTTTAACAGCATTCCATGACGTCTTACAGTTACCCACCATGTACATTATATTCGCTACCTGCAATTAAACGTCTTCTGTCAGTGCTCGTACTTTGCTGCCTTTGTAATTTGATATGTTGGAAAAGAACATCTGGCTTTCAATGCATTATTTAGGATAATTTATCATGGGTCGCAAACTCTTCATTAGGCAACTATTCTTTATTTAAGGCTATTCTATTTGTTAGGCTATTGTATTGATATGGAAAGTTCCATTCATAATGTTTCCCCCCTTTTACCCGTTATAAAATTTCACACTGGTGTTGTCTAGTGGTGCATCAGGAAATTTGAGGCCGATACAGATCTCAGATTTTTAACACTAAGATCGGCCAATAGTGATTTTTTTAAAAAGTGCCTTTGGCAAACTTTTGCAAGTTATATGCTGCAGATATATGTTTATGCCACACACAGACAAATAACGGAAACACTACAAAAAGTTCCATTTGTTTACATTATTTAACAACATTAATGTAGTTAACATGGACTAATGAAGTTAATGTTAGTTACAACATATATTCATTTTTAAAATCAAAAGTTGTATTAATGAACATTTAATGCACTATGAACAAACAATGAACAATTGTATTTTTATTAACTAACATTATGATTAATAAATGCTGTAAAAATATATATTGTTCATTGTTTGTTCATGATACCTAATGGATTAACTAAATTAAACCTTAAAGAAATTAAACCTTTTTATTAAATGTTACCAAAATTACATAAAAATTACATTAATTATGAATTGCTAGCATTTATTTGTATTGAAAACAGTTATGAATAGTTCTGTTGTCAATATCAAAAGGTCATTGCGACATACTGGCAACCAGTAAAAACTATGAGAGCATCACACACAGCAGAGATACTTTCAAAAATAAGAAAAATATATCCATTACAAGCTCTGTGTGAGAACTAAAACTGCTCCAGTGAGAAATCATTAATATCTATGATTTGTTTACTGTCTTTGGCATCTTGTTGTAACACAAATCACTAATTATTAAGCAAATGCGTGAAGACGCGGTGCTGTTATTGGAGGTTAAACAGTAATATCTGTTATTAGTGGTATTGTGATCAACATTAATCTGATTTAAATTGGGATCCTCACAGAATAGTGAGGATAGATATGAGAATAGAGTGACTGATGATGAGATATTGAGAGCACCTGCACACATGCTTGATTGACACTGAGAGCACTCATGTTAAAGGAAGTGAAGCTAAAAGCGCTCATGAAGGCTCAAACAGTCTCTGTCGCTCCATACAACGTCTGATTGTCACGTGTACTTAGATTTGTATTCGCATGTTTATTTGTTAATTCGTTTTATACCTGTTAGCAGCCTCTTTGTCCTCTTCCTGTTCACGGTGCAGCAGTCAGAATAACTACCGTAATGACTCTAGAAAATGGGCAACTTAATATTCATACACGTGTAATTCTTAACACATTTTTAAAAATAAAACGGAATATTCATGTGAATTACATCATGTCTGAAAGTTTAAGTTCGTGAATGCTTAGAATTGCCAACAACTCACCCTCCAAAGGTCACTCTGTCATGCTTCAAGGGCTGAGCAAGCACATTCATTAGAGTAGCAGTGTATGTGTGATTCCTTGCGTGATGCAAAAAAGATCGGCCCTGATTCAAGGCACGATCGGCCGATCACAGATTTAAAGGTAACACCATGCACCGTGGCAACCCTACTATAAGCATATTTAAAAGTGAACTGCTTTTTTAAAGAATTGTATCATTTTATTATTTATGAAATATTGAATTACCTGATAGTCCATTTAGAATTATTTTTCAGATTATTCATTTATTACAACAAAAGTAAATTTGTATTTTAAACTACAGGTTGTCATATGAACACCCAGTTAGTAACTCTCCACATAACACAGGAACAGGTCTTGGTTTATTTGGAGTAGGGCTGTCAAATAGAAATTTGTATATTCGTCGAATTTAAGAAAAATATGCACATTCGAATGCTAAAATGGCGCATTTTAATTTTGGATGTGTGCCAGGCACTGGCGATGACTTCAGACCAATTGCATTCTTGCGCTAAAAAAGGCTAGATGAAGCACAACAAAATGCAGTTTAATAGAAACCAGGTGTCTCAAAGCATATTTTAAAGTTCTTTTTAACTTAACACGGCATATATACATGCATATATACATGCACGAGACGCTGAATAAACAAAAACAAAGTGAAACAAAGATGTTCGTCTAGCGTGTTTACATAGAAAAATGAATGGTAAACTGGATGGTTGCAAAAGCGTTCGGTGTGAACAGCCCCTTACAGTAAGTGGAGGTCTTTGGCCATTGCGTCTTGCTCTCTTATCAGTATTTCTCAGATTAAGCAGTGGGTTTGTCTGTAAAGGAGTTCAAGTTGGAAATATGTGTCTCGAGATCCTCGCGTTCTGTTCCTTTCTGTTGTGTTCTGTTCTTCTGGGATCATGAGCCGCTTTACCACCGAGTTCAGCCGAAAACCACTGCTATCTGGGAATAATTCTACACTACATACAGCTGTAATTAATGAAAAATACTGTGGTATATCGCTGTTATTATGAAGTCTGTGTCTATGGTAGTATATAATGTGGCACCAGTGCAAGTGTAACATCATGTTAACACAGAACTGCCTATTGAAGCGTTTCCTCCCTCATTTTACTTTTGACTTAAAATTTGAGAATATGAACCGACTAAGTCTTTTTTATTTTATGCACTTTAGTTTAAAATTGATAGTTTTTTTTAACAGCCTGGAATGTTCTTTGCAATAATATAACACGGTGCTGTATGGTTATATGTATTCAGTGCGCCCTCTTGTGGACTAAGGAAATGTCATATCATATATCAATGTCGAGCGATTTCTGCAAACAGTTTTTTTTAATTTTTTTTTTTATGGCCCATGGGCGCTGAAAATTGCCTGCTTGCATGTTAAGCGTCTGAGACAAGTAAAGGACCAATCAGAGTTTTTTGGTTGTTGTTGTTGATATGTGCCATCGTGTTACTATAATAAAAGACCAGTGTGCAACACAGTCTCATTTAAACGGTCCGCATATCAGAGTCGCCATAGATACGCCTGAGCCCATACTGACCACGTTTACATGCACTTAAGAAAGCGGGTTATTCCAGGGTTTTTGCAGAAAGCGGTGTTCTGAAACATCATGTAAACGAGAATGCAGGTTTCTCCCGGAGAAACCATGTAACCATGTGGCCATGTAAACACATACGCGGCATTCTAACAGGTTTTTGAGGAGCGCACATGTGCGTGTAACAGACCGAATAGCAAACGTCATAGGATGGAGCCCAACAACAAGTCAAAAAACATTTCTGGGAGTACAGTGGGAAAAGCACATACACTGTAAACTATACCCATTTATAAACACCAGTGTAAAATATTGACGGTCCCTCACGTTCGCTTGTGTGCGCTCGTACATTGAGGGAATCCCGTAGTTTTATGTAAAGAGAAACCCCACTATTGAAGCGCAGTTCCGCTGCAGGTCATGAAAGAAAGGGAAGGAAACAAACACAGCAACAACTCTGGAATATCTGGAAATAAAGCAAAGCAACAGAGAATAAAAAAAGTGATTGGGCCGATACCGATAACGATTATTAGTAATACAGGAGATCGATAACCGATATTTGAGGCCGATATACATTCAGTAAAAATGTACATTTTAGTGTGTGGCGGAATAATCCACCACTCTGGCTCGTCATCGTCGCCCCGTCTCTTAGGGCCGCCCTTCTGCCAGGCTCACGACAGGAGTTGGGCGGGAGAGCAAGAAGAGGTGCATAATTAATAAGTCTCGTTTGGTCAGTGATGAATGAAGCACACCTGATGGGGATAATGCTTCATCACCGCTGTCTTTAAAACGCAATGCGCACCTCTTCTCGGGGAGCCGGCTTCAAATCTCCATGTGTGCACACACTGGCATCCTCGCACGCCCAGGACCAGAGCTGGGAGTGATCGGATGAGTGGACGCGCAGCCGGACCTGTTCTTCGGACCCCCCGGACGCCGTAATGAGTCGCCGGGGGTGAACTGCTCACGTTGCCGCCGACAGGCTAGATGCCGGGCCGCCTTCCCCTCACCCTTGCCGCGGGCCTGGGAAGACCCCTCGCCGCCCCTCGCGCCGTGACTTTGGAGGGGAGCGTGAGTGGCCGACTGACCCAGCCCGTGCCTTGGCTTTCCTATGAACACTACCCTGCCCCTTTCACGGAGCCCCGTTCATCGCGAGTATGCCAGATTCCCCCTTTATTATGAACACTATTCCCCCCTTGGACACTTTATTACCCCTTTTGGCATTTTTTCGTTTATTATTGTTTCCAATAAATGCCTCTCCGAGGCTTGACGCCACACCCAATGTGTCTGTCTCTTGCTCACCCTGCCACAAGTGTAAAAATTTACACTAACACAAACTCCAACACAAAATGTCATATGGTCTCGACATTTCCATCCCACCAAAGGTCCGGACAATAATAACGTATTATTTCATAGCCATTCTGACTACTGACAATTAGGGGTGTAACGATCCATCGATCTGGATTGATGCATCGATCCAATAACCAACAATGCAATGTTATCGATACAACACATAAATATCGATATAGAATTTTTTTTTAAGATGCACCTTTATTTTAATACTCTCATGTCAGCCACGTCCGTACGCATTTCTGTCAGGCGATGAAGCAACCTTATTACATTCATTTCACTTTATGATTGCTAAATACGCTTTTCATGTGGGACAAGGATGTGCGCAGGGTCTGTGAAGCCAAATTGCGCTCTGCTATCCTTGCGTGTGCATCAACCGTGCTTCCCATGAAACGCAAACTCCAGACCAGTGACAGGATCAGTGCGAGCACGTCAACCGGGCATCCCGCGAAACGCGAGCTCCAGACCAGTGACGGGATCAGTGCGAGCACGTTGTGTTTGAAAATCCCAGGAGATCAGCAGTTACAGAAATACTCAAACCAGCCCGTCTTCATGCAGATACGGGTCAGGAGCTTCATTTAATGTTCACATCAACCATCAGAATGGGGAAAAAATGTGATCTCATTGATTTGGACCATGGCGTGATTGTTGGTGCCAGATGCAGGGCTCCAGACTGCGACTAAAATGATCGCAAATGTGACCAAAAATAATTGATTGCGACTTTAAAATCTAGTCGCCAATGGCGACAGTCGGGTAGTGTGCGTTCATATGCGGTTTCGTCAGATATCATCTTGTGAGTAATTGAATACATCTATAGAGCATGCACCAGTGTGTCTCACGCCGCTTTTCACCCGTTCTGTTGTGATGAGCTCACTGAACCACACGCAACAACAAATCCAGCGCGAGAGAGTCGTGACCAAATGACTCTTTTGAACCGGATCTTTTTAATGAATCGCCAGAAAAGAACTGAGGGTTTGAACTCAGGAGCTCAGGTTAGCAGTTTGAATCGGATTCATTTTCTCAGCAAATCAGCCATCAGGGAACTCACAACTGGGAGTGCAGGCTTCTTTATAATTAAAAGTCCCATATTGTGTACCACTTTTTTTCATTATTGATTGGAATTGGAGTAGCACAGTAAACTGCATGTGGGATTTCATTCAGTTTAACACTTGTAGTCTCTTTTAGTCTGGAGCCCTAAGATGGTTTGGTTTGATTATTTCTGTAACTGCTGATCTCCTGGGATTTTCACACACAACAGTCTCTAAAATGTACTCGGAATGGTGCCAAAAACAAAAACCATCCAGTGAGCCGCAGTTCTGTGGATGGAAATGCCTTGTTGATGAGAGAGTTCAGCACAGAATGGCAAGACTGGTTCAAACTGACGAGGTCTACGGTAACTCAGATAACGGCTCTATACAATTGTGGTGAGAGGAATAACATCTTAGAATGCTATTCTGAGATGCGGGTTGGCACTGTTTTGGCAGCACGAGGGGGACCTACACAATATTAGGCAGGTGGTTTTAATGTTGTGGCTAATCGGTGTATGTATATATATATATATATACACTGATCAGCCACAACATTAAAACCACTGACAGTTGAAGTGAATAACATCGATTATCTCATTACAATGGCACCTGTCAAGGGGTGGGATATATTAGGCAGCAAGTGAACAGTCAGTTCTTGAATTTCAAGTGTTGGAAGCAGGAAAAATGGGCAAGCATAAGGATCTGAGCGACTTTGACAAGGGCCAAATTGTGATGGCTAGATGACTGGCTCAGAGCATCTCCAAAACGGCAGGTCTTGTGGGGTGTTCCCGGTATTCAGTGGTTAGTACCTACCAAAAGTGGTCCAAGGAAGGACAACCGGTGAATCAGCGACAGGGTCATGGGCACCCAAGGCTCATTGATGCGCTTGTGGAGTGAAGGCTAGCCCGTCTGGTCCAAGTCCACAGAAGAGCTACTGTAGCACAAATTGCTGAGAAACTTAATGCTGGCTGTGATAGAAAGGTGTCAGAACACAGTGCATTGCAGCTTTCTGCGTATGGGGCTGCATAGCTGCAGACCGGTCAGAGAGCCTATGCTGACCCATGTCCACTGTCGAAAGTGCCTAAAATGGGCACGTGAGCGTCAGAACTGGACCATGGAGCAATGGAAGAAGGTGGCCTGGTCTGATGAATCATGTTTTCTTATAGATCATATGGATGGCTGGGTGCGTGTGCGCCGTTTACGTGGGGAAGAGATGGCAGCAGGATGCACTATGGGAAGAAGGCAGGCCGGCAGAGGCAGTGTGATGCTCTGGGCAATGTTCTGCTTGGAAACCTTGGGTCCTGACATTCATGTGGATGTTACTTTGACATGTACCACCTAAATGGTACATGTACCTAAATATTGTTGCAGACCACGTATACTCATTTCATGTTATTCCCTGATGGCAGTGGCCTCTTTCAGCAGGATAATGTGCCATGCCGCACTGCAAAAATTGTTTAGGAATGGTTTGAGGAACATGACAAAGAGTTCAAGGTGTTGGCTTGGCCTCCAAATTCCCCAGATCTCAATCTGATTGAGCATCTATTGGATGTGCTGGACCAACAAGTCCGATCCATGGAGGCCCCACCTCGCAACTTACAGGACTTAAAGGATCTGCTGCTAACGTCTTGGTGCCAGATGCCACAGCACAAACACAGAGGTCTTGTGGAGTCCATGCCTCGATGGGTCAGAGCTGTTTTGGCGGCATGAGGGGGACCTACACAATATTAGACAGGTGGTTTTAATGTTGTGGCTGATGTGTGTATAAATATACATATAAATATTAGTAGCTAATTCTGTTATGGTGTAATTTTTTTATATTTATGATTCTGCCTTCCTGAATTGCTCTTATTCATAGGCTAGTCTGCACTGTCTGTTTTGTCTCAAGACCTGTCTGTCTTTAGGCTTGAGAGAGAGAGAGACAGACAGATGAGAGCTTTGCAGTGCCTGTGTTTGTACCAATTTAACTGTCTTCTGGCATGAGGCCAGACTTTTCGCAGAGCAGAAGCTGTGTTAGTAACACTGTGACATACATAATAATTATCGTGTTCATTTTGACATGCATAATTACTGGCAGCTGTTTAAAACTGTAAGTCACACACATGATTAGCTATCAGATGCCTGCTAGACATGTTTATTGTGATATGCTGAGTCATATCAAGCAGGGTTGGGCAATATTCAGAATTTACAAATTGGCTCCCTTTCAATTCATGAGTTGGAATATGAATTGAATTGGCTACGCCCCACAGGATGTTGTATTGGAATGACAGGAGAAATGCAATGCAAACACATGCAATTCATAGAAATTCAACTGAAGTCATAGTCACTCAAGAATTTCATTAATCCAATACAAGTTTTAAAACAAAACAAATAATTATTACATCATTAATTTGGACTTATTATGCAAGTTTATTCCTGATATGTAAAATACATTTTTTTTTCAACTGATATGATATTTCTGTAAACTAAGAGTTTAATAAATGTCAAAACAATTAGCACGACCATCTGCATTTATTTTTCCACATAGCAACAAAAAATATCCACCACATTGTTTTTAAATAAAATAATGGCATCAAACTTATCTAATGTTTCTTAAAATACCCCATATATTGTGTATGAAACCATGTTTATGGGTAATTCATATTGAAAAATATGTATTATTAAAAATCACACTTAACAGCAGTTGTTTTAATTCAACTTTATACTTGAGTACAAATTACAAATTGGCATCCTGTTCAGGAATTCGACTGCCGTTTAAAAGACATAGGCTATATTCAATTCTTAAGTGCTGAAGGTTAATGGTAAAGACCTGTGGTCATGTTTAGGCCAGTTTCCTGTGCTGGACTTGATACCTCAGAACAATTCAGTGTTGGGATCAGGTGAAAACTTTGCATCTCCTGTGTTATTTATTTGGATCTGTGCAGAAAGCGAAGTGGGTCTCTGGGTCCGTTTTCTTTAATATAAAAAAAAAGTATAACTACTAGGCATACACTTTATCTCTGAAAAAAAATTATTGTAGCTAGAGCTGTCACGATTACTCGATTTAATTCGATTAAAAAAATTCCTCGATTACAAAATTGCTGAATCGACAAATCAAAAATAAGGCAGAAGTGACAGTCCACGGATGAGGGTCCAAACACATAATGACAAGAGGTGTCAGCTGTAACACCTTGTCCTAACCAGATGTGACACGATAAGATTCCGGCAACACACAATCAGTCTGTCCACACCAGGCGCGATGCGTCACCATGATATTAATACACATAAATGAGGATAATTTACAATAAAATGCAGAAAACAGAGGATTCACAGATGAAACAGTCTGTTTATAGAACGCAACTAATTTACTCACTGAAGCTCTGTATTGGCATTCACTTTCAAAAACCCAGAGGGGATAAATACACAATCATACACATACACAGTTACTTTATGAATCGCATCCTTATTCAGTCTGTTACGATTGTTTATGTACACACAGTACTCCTGTTGTTATTTTGCCGTTCTCCACGTAAGAGGAAAGAAAGTTGGAATGAGCCGGTATGTCTTCCCTCTGCCATTCTGAATCTGAAGCGGTTTGTGTGTGTGATGGCACCATCTGAAGAGAGCGAGACTTTAAGCACAACATTCGGTAGATGTGTGACACTAGGGCTGGGTGATAGAACGATGTTATCGGATATCGACGATGTCTTACAAAGATGCCGATTGCGACACTCATTGACAGAATATGATCGACAATATCGGGAAATGGCAAAACCATGGATCTGGGAAGTCGCCAAATACATTAAACAGTAGCCCAGGGTGTGAAACTAGCACCCGCCATCCGCAAAATGCAACAAGGCTGAATCCAGTTCGCAAGCTCCTCGTCCAAATGTATTTCATGCACGGGTAATTTTGCTCATCTACCTGCAACAGGCGAGCAACGTGTAAGGTATCTTGGAGTGACACATGACAAGAAATAATGTTAGTAACAAAGAGACGTGCTGGAAGAAACGCACTTTATTATATTTTTAAGAACAGACAAAAGAAAAGCCATCAATGCTTGTGTCTCATTCGCTGTTTGTTCAGAGGCGTGCAGCACAAGCATGTCATGTGGAACCAGGGGCCGACTGACCATAGGGAGAACCAAACACACTCCCACCATCCAAAAATGTATGGGCAACAACCACCCCCCCCCCCCACAAATGAGATGATAACACACATTTGGCAGCATTATTTTGGGAACACGAGAATTTATTAGGCTTACTTATTATGATTATCATTGTCTTTACATTTATAATTGTCTTTAGTTCTTAATCTGTAGGCTATTAGTAATTTTCCACCTGATGTCGTTGGAGACAGTAAATGTTTAAATAAGGTGGTTAAATGAGATTGTTTGATCACTTCGTTATTTTACTGCTTTTTTTGTTTAAAGTGCGATTTGAATTTAGAAATGTATTTTAGGTTTTTCGTGTTTCATTAAATGAATAAAATGTTTAAAACAAAATCAGCAAAGCAAAAAAAAAAACAAAAAATCACAGATTCTTGGCAGGGGGGTTGACGATGTAAACAGATAATGCGCTATTTTTTTTAATGCGACTTGTCAAAATGATTTTTGCCAAAATCAAGTTGTTGTGAACCAGCTAGTGAGATGCCGACTTATTCTGCATAAGAATGATTTTAGACTAATTTGGTGACTGCACTGGCAGGCGTGACGTAGCAGAAATAGAAACCATTCCAAAAATAGAATGCCCTGTCACTGTCGCACATCGTGTGTCATGGCTGGTTCGGAAAAAAAATCTCTGATTAACATGGAAAAGGTAAAAAAAAAAAATGTGTAGCATGTCGCAGTGTTGTGTCGCATAGGGCTGCACAATTAATCAAAAAACGAATCGCGATTACGATTGCAGCCGCCACGGTTAGGTAATCGTGAAAACTGAATATTACAGCGTTCAATTTAAGTCTGCTCCTGCTTGGTCAATAGTTTCTATTTACAACGTGTTTTTGCAGCTGTTGAGTATTCTAACCAATCTCTAACATGTCCGTTGAGCAATGAAACGACAATGGCCAATCAGAGCTGCTTAAATTAGTCCTCCGTCCTATCAGTGTTGACAACTGATCCTAATGCACAAGTTTTCAACCGTCTGAATGCCCAGATGCTTGCTTTATGTTCAACCTCTGTTTGCGGTGGCACACGAAAATGAATACTGAAGAAACATCACCTGACACTTGAAAAGATGCTGTAGAACAAGAGTGAAAAGCACTTTGGAATTATTTTGGATTCACTGCATATTGCACTGCTCGCTTTGAGCGTAGATGTTAAATACACTGCAGATGAGCAACACGACAAAACTAAAATGCTCCCGTTCTAATCAAGGCATAGACGCGGTGTAAATAATTTATTTATTATATGCTGATTAGACAGCTTTGTTTTTAATGAGAGCTTTCGCGACAGTGCAGAACTTTGTGCGGAGCATCATTGAGCTCGCGTCGAAATGCAGGTCTCAAACAGTGTAAACCTGCAGCCAGTGTAAACCTGTAATGGGAGAGTTTGTTGCGTTGCTCGATTTCTGTGTACAATTTATTAAAAATCTAATAACAATTTTGTTTTGTCATGATAATAAGTTGGCCAATGTGAATTTGATTTGTACAAAAGAGCAATAAAGTAATTCAGCTTAACTGTTCTAAGTGTGTTTTGGAGGTGTAGCCAACATAATATGGCATGAATAGCATATTTCAGGAATCACCGTCATTATTATCGCGTCTGCTCTAATAAGACCCATTTGCCACACAGCTGGTATTAGCAGATTTAACATTTTCACTAATCGCACAAACTCCGATCGCAAATGACTTTTTTTAATTTCCAAAGTGCAACTACTGAGGCCAAAAATGATCTAACGGTGATCTTACATGAACAAGATCACCACTGAAGATCTAACGGGATCAATGGTCCCCTGTCTCGCCACCAAAGGGCTTACTGAACGCAGTAAGTAACTTGGTCAATTTAAATCGGCTGTTAATAAGTTTGAAAATTGAATGTCATATTATTTACTGTACGTGGACTAATAATTTAAGCAGTAATTTAGCAGTAATTTAATTTATTCTATACCATAGATATCCATTTTAAATCATTTTTATTTGGCCTAACATTAACAAACATTTGCAATATTTAATGCTTAAAAGATGCTTAAAAGAAACTGGAGCGCAGCTCATATTCACCATTGAAATCTGCTACTCTGAAGAACTCCGCACAGGACACGCTGAACTCTAAACCTATTTATCTACACAATCGTTTGCAATAAAGGCTTTTATGAAGCAACATAAAATAATAAAATGACAAAGATGTTCGTCGGACTTGTTTAAATTTACATGCACAAGCACTTTCTGCTCAGTAAATCTGACTGAATCAATATGATCTAATAAGGTTTGTGTTCTGTTCTGTGGAAATTAATGTAAGTGATATTTAAAAAATAAACAAATAAAATGGCATTTATATTTCCAAATAATTCAAACATGAATTACAACTCCTCGTGTAAATTAGATTTCATGATGATTAATTTTGTAATGGTTCGCAATGCCCCACTTCCATAGGTGAATTACGGACCGGGCCAATGGGGCCAGTGCCCAGGTGCCCTTGACTACCAGGGGCCAGAGAGGGCCCTGGGCTACAAGGTCTCGCAGCCCATCTACTTTGAAAACAAATATTTAATATAAGCTTGAATATGTGGGCCCCACAGCTTATACAAGGCCCCGTCATTAGGCCCCTGTGATTATGAGGGCCCTCAGTCCTCATATAGAACCCTTTTTCCTTCCTGTTTCTTATTACATTTTTGGAGCCACTCATAAATCCTACAACACCGCTTGTTTCATATTTGATACATGACTTTCTAGAACCTCTGCATCATCAAAATGATTCAAACTTAGCTAAAATACCTGTTGTATGCTGTGTACTAGATGTTTACTGCCTCCTGGTGAAAGTTTCCATGCTCTTCTGGAAGTAGAAGACCTAGTAATATATTTTCAAAAATGGCTACCTTCACATTGTGATGCACTCGACTTTTTGATGTGAAATCTTTGCTGATTTTGATAAAGTAAAATGAACAATAACTATTATATTTTTACTGATATTTCAAAATTAGTATTTATTGAATTGAAGCAACATGTGCACATTTAAAAATGCATTATTTTATAGACAAATTGTGTTTAAAATTTGTGTATTAAATATGATACAACAGGCTTTTGAGGTATAATCTCTCAATCATCATTCCATTAAATTCATATCCACCACAATAAAAAAAGCTTTTAAAATACTGACTTATAGTTTTTAAAGATATACTTGAAGATATATTTATTTTACATATGCAGCTTGCTCTATCATTATATAGATATTGTGGTTTTTATACATATCTCATGGTTTGTTATTATAATGTGATCTTACTATAATAAAAAAAAAAGTTTTACAATGTAAATTTTTTTTTTTTTTTCAAACATCAATGTAGTGTTTGGTGTATAAAAAGATGATAATTGATTGAAAAAAAAAAAAACATATTGCATTTGAGGTGCTGATTGAAATGTCATACATTTCTATAGTGCAAGGAGAGGAAGTTGTCATGGCCAAACTCCAAAACATTTGGTATCTCTGAAAATCCCAGGGTGTCCTCTTAAGATACACAAACTATACACCATTTATTGCTATAACTGCATGTTTGCTCTACATTACAAAAAATAACTTGGCTCTGGTGGTTGGGAAAAATAAGTTTTTGATATTTTATTTTGTGTGGTACAAAAGTACTGATTGGACGTTTACACATTTTGTGACATGCTTGATTTTTGTTTTGTTTTTGATATGCATAATCAAAGTTCAGATTGATATGTATAACAAACGCTAAAATAGAACTGTCTCTTTAAGAACAGCCGCTGTTCAGCGAACAGTTGAGCGGTTTCTTTACCACATCCGTGCTGTGTGTTTGAATTAATCTGACTGTAAATAACAGAACAGGTATAAAAAGAGTCATTATCTGCCCCTGCCCACTTCCAATAAATATTTTATAGTTAATGGCCATTATCACAGGTAAAACTCAATGTGGGAACCCAGAGAACTATATTTATTGAATAAAGCCACAGCTCTTTATGCTGTCAGTCAAATATCAACGTGAGCCGTTAAAAGCCACACAGCTGCGCCCTTGCACCCCGCAGACATATAAAACTTTGGCTTATATGTATCTCTCAATGACGCAATTAATGTTAATAATATTGTATTCTTTGTTGCATGTAAGTGATATTTAAAAAAATAAACAAATAAAATGGCATTTATATCTCAAAATAGTTCAAACGTGAATAGAACTCGTCCTCAATGAACAAGAATTGTGGGCAGACATTGTTTCCAAAAAGATAAAATATTTTATTTCCATGGCCTGTTTTCTCATATTTAAGTTACAAACTGAAATGTCTTGATCGTGTTGAACAAGTTAAAGAAAAAGTAGATCTTGCATAAAAAAAAAAAAATTTAAAAAAAAGTGGGCACACCTTGAGCTTGAATTATATACATTTTTATATTATAGATCTGCTTTGGGTGTCTGTTGGCTTAAGGTATTGTTTGCAAAATTGTTTTGTGGTTTCTAATTGTAGAGTGCATCAAAACTTAGGCTAATGAACTCATTTTAGCCAAACGTGACTTCACCTTGACAACTTTATGCAATCTGAGTTATTAAATAATATATTTCCGATTACTCGATTAATCGTCAGAATATTCGTTAGATAACATGATTACCAAAATAACCCTCATTTTAGCATTTGAAGCCGTACAATTGTAAAATACAGTTAAAAATAACTGTTATAAGCACATTTTGAAATCTATTCATGTGCCAAAATGCTTTGTTGCTTGGCAACCATAAACAACCTACAGTTAGGTTAATCAGCTAGGGTGAATTAATGTAAATTGGGCACTTTTGACATTTAGATGACTGTAAATACATTTCTATTTTATTTGTTTATTGTGCATAAAGTTAAAGGGGATTGTTAGGCATTGCCTTGACCCTAATAATCACTGTAAAATCACTCTGGCATCACTCAAGCTTATTGCTTTATTTGACCCTAAACATAAAAGAACCGGCTAACTGTAATGCCTAAACAGTAGCTTTTAATTTCGTTGACTAATTGGGTGATTTGTTTGTTTTGTAGATGACCATGGATGAGAAGTATGTCAATAACATCTGGGATCTTCTGAAGAACGCCATCCAGGAGATCCAGAGGAAGAACAACAGTGGGCTGAGCTTCGAGGAGCTCTACAGGAACGCATACACCATGGTGCTGCACAAACACGGGGAGAAGCTCTACACAGGCCTGAGGGAGGTGGTCACCGAACATCTCATTAACAAAGTATGAACTCCTCTCTCACTCTGGGATCTTGCTGTTAATATTTAGATTCATGCAGTCTAGGTAGATCTGCTCTTGAGAAGACTGTGTTAAAGGAATATTCCGGGTTCAATACAAGTTAAGGTCAATCGACAGCATTTGTGGCATAATATTGGCTACCTCAAAAATTCATTTTGACTTGCCCCTGCTTTTCTTTAAAAAAAAGCAAAAATCTGTTACAGTGAGGCACGTACAATGGAAGTAAATGGGGCCCCATCCGTAAAAGTTAAAATACTATTTCAAAAGTATAGCCACAAGATAAGATGCATGGGTAACGATTTTAGTGCGATAAAATCGCTAACTAACCATTTTTGTGTAAAGTTATAGCCAATTTTACAACTTCGTTGCCATGATGATGTAATGTCAAGAAACCCTTAAACCACTTAAAATTACGATATAAACAAATAATGTTCATTACCGCAAAAAAAAAGCATTTTGTTTCACCCCATATTAAAACAAAAAACAAAAACACGAATTTCACTTATAGTAAGGCACTTACAATGAAAGTGAATGGGGCCAGTCCATAAACATTAAAACACACACTGTTTCAAAAATATAGCCGCAGGATGTAAACATTATACATTTTAACATGATTTTAGTGTGATAGAAGCATTTAGTAACCTTGTCTTTGTAAAGTTAGATCTAATATTACAACTTCATTGTCATGACAACATAATGCCGGTAAACCCTATAGTGCCCGTAAGCAATTTTATCACAAAAGCCTAACCTAATCCCTGAACCGAGGTAAAATCACTGTAACACACAGCCTTTCATGGCTTATCACCTTATTTTTCTAAAGACCTGCTTAACAAATCTTACAGCCTGTAAAGTTAACAGAGCATGTGAAGGACTCTGATCTTCACTGTTTAAGATATATATATAAAATGAGGGCTCTGGGGTTTTATCTCTAGCTGGCTGTGATTAATAATGTCAGTTTAGGAGAAGGTGGAAGCAGATGGTGGAAAGTTGCCTGTCCCAGTGGATTTTTTCTCAAGGTGATGTCATTGTACAGACAGGTGGCTGAAACCCATGTGCTATCCCTGCAGTAACAGCTTTGTTTTTTTACCTGTCCTCAGGTACGAGAAGAAGTGCTTCACTCATTAAACAACAATTTCCTGCAAACGTTAAATCAAGCATGGAATGATCACCAAACGGCCATGGTCATGATTAGGGATATCTTAATGTACATGGTAAGTTGTTCATTTAAACTTGAGGGGGCTGTAAATATTACAGAAATTATTGGGTTGGAGCATTCAAATCAATATTGTTGGTTTTAGAGGGTTCAAAAGTTCAGGGCTTGTGTCTACTAAAGACATAATTTATTATGCATAATATTAATTAAATAATTTATCTCTCTGTTTCTCTTTAGGATCGTGTGTATGTTCAGCAGAATAATGTGGAGAATGTGTATAATCTCGGCTTGATCATTTTCAGAGATCAGGTGGTGCGGTACGGCTGCATCAGAGACCACCTCAGACAAACTCTGCTGGACATGATCGCTCGAGAACGCAGGGGAGAGATGGTCGACAGGTCTGTGCCACATCTGTCTGTCTTTTACAGTGTTACAATTTAATAACAAAGAATGAAAGCAAGCACTTTTCAATTTACAGAAGCCCTGAAGTGGGGAAAAAAGTTTCACTAGGTGAATTTCTTTTTTTCTATTTGGTGTCTTAGTGCCTACCTGAGCCTTTGTCCTAATGTTTTTTTTTTTTTTTTTTTTTTTGCTAACTACCAATGTGGTACCAACCTAAGCCACCAGGTGCCACTATCAGTAATTATGAAATCTTATGCTTACAAGGTGACAGAATGTCTATGGTACTTTATCTGTTGATTTATAGATTTATAGTTATAGTATAATACAATAACAAGATAATGTTTTGAAAATCTAAAACAAGAAAAAAAAAAAAAAAATATTAGGCAGTCTTTTAATACATGAAATCCTATTATTAAACTAACCTCAGGTTACAGATGTTTCATATGGCATTTGTTGTCAAATCAAGAGTTCAACACACCACTTATCACGAAAAACACAGCGAGATGCGTCGCAACGGTCAAAGTCGTCCATCTAGCACATGCTTACATAGGCAAACAATTTTAAAAAGCACAATATCAGTAGCACTATCGATATTTCCAGTGGTAAAGGTCATCAAACAATCAGAAATAACTCCTGTTGTCACACTTGACAACGAATGCCATATGAAAAATATGTAACCTGGGGTATATTCATTTAACTGTGGGATTTAGTATATTAGAGAGAAAACAAAATGAATAGGATATACAGTGCATCCAGAAAGTATTCACAGCGCTTCACTTTTTCCACATTTTGTTATGTTACAGCCTTATTCCAAAATGGATTAAATTCATTATTTTCCTCAAAATCCTACAAACAATACCCCATAATGACAACATGAAAGAAGTTTGTTTGAAATCTTTGCAAATTTATTAAAAATAAAAAAACGAAAAGAAAAAAAAAAAAAAAAATCACATGTACATAAGTATTCACAGCCTTTGCTCAATACTTTGTTGAAGCACCTTTAGCACCAATTACAGCCTCAAGTTTTTTTTGAGTATGATGCTACAAGCTTGCACACCTATTTTTGGGAAGTTTCTCCCATTCTTCTTTGCAGGACCTCTCAAGCTCCATCAGGTTGGATGGGGAGCGTCGATGCACAGACATTTTCAGATCTCTCCAGAGATGTTCAATTGGGTTCAAGTCAGGGCTCTGGCTAGGCCACTCAAGGACATTCACAGAGTTGTCCCGGAGCCACTCCTTTGTTATCTTGGCTGTGTGCTTAGGGTCGTTGTCCTGTTGGAAGATGAACCTTCACCCCAGTCTGAGGTCCAGAGCGCTCTGGAGCAGGTTTTCATCAAGGATGTCTCTGTACATTGCTGCATTCATCTTTCCTTCGATCCTGACTAGTCTCCCAGTTCATGCCGCTGAAAAACATCCCCACAGCATGATGCTGCCACCACCATGCTTCACTGTAGGGATGGCATTGGCCAGGTGATGAGCGGTGCCTGGTTTCCTCCAGACATGACACTTGCCATTCAGGCCAAACAGTTCAATCTTTGTTTCTCATGGTCTGAGGGTCCTTCAGGTGCCTTTTGGCAAACTCCAGGCAGGATGTCATGTGCCTTTTACTGAGGAGTGGCTTCCGTCTGGCCACTCTACCATACAGGCCTGATTGGTGGAGTGCTGCAGAGATGGTTGTTCTTCTGGAAGGTTCTCCTCTCTCCACAGAAAAATGCTGGAGCTCTGTCAGAGTGACCATCGGGTTCTTGGTCACCTCCCTGACTAAGGCCCTTCTCCCCCAATCGCTCAGTTTGGCCAGGCGGCCAGCTCTAGGAAGAGTCCTGGTGGTTCCAAACTTCTTCCATTTACGAATGATGGAGGCCACTGTGCTCATTGGGACCTTCAATGCTGCAGAAATTATTTTGTACCCTTCCCCAGATCTGTGCCTCCATACAATCCTGATTTTTTTGCGTTTTTTATTTTTAATAAATTTGCAAAGATTTCAAACAAACTTCTTTCATGTTGTCATTATGGGGTATTGTTTGTAGGATTTTGAGGAAAATAATGAATTTAATCCATTTTGGAATAAGGCTGTAACATAACAAAATGTGGAAAAAGTGAAGCGCTGTGAATACCTTCCGGATGCACTGTAGGCTCAGGACACGTAAAACAAACAAACAAAATTCACAGTAATTTATTATTATTATATATTATATATATATATAAATTATTTTCTTTTTTTTCACTTTGTGGTTCAGGGCTTCCATATCACCTTTTACTTTTATGAACTTTTTGATGAAATCATAAATCATCTACCAGCTCTATCACATGCACAACCATTAATAAAAGAAATGTTCCTACAGCTGCTTCACTTTTATTTTGCTAGTACAAATGAACTCACAGCAGTAAAGGTGTAATGTATCTGATGGTGTGTTTTGTGGCAGGGGGGCCATCAGGAATGCCTGTCAGATGCTGATGGTTTTGGGGTTAGAAGGCCGGTCCGTATACGAGGAGGATTTTGAAATCCCATTCTTAGACATGTCTGCTGAGTTCTTCCAGGTGGGTGCTGTCGTACTTGTTTTTATAAAGGAGTTTATTGTCAAAGGTGTATGTTTTGATAAAACAGGTATGAGATGGTCACATTATTGAAAGGTTTAGCTATTACACCAGTGTTCTAAACCACAATAGCTCAATCAGCTCCATGAGTGGTGGAGCCAATTTCCAGTTGTATGGTAATTTCACTTGGTTCAGGCAGCATTTTAAAGAATTATTATTTCAAAATGACAATGTTCCTTACCATGGGCCATATTGTTGAAAGACAAGCAGAACAAATTTCTGTATAAATTACATAAATCCGTTTGTAAGTAAATTGTCACATGCAATTCAACTCATTCTCACACTCAGCTTGGCAGGTAATGAGTATAACACCTCAGATCTCTCTCTTACTGTGAGTGTATGTTCACGTCTGTGTAGATGGAGAGTCAGAAGTTTCTTGCGGAGAACAGCGCAAGCGTCTACATCAAGAAAGTGGAGGCTCGGATAAACGAAGAGATCGAGCGTGTGGTGCACTGCCTAGATAAATCTACTGAGGAGCCCATCGTGAAGGTGGTGGAGAGAGAGCTCATCTCCAAACACATGAAGACCATCGTAGAGATGGAGAACTCGGGGCTGGTCCACATGTTGAAGAACGGCAAGACAGAGGGTGAGCAACATGGATCTGTTTGAGCATTGACTAATTGAATGAGCCTTTTATTTTAGGGATTTCAATGAATATTGGTGACTGAATCAACTGCACTGTATGAGGAACTTGCTTCTTTGTTCCATAGAAAGGTATGAGAGTGAGTAAATAATGACAATTTAAATTTTTGGTTGAGCTACTTCAAAAAATTAATGATAGAAAAAAATTACATACAATTAACAACAAAAAAATCCCTCAAAAATAGTTGAAAACCATTAGATTTGGATCTAACTCAAGAGGGAGCTAACACTTCTGTTAATCGGTGAAGTAGAAGGTTTTCAGCAGCACAGCCACCAAACATTGGCCAATTAATTGGCCTGGACTTTACATCAGTCTGTCGTAGTCTCTCGATTATATCAAGCCCCTTTCACACACAGATCCTGGGATTAATCCCAAGAAAAGTCATTCCGGCAACTGTTCTGGGACTGCAAAATTTGTTCATGCATACTGCAAGAACTTTCCTGTAATCTGTGCTCGCATTCACACACAGTCCGGAACAATCCCATAAAGACAAAAGTGACATCACGGTGTGATGTCTAATATACAGCGTCTTAAGTTTACTGATAACCGCATCTTTTCTCTCAAGAAGCCCACTCTCTCATTCTTTTGTAAACAAATAAATTGCGTACGGTACAACCAAACTGACGGTTAATTACATTGTCTGTGAATGGGGAGTAGCTCCCTGGTCCTTGTATGAGATTCACATGATAGCCGTTTTATTGATTTTATTCCGACAGCTCATAAGATCATTTTTGTTTTGTTTGATATTAATTGTTTTTGTGTTATTTGCTGCTGTCTACCAACTGAAATGCATCCCAACAACAATAAAGATTGAAAGTTAAAGTAACCTCCAAATAAAAAAAAAGAAAAAGCACTGTATCAAGGTGCATTGCAATATTATTCATATTAAATAATAGAAAAATATATTTAAAAAAATGAATAATTTTCAGTGATACTGCCCTGCAACAGTTAAGTTGTGCTTTCGATTCAGTAATTGCGTTTGTAATTTAGTCTGGTTCTAAACAGGTCTACCTTCCTAAAAAATAAAGAAAACGAATTAGCTTACACCGACAAGGTAAAACTGTGCTTTTTTTCTTAAGACATTAGCATTTATTACAATCAAAAATTAGTAGGCTATTCATTTGCCATTTATTTGTTGGTTTTTCTTTTCTTTTCTCTTTTTTTTTGCACTAGCACTGCCATTTTTTTCTGTATGTCTTCAGCACTTTTTAATTTACAAATACAATGTAGGCTATTAGTAATATACAAATTGTATGCTAACTGTTGCGCTGCGATTTAAGCATTGTGAAGCATCGAGGCAAATGTCATCTTTTTGGTCATGATTTCTACAAGCTTTAAAATAAAAAAATAAAGCTATATTTTGGAGAAACAGAAATGTAGCCTTATTTGGAACCTAAAGTTTTGGAAAATAGCAATAAATTAATTTTCAGTATCGTTATGTTCTTGCACTTTTAGGGTTAAGAAAATAAATGTATGAACAAACAGTTGGCCTTTCGTAAGGTTTCAAGCACTGTGGTGAGTTAGTCTACCTAAAAAGCTATATTGAGTCATTCAAAAACTGGTAAAAGTGCACTGTATCTGGTTGTTTCTTATGTAAGCAGGTCTATAATTAATTGGCCTATACCTACCGTATTTTCACTTACATTCACCTTGCAAATTCTGTAGAATGTTGTTCACGGAGTTTGTACTTCAGGTTTGGAATGTTCCCTGCATGACACCGCACGTTTTTTCGTCACAGTTTAACTGGGTAACCATCATTTGGTTTATTTTAAAAAATTTTCAATCCCAAAGTATTCCTACTGTACATCGTGTACTTCAACCGCACCATATATGAGGGGGAAATAAAGTTCAAGCTTTGACATTCGGTGTGCTTCACTCTAAATGAAAAATGAATTGATTTTATCACGTCAGGTTGGTGAAGCTATAAATGTAGCCGACTGTTTCTTAATTTAACTGATATTTACAATGGAAACATTAAATTTCTGTACTTGTATATTTAAAACAATTTGAAAAAAATCCTAAGTCACACAATGCCGTGAATGGAAAAAAAAAAGGCAACTGTTTATGACAGCCTTATGTTTTTTTAAAACCACGGTACATAGTGAAACTGCTGATCCCTATTCTGCACACAAACTTTCTCCTTCGCATGATAAATACGTCATCACTTTGACACACACCCTTCACAGTATCTGCTCTGCTTTTTTCGTGCATTACGGCACCGGTTTGTGTTCACACAGAAGGCTCCCTGGCATTGATCTCGCCAATATCCTGGGATCAGACCCCAATGTGAATGAGGTTTCAGACTCTCTCTCCCTTCCTGTTTTGTTTTCACACAGTTTTTCTTTCTCCTCATTTTCAGACCTGGCATGCATGTATAAGTTGTTTGGTCGTGTTCCGAATGGGCTAAAGACGATGTGCGAGTGTATGAGCTGGTATTTGAGAGAACAAGGCAAAGCGCTGGTGTCAGAGGAGGGAGAGGGCAAGAACCCTGTCGACTACATCCAGGTACCCTCAAATCTCACCAAACTTAGCAACAGCTGACTAAAGCTTATAGTTTTACATGTTGAGTGGTAAAAACTATTGATTAAATTATATCATAATTACTTTATCTAATCCTAAATAAACCAAGAAAAGTATCTGCTAAAACTTCAGGATTTGGACTAGTGACAGTTTGTTAATATTAGGAACATAAACCTTGTTGGGGTTTTGTGGGCATTAAGAATTTTATTTTCCATGTGAACCATTCAGGGTTTGTTGGACTTGAAATCGCGTTTCGACCGGTTCCTGCAGGAATCCTTCAACAACGACAGGCTCTTCAAACAGACTATCGCCGGAGACTTTGAGTATTTCCTCAACCTCAATTCCAGATCGCCCGAGTACCTCTCACTTTTTATTGACGACAAACTCAAGAAAGGAGTGAAGGGGGTAAGAAATTGGTTATAGACCATCTTCCGTTCTAAATATTAAAACTCTGTGCACTGGTTTAAAATCTCAGGGGGAATTCAGTAAACAATTGTGCAACTTTTGGGTGTGGAATTTCAGCACAAAAACCTGCATCTTATTCACTAACCATCCGCAATCTAGTTTAAGCAGGCACAATCAGCACTGTATTTGTGCTGCGTCTCAAAAATGGAAATTAAGTCATTGTCATTGCTTTCTGCACAAACACGCCTCCTTTCTATGTAAATAAGGTATTATAGATTGTGCTTGATTCACAAAAATTGCCCGGCTATTAGCACCAGATGAAGGCAGGCGGTAAACAGAATTTTATTTTAAAAGAGATGTTTGTGTACATTTTCTAGCAATCATATCAGCAGGGATTCATCAAATAATGATCAAATGATAGAGAAGAGCATTATAACGGCATATATCCAGACGCGCAATTTAGTCAAGCGCACTTTCTGCAAAGGTTAAAGAGATGATTCAGGTGTCTAGATGACAGTAGTCATTGATGCTGTTTCGTCCCACCAGAGCGTTTCAGATCATGGTGGTCTGCCTCATCCTCCACTATATAATGCTCAGAATCAACTTGCAAGATCGGAATTGCGTGTGCAAATTGCATTCAGCACAGATTTTGTGGGCGCGTTTGCGATGTTGCCTGATCTGCATAATTCCTTTAGTGAATCGGTCGCTAAACCAGCCCAGACAGCGCGTGCAAATAACCAACGCTTTTACTGGCCGCAATTTATAATTAGTGAATTCCCCCTCAGTCTTTAAAGACTAGGCAATATCATTTTTGTGCTTAAGGATGATTCGTTTTCGGGGGCCTGGGTAGCTCAGTGGTAAAAGACGCTGGCTACCACCCCTGGAGTTTGTTATCCCAGGGCGTGCTGAGTGACTCCAGCCAGGTCTCCTAAGCAACCAAATTGGCCTGGTTGCTAGGGAGGTTAGAGTCACATGGGGTAACCTCCTCGTGGTCACTATAATGTGGTTCGTTGTTGGTGGGGCGCGTGGTGAGTTGAGCGCGGATGCCGCGGTGGATGGTGTGAAGCCTCCACACGCGCTATGTCTCCGTGGCAACGTGCTCAACAAGCCATGTGATAAGATGCGCGGGTTGATGGTCTCAGACGCGGAGGCAACTGGGATTCATCCTCTGCCACCCGGATTGAGGCGAATCACTACTCGACCACGAGGACTTAAAAGCGCATTTGGGAATTGGGCATTCCAAATTGGCTAAAAAAAAAAAAAAAAAAAAAAGGGATGATTTGTTTTCAGTTGTCTTTTCTTTTTACGAAGTTTTAGAAGACATTGTCGAAAACTAGGGACTTTTTTAACATTTTGCTTTTCAGGTTGTTAAACACGACAATGGAGAGAATGTTATTAATACGAGTTATGTAGAGATGTTTAAATTAACCAGAACACACAAATAGATCTGATTTCCCTGCACTCTGTTTTTGTAGCTGACAGAACAAGAGGTGGAGTCTATCCTGGATAAAGCCATGGTGCTGTTCCGGTTCATGCAAGAGAAGGATGTGTTTGAGCGTTACTACAAACAGCATCTGGCCAGAAGACTCCTCACCAACAAGAGCGTCTCAGATGACTCTGAGAAAAACATGATCTCCAAACTTAAGGTGGATATCATATCCTGAACTATTCTTTCACTTGATTCCTCTACATCAGTGGTTCCCAACCTTATTCCTGGAGGCCCCCCAACACTACACATTTTGTATATCTCCCTTATGTGACACACCCAATTCAGGTCTTGAAGTATCTATTAACGAGCTGAAGAGTTGAATCAGGTGTGTTTGATTTGGGAGGTATCCAAAATGTGTTGTGTTGGGGGGCCTCCAGGAACAGGGTTGGGAACCAACCACTGCTCTACATGTCTAACGTGATTCTCTCTCTCTCTCTCTCTCTCTCTCTCTCTCTCTCTCTCTCTCTCTCTCAGACGGAGTGTGGTTGTCAGTTCACATCTAAACTGGAGGGCATGTTTAGAGACATGAGCATCTCTAATACCACTATGGACGAGTTCCGCCATCATCTGCAGACTTCACAGGTACATTGTGACATGAGGAATCAATTTTCCTTGATCTTTTGACATAAAAGAGGTCGTTGTATTATAGAAACATACTGTAAGTTTCAGAACTCAAAACTTCCTCCTCGCTGCAAAAAGAGCATTTGTTGAAACCAAGCTGAAAAACGACTCGTTCACTACTTCCTTCACATTGTGATGTCACACTGGGTTATACATTTACATCTGATCACCTCCACAACAACACATCAATGCCTACTTTACCCATATCACTTCCGTAGTCAAGTCTTAAAGGAGAAGCAGCACCAAAACCAAGTGTTTCTGACAGACGGTCAGAATGAGGGTGGAAAATATCATGTTTTACAAATATATGACTTTTTTGTGCAAAAAACTTAACTAACATTGTAAGTGAACCTTAAGGAGCATATTAAAATAATTTAAAAAAAGAATGTCATGACCTCTTTAAAGCAAATTACAATATTTCACACCAGATTTGGTGTGAATACTTTTGGTGCAAAAAATCATGGACAAATAGAACTTTTATCCTGTTTGCATCAGATGTGATGGAAACAAGTCTTACACCCTACAGACTTCGATTTTAATTAATGTGTGTGGTTTATTTTCCTTATGTTGCAGGTGTCTCTCTGTGGTGTTGATCTCACAGTGAGAGTTCTGACCACAGGTTATTGGCCCACACAGTCGGCCACACCCAAATGCAACATCCCGCCCTCCCCCCGCCACGCCTTTGAAGTCTTCAGAAGGTATGACTCAAAATCCATTGATTATCATCAAGCATAAGGTTGGGCGATATTACCAAAGTTCTGTATCACTGTACGAGTAATTTTATGTCACGTTACTGTTATATATGACAATACAATTTATTTATTTTTTTTATGGAAAAAAAGGGTCTATATATTAAATAACCATGTGATGGGGGTGGGCAATATAAGTAAAAAAAAATATATATATATAGATATATATTCTTGACAATTTTGGTTGATAATGATATAGCCTACACATTTTGATGGAAAGTGATTTAAAAACATCAACAAAAAAAAAATAATAATTTAAATGAGGTCCAAAGTAGCCTAATGATGTTTGTCAGATTTTTTCAGTTTTTGCTTGGTTTAATATGAGTTTAACTCTATGCAGGTTTTATTTGGCTAAGCACAGCGGCAGGCAGCTCACACTCCAGCACCACATGGGCTCTGCAGACCTCAACGCCACCTTCTACGGCCCAATTAAGAAGGTACAGACACCTACACATTTACTGTTGGAAACTTGTAACACCTCTCAAAAACAATGTACACTGTGCCCTTACAAGATACTGTAATAAAGCGACAAGTGATAGATCTCTTCTACTGTATTTTAGCATAAGTTTTTGACATAACTAGCCATGATGAGCACAACAAGAGAAGCACAATACATTTTGTTAGTCACTTCTACTTCTGTACTGGTTAGCTCAACCAACAGTGAGATCTCATGGGTCCAAATTATCCGCATATATTCAGCATCAAGTATACGCTCACTGAGCACTTATTAAGAACACTAATGTCCTAATAAGGTGCCCGATGTGGTCTTCTGCTCTTGTAGCCCATCCATCTCAAAGTCTGAAGTGTTGTGCATTCTGCGATGCTATTCTGCTCACTACAATTGTACAGAGTGGTTATCTGAGTCACCGTAGCCTTTGTCAGCTCAAACCAGTCTGGCCATTCTCTGTTGACCTCTCTTATCAACAAGGCATTTCCATCAGCAGAACTGCAGCTCTCTGGATGTTTTTTGTTTTTGGCACCATTCTGAGTAAACTCTAGAGACTGTTGTGTGTGAAAATCCCAGGAGATCAACAGTTACAGAAATACTCAAACCAGCCCATCTGGCACCAACAATCATGCCACGGTCGAAATCACTGTGATCACATTTTTTCCCCATTTTAATGGTTGATGTGAACATTGACTGAAGCTCCTGACCTGTATCTGCATGATTTCATGCGTTGCACTGCTACCACAAGATTGGCTGTTTAGATAATGGCATGAATAAGTAGGTTACAGGTGTTCCTAATTAATTGCTCAGTGAGTCTACGATTAACTGCGATTTTGTCGATTCACACTGGAAAACTTGTCGCTGTAAGTGTGCCACTTAAAAAAAAAAATAATAATAATAAGTTGAGCTTAACTGACTCTTGAATCTCTCTTTCTGTAGGAGGATGGGTCAGATGTGGGTGTGGGCGGGGCTTTGCTAACAGGCTCAAATACAAGGAAGCACATTCTACAGGTGTCCACTTTCCAGATGACCATCCTAATGCTCTTCAACAACAGAGACAAGTTCACCTTTGAGGTACAGTTTCCCACGCACCTTGTCAAAAGCCGTCAGAGTGCTGTGTTTAAGTGTTTCCTCATACTGATTTTGTTGACCTTTGACTTTTCAGGAGATCCAACAGGAGACAGATATCCCTGAGCGCGAATTGGTCCGTGCTCTGCAGTCTCTCGCCTGCGGGAAACCCACCCAGCGAGTTCTCACGAAAGAGCCCAAGAGTAAAGAAATCGAAAATGGCCATGTGTTTACAGTCAATGACCAGTTTACCTCCAAACTGCACAGAGTCAAAATACAAACAGGTATTGTGCTGAATGCAACAGCCACAAGGTGGTGCTGTTGAGTCAGAATGTAGGGAAAGAATTTAGATGCTTTAGTGAAGACTTGTGATCATTTTATTAAATGGAACGTTTAGATAAAAAGGTCAGAATTAAACAATTGAGGGTCAGTGTGCAGTCGGCTGGTCATTCTTGCAAATAAACCCCATTGGAAGCGGAGGGGTCTTGTATCACATTGAAGGGGTTTATTTTGCGACAATGATGCTTTTTTTTTCATGCTTTTTACACTCCTATTTACCAGATAAATAGACATGAAATATTAATTTGAGTTGAAATTTTATTATGTGAGAACAAAGAGACTGCAGAGCAACGCCGGAGACAAAGCTAGAATAGCTATGTAGGAAATCAGTTGCATGGGACAACAGTCAGTTATAAAATTTAGCTATCATTGTTGACTGCAGAATGCCCCACTTGATCATTATCAAATATTTTAGAGGGCTGTTTAAAAGATGAGATATTGTACCTGTATTTTCATGTCTCAAGTGATCTCTAGTGGAATTTGTAATTCACAAACGTAACAAATGTGTCTGTCTCACACAGTTGCTGCTAAACAAGGCGAGTCAGATCCGGAACGGAAAGAGACACGGCAGAAAGTGGACGACGACAGGAAGCATGAAATTGAGGCTGCCATTGTACGCATCATGAAATCACGAAAGAGAATGCAGCACAACGTACTGGTAGCAGAGGTGAGTGTGTTTTCATGAACGTTTTTATCATCATATACCAGTGAATTCCTAAAAACAATGACGATGAGTATCTGTACATTTCTAATTATCTGATTGATTGTCTCCTATCAGGTGACCCAACAGCTGAGGGTGCGGTTTCTGCCGAGCCCTGTGGTAATTAAAAAGCGCATTGAAGGACTTATAGAAAGAGAATATTTGGCACGGACGCCAGAGGACCGTAAAGTCTACACATATGTTGCGTAGTGGATCGCCTCTCTGCACAAGGATACGAATGTAAGAAAAGGAAAAATAAATGATTCTGGACTGCTCTTCGAATGGACTGGGAAGTTCCTTATTTAAAATAAAGATGAACTCTGGGTAGCGGACATCATCAATCATCATATTCAAATCAAACCATACAATCGGAAAATAATCAGGAAATAAAATAAGAAATCCATTGTGTTGTAGATTATTTTTAATGAGACCACTTCCACTCTTATGAGAATCTCAGCTATGAATGGATCCAGCTTCAATCTCTTCACCGTTTTACCCTCGTAGAGAACAAACAAAAAGAATCCCTTGGGAAAATGTGAATGCACTGCACATGCTGTTGTTGTTGTTGTTTTTTTTTTTCCAATATGCAATATTGTATAAAAGGCAGAATTATTAAAACCCCTAACAAAACAGCCAAAACATGGCTATGGAAATAACACAAACAAATAAATAAAAATGTTACTATTGAGCTTTTTGCCACTTTCTTGATGCAGTTATGATTTCCATGGTAACGTCGAGGCATGGAGGTGGAACTTGTCAGCATAATTTAATGCTTGGTTTATTAAACAAATACAAATGTTTCACACTGTCCCGTGTGGCTGTGGCGATCCGACTCCAAAGGAATATGAAATGAAATGCAGCCAAATAACTCTGAGAATTAGATGGTACATCACTATCTTCAATTTCCTGCTATTAAATGTCTTAAAGCCATTACTGTCAGGCTTGAGTTATGTGTGTGTGTGGTGGGGGGGGGGTCCAAACACATTGTTTTCAAAAATGGGTAAAGCAGAACATTTACACATCTGCTCAACAGGTCTTGGGTTTGAAGGTTTTGCAGAGCGAGTCAGTGAACATGTACTCCCTGGTGAAATAAAGGTTAACTAAATATATAAATGCGTGTGTATGTGTGCTGTATATAAAAATATACCGTATTATATATATATATATATATATATATATATATATATATATATATATATATATATATATATATATATATATATATATATATATATAAATATACACACACACACACACACACACACACACACACATACATACACACACACACACAGTTGATACCAATCCAAGGTCAGGTAGACCAAGAAAGATTTCAGCCACAACTGCCAGAAGAATTGTTCAGGATACAAAGAAAAACCCACAGGTAACCTCAGGAGAAATACAGGCTGCTCTGGAAAAAGACGTTGTGGTTGTTTCAAGGAGCAAAATACTTGTTGACCCCTCTCCAAGCATAGTGCTTATGGTTGTGACCATAAAGCTCTATTTTGGTCTCGTCACTCCAAATTACAGTGTGCCAGAAGCTGTGAGGCGTGTCAAGGTGTTGTCGGGCATATTGTAACCGGGCTTTTTTGTGGCATTGGCTTCTTTCTGGCAACTCGACCATGCAGCTAATTTTTGTTCGAGTATTGTCATATTGTGCTCCTTGAAACAACCACACCGTCTTTTTCCAGAGCAGCCTGTATTTCTCCTGAGGTTACCTGTGGGTTTTTCTTTGTATCCTGAACAATTCTTCTGGCAGTTGTGGCTGAAATCTTTCTTGGTCTACCTGACCTTGGCTTGGTATCAAGAGATCCCCGAATTTTCCACTTCTTAATAAGTGATTGAACAGTACTGACTGGCATTTTCAAGGCTTTGGATATCTTTTTATATCCTTTTCCATCTTTATAAAGTTCCATTACCTTGTTACGCAGGTCTTTTGACAGTTCTTTTCTGCTCCCCATGGCTCAGTATCTAGCCTGCTCAGTGCATCCACATGAGAGCTAACAAACTCATTGACTGTTTATACACAGACACTAATTGCAATTTAAAAAGCCACAGGTGTGGGAAATTAACCTTTAATTGCCATTTAAACCTGTATGTGTCACCTTGTGTGTCTGTAACAAGGCCAAGCATTCAAGGGTATGTAAACTTTTGATCAGGGCCATTTGGGTGATTTCTGTTATCAATATGATTTAAAAAGGAGCCAAACAACTATGTGATAATAAATGGCTTCATATGATCACTATCCTTAAATAAAAGACTAATGTATTTTTTGCATGATCAGTCCTATTTTCAAAATCAATGCCAAAATGTCACAATTTCTGCCAGGATAAGCAAACTTTTGAGCACAACTGTATATATATACACAGTTTTATATATATATACTCACCATCCACTTTATTAGGTGCACCTGTACACCTACTTATTCATGCATTTATCTAAGCCAATCGTGTGGCAGCAGTGCAATGCATAAAATCATGCAGATACCAATGATACTGTTCACATCAACCATCAGAACAGCAGACCAGGCTATATTTTTCCAGTCTTTAGCTGTCTAGTTTTCATGAGCCTGTGCCATTGCAGCCTCAGCTTTCTGTTCTTGGCTGACAGAAGTGGAACCCAACGTGGTTTTCTGCTGTTGTAGCCCATCCGCCTCAAGATTTGACATGGTGTGCATTCTGAGATGCTATTCTGCTCACTATAATTGTACAGAGTGGTTACCATAGCTTTTCTGTCAGCTCGAACCAGTCTGGCCATTCTCTGTGTACCTCACATCAACAAGGCGTTTCGGTCCACAGCACTGCTGCTCACTGGGTGTTTTTTTGTTTTTGGCACGTTAACAAAAAGGTCTCTTGCTTATCGGAAAGGAGGCGACGGGAACCAGATGAACAATCACGAAGACTTTTAATCAGACACAACACAAGCACTGATGCACACACACAACTCAGTGTGCATCTCTCTCTCTCTCTCTCTCAAACTGGCATCTCCAGCTGCTCTTTATCCCTCTCCCAGCTGATTGGGATGATTCAGTGACGGGCGTCCATCCTTACGGCCCGGCCACGCCCTCCTCTTCATCACAGGCACCATTCTAAGTAAACTCTAAAGACTGTTGTGTGTGAAAATCCCAGGAGATCAGCAGTTACAGAAATACTCAAACCAGCTCATCTGGCACCAACAACCATGCCACGGTCAAAATCACTGAGATCACGTTTTCCCCATTCTAATGGTTGATGTGAACATTAACTGAAGCTCCTGACCTGTATCTGCTTGATTTTATGCATTGCACTGCTGCCACATGATTGGCTAATTAGATAATCACATGAATAAGTAGGTTTACAGGTGTACCTAATAAAGTGGTTGGTGAGTGTATATATACTTTGTATATATTGTATTGTTATTATATTACTATAGTAAGGCACTTATAATGGAAGTGCATGGAGCCAGTCTATAAACATTAATTATTTTTCAAAACTGTTTCAGAAGTATAGCCAGAAGACATAAACATTATACATGTTAACATGATTTTAGTGTAATAAAATCGCTTACTAACCTTTTCTGGGTAAAGTTATGTAAAGTTTGTGTGTGTATTTATGTGTGTATATATATATATATATATATATATATATATATATACACACACACACACAACAGTTAGTTCCGGTCCTCGAATCTGACTGGACGAGAGACGTTCCATGAGTACTGATGTTCTCACACCATTAGCACTCGGACGCTTCACTGTGTGTATCACTCCGCTTGTGTTCGCACCATTCTAAACTAAAGTGTTAGAGCAGTGCAGATGTGGTTAGTGCTATCTGTCACTTTACATTTAATATTGTGACATTTTAGCCAGTAGGTGGAGGCAAAAGACCATTTTTGTGTGTAATATGAGCCAGTTGGTGATGTGAAGTGAGTCAGCGTCAGTCAGTGTTTTCATTCATCAGCACTACTTGACTGCTTGGATTACTACTACACTACTAAAGCTAGGAAATGGCTTAAAACAACTTTAACAACTTCAGCATTAAGGCTAATCACAGCTGAGAGACACAACAGACTGATTAATTATACAACTCAAGGCACTTATCTCTTACCGGAGTTTCCACATTGGAGAGGACAGACTGTACAAAATGGTGGAGGAGATTGCGGTTTTTATAGTGAATGACTCTTGTGCACCGGACACCGTGAAATAGGGAGGAATACCCCCGCTTGGACAGCTATTTTTCCACTGAGAAAATAGGATGAATTTGACCAAAATGACATTATCTTCAGAAAGCTGTCTAGACTACAACATCATCAACAGGTGATCACTCACGCTCTTGCTCTCTCTCTCTCTCTCTCTCTCTCTCACACACACACACACACATCCTTGTTTCTCCAATAACATGTTAGAAACAGCCCAAGCCGTGATACAAGTAGTTCTAAAGTGATGTTTTTGAGAAGCTTGGACACATCATTTGTTTTGAACCAGCAACGGCAGATTCCGATCCATGGTGTAAGAAAGTAGTTCCAAGTTTTTCCCTATTTTTTTTATTTTTTTTTTATTGTTCATCGAACTGTTGTGTATAAATGATATCACACTCGCAATCATGCTATATGGCACATAAGATGCTTCAAAAAAACATTTGTCTTAAGATGATTATTTATATTTTCAGCTTTAGTGTGTCAATAGTAAATATACATTTTAGACTCCCAAACATTTCTTTTGCAAATAGAATAAAACAGAAGAACAGGGCGCTCTGCAAGAGATGGCATGGTCCCCACAGAGCCCCCCACTGAATATTGAGTCAGTCTGAGATTACATAAAGAGACAGAAGCAATTGAGACAGCCGAAATAGATAGAAGAACTGTGGCAAATTCTCCAAGAAGCTTGGAACATCCTATCTGCCAACAACCAAGAAAAACTGTATCCAGGTTTACCTAGGAGAATTGGTGCTGTTTTGAAGGCTGTTGACTGAGCTGAACTTTCCTTTAGACATTCCTTTAACAGTAAATACACCTATTGGTTCTAAAGCCTTTTTAAAGGATAACAAATATTTTCAGGGAAATTAAGTGAATATTGTGTAAAATAAGTATTATTTAGTCATCTATAATTTCATGAATTTTATGAACATTTCATTTGCTATTATTCAATTGTATGCAGTTCCAGTGCACTTATCTGATTGGACTGTTTCAGTTTGATCAGCTTTGTCATCTTTGGTAAATATTTTCATTAAAGGAGCAAAAGTCAACCAAGTTGGCTACGCTATGTCTATGCAATATTAACTTCTTTGTTTATATAGAAATGTTGTATAAGAGCAATATAATGCAAACATGTTGCTTAAACCTATTGGTATTGACATCTGCCATCCTGCCCTCTAATTTTCTCTTTTGCCATTTAAAACAAACAAAGAAACAATGGTTTACCAATAGTATGTGCTAGTATATTATCCCTCAATGATTGGAAAACAAAGTGCCATATTAATTTGACACACACAGGCCGGTATAGAAAAGAAGAGCTCAAAAGTAGTATTCTGTAACCAAAACAGTCCCCTTTTGAGCCTTATGTTTGTGCTGTGCAACAAATTTGCAGAGCTGTCATTATTATTTTTCATAAGGAGTTATATTTCACACTGAATTCAATGTGAAGTGATGTGGCCTCCATTAAGCTAATTGATTGTGATAGTTCATTAATCCATATTTGAGCAAACGTATGACTGAACACCTGAGTACAAAAACCTGTCACCACCTGAGGGTGAACTTTAATCACATAGGCTTTAATCTACATTGCTATGCTTAGGATTTACAGAGAGAGAGAGAACTCTCACACTCTCATTAACATATTGAACCTACTTTCAACGTAATGCAACAAAACATCTGCAGCCCATTATTAAAAACACTTACTGTACCAGATGATATAAACCAGAGTATATCCAAAGCATGTCACATGCTTTATTTGGCACACTTGTAAGATGATAATTTATTTTGATGATGTGACCATCATAATGCGTCATACTGAGAGCGTGATTAATCATTTACCAGCACAGGAAATTAATGATTTTATCTGTTTCATCCTGGCACAGAGATTGCTGGGTGAAACATACCAGTGGAAATGATGACACACTCATCGTCATCGTAGGTGGATGCTGTTTAATATCCATTTAAGAGACACCGCATTTTTACGAGCAATAATAAAGGAGCTTGTTGGTTATTTGATGTTTTTTACATAACAAATATGTATCCAGTGTTACAGTCAAAAAACCCAACAGAGGTTGTAACACATTCTGTTACTCTACAGGAAGTTGCCTGTGTGACAATGACTGGCTAGGTACAAAACCTTAGTTTTTTTAATTATTATTATTTATGTGCATTTTGCCTTTATGGGACAGCCCAGTGAAAAATTATAGGAAAGAAAGGTGAATGGGATCAGGAAATGATGCAGGCTACATTCAAACCTGCGTCCCCTTCAGAGCACCATGGCTCAACCACAGCTTCAGCCAACTCATTATGCTGTAAAGTTTTTACTCTGCATGTTGTGGCCAGGTACATGGTTAAACACCTTAAACTGTTGCTTTTTAAGAAAACCTTTCTGTAGTTGTTACAGAGAAATTGAAAGCTTTCTCTGTAACGCTTTACAATAAGTTTCCATTTGTTAAAGAAACAGTTCACCTGAAAATGAAAGTTCTCCCATCATTTACTCACCCTCATGCCATCCCAGTATGTGACTTTCTTTCTTCTGCTGAACACAATGAAGATTTTTAGCAGATGCAATGCATGTCAACATGGTCAAAACTTTAAAGCTCAAAAAAGCATAAAATGGCAGCATAAAAGTAATCCATATCTTCAGAAACTATATGAAAGTGTGGTTTAGAAACAGATCAATATTTAAGTCCTTTTTTGACAATAAATCTCCACTTTCAAACTCTAAGCGCTCTTCACTCCTAAAAGTTATTTTTCTTTTGTTTTTGGCAATTCATATTATTCATGCATATTGCCACCTACTGGGCAGGGAGGAGAATTTATAGTAAAAAATGACCAATATTAATATGTTTCTCAACTCAAATCTATCATATCGCTTCTAAAGGTATGGTTTTAGCCACTGGAGTCGTATTAATTACTTTAATGCTGCCTTTATGTGCCTTTTTGAGCTTCAAGGTTTTGTACCCTGTTGACTTGCATTTTATGGACCTACAGAGCTGACATATTCTTAAAATCTTTGTTTTGTTTTTATGTGAACTATCCTTCAACATTAGTTAACATGAAGTTACAATGAACAATACTTTTACAGCATTTATTAATCTTGGTTACAATCTTAATTTCAGTATACTAATACATTTTTTTAATTAAATATGTATAGGTAACATCAGTTAACGCATTATGAACTAATATGAGCCAACAATGAACAACTGTATTTTTATAAACTAAGCACCAAGATTAATAAATGCTGTTAAAAATATAAAATGAATTGTTAGTTCATGATACCTAATGCAATAACAACTGGAACCTTACTGTAAAGTGTTACCGTGTTTACATAGTGGCTGTAAAGCTCTCTTTCACATAACATGAGCGAGTTATAGTTTATTTATTAAAAGGATGGTTCACCCAAAAATGAAAATTCTGTCATCATTTACTCACCCTCATATTGTTCCAAAACCATATGACTTTCTTTCTTCCATGGATCGCAAAAGTAGGCAGAATGTTAGGCAATGACACACTAGGTCACTATTCATTTTCATTGTATAAAAAAATATGCAATGAAAGTGAAAGGAGACTATAAATGATGACAGAATTTTCATTTATGGTGATATATCCCACACTTAAAATGTCTTCAAGTTTTCTCCAACAGTCCAGCACCTTCCAACTTTTTATTCTCTCAGTGTGAATGCCTCTTTAGATGTGTGTCCTCACTCTGATGGTTTGACAGCCATCGCCAAAGTCTCCAAGCGGCCCATGAACACTTTGACTTCATGTCGAGAGCTATGCGTCCACGCAAGAGGCAAGTGAGCTGGAAATGGTGTCCTATCTGAAACAAACGATTTAACAATTCTTAGACTCACTAGTAGCTTCGATTCTCCAGTCAGATGTTCACACTTAAGCATGATTGAGCCCACAAACCTCAGAATTATACAGAATTATAGAATATTCATACTGTTTCTGTTGACAAGTCTTTTAAATGTGCAATACTGAATATACACTGATGAGCCAAAACATTACCACTCACAGGTGAAGCGAAAAACGTTGATCATCTACTAACATGGCCACCTGTCAAGGTCTTGGTAGATTAGATGGTAAGTAAACAATCATTTGTCGAAGTCAACGTGCTGAATGCAGGAGAAATGGGCAGGAGTAAAGACCTGAGCAACTTTGACAAGGGCCAAATTGTTATGGACAAACAACTGGGTCAGAGGATCTCTGAAATGGCAAGGCTTGTGGGGTGCTCCTAGTCAGCAGTGGTGAGTACCTACCAACAGTGGTCAGAGGAGGGACAAGCCACAAACTGGCTACAGGGTGTTGGGCGCCCAGGGCTCATCGATTCGCGACCATGGCTCATCGATGCGTGTGGGCAACAAAGGCAATCCTGTGTGGTCCGAAACAACGCAAGGTCTACTGTAGCACAAGTCACAGAAAATTTTATCACAACACACGCCTGCTGCGTATGGGGCTGCGTAGCCGCAGACTGGTCATAGTGTCTATGATGACCCCTTTCCCCATCAAAAGTGCCTACAATGAGCACACGAGTGTCGGAACTGGACCTTGGAGCAGTGGAAGAAGGTCGCCTGGTTCGATGAGTCCCATTTTCTTTTACATCAAGTGGATGACCTTGTACATGTGCGCCGTTTACCTGGGGAAGACGATGAGCCGGTGGAGGGACTGTGATGCTCTGGACAATGTTCTCCTGGGAAACCATTCACGTGGACGTCAATTTGACACGTGCCACCTACCTAAACATCGTTGCAGACCAGGTACACCCCTTCATGGCAATGGTATTCCACGATGGCAGTGGCCTCTTTCAGCAGGATAATGCGCCCTGCCAAACGGCACACATTGTTGGGGAATGGTTTGAAGAACATGATGAAGAGTTCAAGGTGTGCCCTGGCCTCCAAATTCCCCAGATCGCAATCCGATTGAGGTTCTGTGGGATGTGCTGTACCAAAAAGTCAGATCCACGGTGGTTCCATCTCGCAACTTACAGGACTTGAAGGATCTGCTGCCAATGTCTTGGTGCCAGATACCACAGGACACCTTCAGGAGTTGTAGAGTCCATACCTCGGTGGGTCGGCTCTGATTTGGAGGCACGCGGAGGACCAACAGCATATTAGACAGGTGGTGAAAATGTTTTGTCTTATCGGTGTATATTTAATGTCATACCTGTTGCTTATACTGTACAAAACAAAAACAGAGGATTTAATGAAGCATGCTTCTTCTAAATTGCTGTGTCCTTGTAATCTATTGCTGCATTTGGTCACATGACAACTAATCTGTCCGTTTCCATCCAACATAAAGGGCTATGTTCAGAATGGAGTACTTGCATTCTGCTTACTGCATAATGTATAGTATATACTGTAAAAAGTCTCCTATTTTCTTTTAACAGTATGTGAAAAATTATGCAACATGGAATTAGAGATGTCAGACAGTAATATGCTACATTGTTGTCTCAACATGTCACATTTAATTGGGATCCAATTATAATCTTGGTAATAATTACAGTTACAAATGATGTGTAAATTGTGCACAGTATACCTACTATATACTGAAGAAACAGTACATGTTGTATGGTAGTATGCTACTCCAAACATAGCCACAAACACTTGTACACACCTTGAAAGAAAAGGCCACTGGGAAATGCAGTGGCTGCTTGTGAAACAGCGAGCCAGATGACCGTGTCAGCTCCCTGCTCCGCCGTACGCAGACGATCACGCATCATCTGATGGAATTGAGGCATCGCTGTGGCAACCGCTGAACACAACCAGACCCAGAGATTATGAGTGATGGGTATGATAGACAACTTTGTAAAACAGTGTAATGCAACCTAATAGATTAGTTAGTTGAGTTGATGATATAGAATATACAGTATGGATTATGTTAGCATGATTTATAGTCAGTGTGCTTGATTTTGAGACTGTTGATTTAGATGTACTTGTGTAATATAGTAAATAATATATATATATATATACACACACACACACACACACACACACAATTTATATTGTTCTATAATGTTATGTAAAATAAGAAAATGTACCTAAACCTTTAAGTGAAATAATAAATTAATAAACATAGGTCTAGGTCACTGACCAATATGGTATTAATATAATAATTGTATAAAAATAGTATATATATATATTAAAATGGTAAAAAATGCTTGTTTCTTTAGCTCAGCTTAGCCTAAAACTGTATTTCTCTGGTTAGTCCAGAGAATGTGTCTGTAAGTACCAAAGAAATGATGAAAATTGTATCTGTGTATCCCTCAAAATGACCCTTCTAAAATTAAAACTAAAACAAAATCTGAAATAATAAAACAAAAACAAATAAAAAATGTCACCTTCACACTTCACCTTTAAGTGGCCATGGAAACAAATAACTGAAAAACTGTAAATAAGCAAATTCATTAAGTCAAATGAATCAACAGTCAATATCATGTGTCAAATTATAAAAGTCGGTAAGAAACTTTTTTCAATAAGGTCCTATTCATTAACATAGTTAATGCATTAGGTATCATGAACTAACAAAGAACATAAATGTTTTTTTTACAGCATTTATTAATCTTTGTTAATGCTAATTAATAATAAAAAAAAATGTTCATTGTTAGTTCATGTTAGTTCATAGTGCATTAACTAATGTTAATATATACAACTTTTGATTTATAAAAATGCATTACTATATTTTGAAATTAACATTAACCAAGATTAATAAATGCAATAAATAAATAAATAAATAATAAAATAAAATAAAATGTAAAAGTATTGTTCATTGTTAGTTCATGTGTACTAATGTTGTTAACTAATGGTAGCAAATGGAACCTTATTGTAAGGTGTTACAAGTCTGTTTATTTTGCTGGTGGACTTATACAATTATTAATACCTGGTGTGTCAGCCCACCCAGGGTGCATCACAGAAAAAAAAATTTTGGGATTAGCTTTTGCCCAAACTTCTGTCATTACCACCTGCTGCCTCTGTGGAGAAAACACACACACACACACACACACACACACACACACACACACACTAATCTAAGTACACATGACGAGTGTTTAGTAAAAGGTCAGCATCATTACTGCATCAGATATTGTTTAATGGAGACACCGCTGTTGGTACTCAGTGTCACCTGTTGCTTGGCAACAGCTGAGCGAAAGGTAACACTGCTTGTCTCAATTTAATAGAAACTGCTGATGATTTTTAATCTCTTTTCATTAATTAAACATCCTCGGTTGATATTCTTTTCATAAATATTCTTTGTAAATTAATTTGATAAGAAAGTGTATGACAACACTTACATAAAGCACAGTGGCAGCACTGTGGTTCAGTGATGGTACATACCATGGTACTTTGATATATACTTTGATAAATACCAAATTATATATACCATTGTACTTAATGATACTGTAAGGTACTTAAAATAATACCATGGTATTATTACCATGGAAGTGTCCAAAAATCATGGTATAACCATAGTTTTCCATGGTATATTTTTTGTGATTATAACCATGGTACTTTTCTGTAAGATGAGGACATAAATAAAATAAAACAAATTCAAGGAATATTCCGGGTTTAATACATGTTAAGCTCAATCGACAGCATTTGTGGCATAAAATTTATAACTAAATTTAAAAAAGCAAAAATCTGTGTTACAATGAGGTGCTTACAATAGAAGTGAATGACATTAAAATACTTGCTGTTCTAAAAGTAAAGCCACAAGACATAAACAATTTGCATGTTAACATCATTTTAGTGTGATAAAATCGCTTGCTGACCTTTTCCGTGTAAAGTTATATCCAATTTTACAACTTTGTTGCCAATGTTACGCATTTGAAAACCCTAAAACAACTGTAAAAATTATGACAACTTTACAGCTCAAATAATACATACGTTTATAAGACAAATAATAATAATACAAATAATTCAACAGAATTCATGTAAGTGATTTTACAAAATTACAAGCCTCACATTTCTGCCTTTAAACCCTTCAAACATTGGCCCTCATTCACTTCCATTGTAAGTGCCTCACTTGATTTTTGCTTTAAAAAAAAAAAAAAAAGACATTAGAGAAGAAGAAAATTTAGTTTTTGTGGTAATCAACATTATGCCACAAATGCTGCTGATTGAGCTTAACATGTTTTGAACCTGGAATATTTCTTTAAATAAAAAAATGGGTATTTTGTAAATGGGTTTCATTTCATGTCATATTTAATTCCAATATCTAAAAAAAAATAAGAATTATATTTTATGAAGAACACACACACACACACACACACACACACACACACACACACACACACACACACACACACTCACACATACATATATAATATTTTAAGACTATTAAATATTTTTTTGAATAGTGAATTTTAAATAATAAGGAGGAGGTAAAGAAGGAGGAGAAGAAATAGGAGAAGGCGGAGGAGGCGAATAAATCTTCCACTTGCCATTTTCCCCTTTTCTACAACAGCCTCTGAAAACTAAATTTGGACACTTTAAATAAATGCCAGTTAAGGACACTTCCATCACTCAAATGGGGAATGTTGTTTTTTAAATAATATGAACATAAATTAAAGGCAGTACAACAAATATTACCATAATATATGCATACAACTGTACCTTACAAATGTACCTTATAGTTTAAATAATATATCTTTGTTTTGCATTACAGCAATAAAAATCAGGTTTTTTCCCATTATAGTAGCGCAAAAATATTTGTGGTCCTTCGTTTTGTGAGATTCATTTAATCTATGCAAAACATTATATAATTTTTTCTTATTTTATTCTTTTATTATTTATGGTGCATTATGACCAGGGCCTCATTTCCCAAAAGCATCGTAAGCCTAAGTAGATCGTAGAATCCATCTTACAATTCATATTAGTTTTGCGGCCTGTTTCCCAAAAGCATCGTAACTTAAGTAGTAGGCTACTTGAAAATGCTCGTAGATTTATGAGTGCTCTGGAGTAATCGTACAGCGCTAAGAGCATCATAAGCACATAGACTTATGCAGACACATGAAGGACAATCGCGAAATTACACTTCACACAATTTAAATACCTATAGCTACACTTTATGCTGAGACTTTAATATCAGGATATATGTGTTTTATTTATTTTTTATTTTAACAGGCAAATCTAATAATAATAATAATAATTAAATGCATAAAATAAATAGTCTAAATGGATGAATAGATTAATTAGTAAATAAATATAGTTGTTTGTGTGGACTAGATGGACTAGTTGGCAACAACAAAGTGCTAGCATTATTAATGCAGACAACTGTATAAATTAATATTAGAGAGAGAAGAAAAAAGTAATTAACTTGCTGCCGTGCATGAAAATCGTCCGGATATATTTGCTCATCATCCTACATTTACATTTATTCATTATGGCAGACGCTTTTATCCTCATCTCCTCTTCCTCTCTGACAGGCAAAGGCTCTCTCGCCAGCACTACAAGTTTTGTAGCACCGCACCTGCAGCATTGCTGTCACCATTTTCACTTTTGGTAGTAAAGAGCAAACCTCAGCTTTATTGGTGACTCTAAAGCGCATCTTCCAAACGTGTCCTTATTTTGCACTCCGCAATAATGGCGAACCTCGTAATACTCAATGAATGCTTGTAATTAGCAGGATCATACAGAGGGCCTCCAATCTCTTCACTAATCCCTGGAAGCTTTTATATCGAGAGGATTTTGTGAAAACAAAATATTACAAATGCACACCTGATTATGGAAGCAGATTGTGTAAAAGAAAAAGATTGTTCTGCACAAAATTATTGTAAAAACAATATGTAATTAAATCTTAACCGCTAAGATCGATCGTTATTGGGAAACGGGGCCCAGAACATTTCTTGACATTTTTGTGAGATTCACAAAAACACTGACTATCCATATATAGTACCTTGTTCTGTGCGTATACCATGTTACCATCAAACTGAGCTCTCTCTGTCTGCAGGTCATCTGTGTCCAGTTTCTGTACCAGCATCCCCCCTGATGACACTGTGATCTATCGGAGACATTAAAACCATCACTTTCTGCAAAACAACACATTAAACTCCAAATGCCCTCCAATACACACTAAATCTTGACACAGTGACCTCTGTGAATAAGTACACATACAGATATAATATTATTTGTGTTAATGAAAGTCATGAAAGTCATTCCTCTAACAAATTTGATTGGAGATCAATGTTGTTTTTCACTCACAACTCGAGGGTCCCTGCTTTTCTCCAACAACGGGATTAGACATTTTGTGAGAATATAAACACCTACAGAAAAGAGAGAGAGATTTATTCAGTTTATCATGTCATTGGGATGATCTTGCCCTGACAGATACACCTCTTTTCCTAGATGAATGTTTTTATTACATCACTAAAAGGACATTAATATAACCATGACTGTAGTTACCATAGTTACTACAATAATACTTTTTTTGGAAACCATGGTTTTGATACAATTAACCATTCTCCAACACATTGCACTGTGGTGTTTATGTGGGCAACTCGAGTTCGAATCTGACTTTTTGTTTTTTTACAAAACTAATATCTAGTAAAAAGTACTTTCTAACTCAATAACAATGTATGTATTGTATTTCTGTATTTGTGTCTTACCAAGAGTATTGGTTGCAAAGTTTTTCTCCAGTCCGTCAGGGTTCATTTCCCTCTGATTCACCATACAGCCGGCATTATTGATCTGAGACCGTGTTCGAGAAAGAGAGGATATTTGTACATCTGACCTGTAACCTGCTGAATGCTCATATTTGCTTTAATATAGTGAGGAATGAGAATCTCCTGCACTTAAAAACAATTAAAAATAATAATTGCCTATTTTTAAGATTTATACATCTGAATTTACATCAATTTGAATTGATTAATCTTTAAAAAATTGAATATATAAAACTAAATAAATGTACGTTTTATTAATTGCATTTGGTTTATAATATAATTTTGTTATTAAATTAAAATGTGCAAATCTTAAAAATATGCTAATATAATCCAGGGCGTGCTGAGTGACTCCAGTCAGGCTTCCTAAGCAACCAATTGGCACAGTTGCTAGGGTGGGTAGAGTCACGCTGGGTTAACCTCCTCGTGGTTGCTATAATGTGCATGGTGAGTTGTGCGTGGATGCCGCGGAGAATAGCGTGAGCCTCCACACGCGCTACGTCTCCACGGTAACACACTCAACAAGCCACGTGATAAAATGCGCAACTGAGATTCGTCCTCCGCCACCCAGATTGAGGCGAGTCACTACGCCACCACAAGGACTTAGAATGCATTGGGGATTGGGCATTCCAAATTGGGGAGAAAAGGGGAGAGAAAACAAAATAGGCTAATATATATATATATATATATATATATATATATATATATATATATATATATATACACATATACATATACATATTTAGTGTAGAAGATTATCATCATTCCTCACTATATTAAAGCAAATATGAGAATACAATTTTGAGTTTAAAAAAGCTCTCTATGCTCTTACCAAAACATTGAGAAAGGAATGCTCCTTCTTAAATGCCTCTGCAAACTCCCAAACTTTCCTTGACTCTGAGAGATCCAACACATGCACGTGAACCTCCTACAATAGATGCACAACACATACTGAGAAAAATATGAGAGGCAGAAACCATCTTTAAACCTTTAAAAAAAGATTCATAAATAATATAAATATTATTTTTCACACTGACTGACTAAGTTACGCATAATTTCTCTCCTTATTCTTGTTTCGTCCGAAATAAACCACTGAACTATTAAACAGATTTCTGCATGGATTTGGCAGTAACCGAAGACACTCACAGTATTTCCACTGGTTGAGACTATTTCTTCTCTTGCTCTCTCGGCTCGCTCTTTGTTTCGGCAAACAATATGGACAGTGCCACCTAGGATAAGAGGGAAAAAAGATGCTTTGAACAAACCCCTGCACTGAAAAAAATTATAAATTCCTCTGAATTTACATAATTTAATCATGTACATTGGTTCAACATGAATCAATTAAGTTGCATCAACTTATTTTTTTCCTCTTGGTTTAGCTCGTAAACCCTTTGACAGCAAATATCATTTGTTCACGTAATTTCAACATAATGGAATAAAGTTATTTTTACATGACCCAGTTAAGCAGCCTAAAAGTGATTTAGATGTGTCCCTAATATGACTAATTTCCTCAGTTTTGCATAATATATTTATGTCACATTACTCATTTATGTTGTAAGGTTTTTTTTAAATTAGCTAACATGTAGCTAGTAATAGCATACATTAACATGCTAAACACTAAATGGTAATTTCTCCTTTAGTAAAGCAACATACTTAATGGTATTTGTGTACCCGTCCTCAACCTAAGCAAAAGCTCCACTCTTCACCACAATGGTAACCCAGTGTAACAAAATCGGTTCTAAATCCCCAAATAACAACATGAAACACTATTAAGTCTCCCTCTTTTCTCATCTAGCTCAAAAATGCATAGAATAATAATGAATTTCAAACGTTTAACTCTCTGCATCAAGTCCCATGCAAAGCATGCTGGGAACTACAAATACCCAGCCCAAATCCCCTTGCCCGTGTTGTTGAACATATTTGATTAGTTCACATTTACCCTACGTGATTTAATCTAGTAGAGTGCACATTTTAGAAAATTACATTAATCGAAAGCAAAGAAAACATGTTTAGAGAGGAACACAAGTTTGTTGTGTAGATCACAAATAATATGATTTAGTAAATCGGGTTTTTTTCAGTGTAACGGCAAGTTTTAAAACATGACAGAAAATCACAAAATACGAACTGCTCTTCTTGTCAGTGGTTACTCAGTTTACTCAACCGTGCGTCTGTACACACTTCATTACCAAAGATGAGAACTGGGAAATTCTTAATCTTTGATTACAGTAGCTGTATTGTAAATTCTGCAAACTGGGAATAGTTTCATGGGATTTTCTGAGTGTAGTAGCTGAAAACTTAGAATACAAATAGAAAGGGGCTTTATTCCTTCAACAACTGAAGAAAAGGCAGCAGTGTTAATGTTTAACATAAAAATAACAGCAAGCAACCAACTATATTACACATTGCCAATTACAATTATTTAATGGCTTGACCTTTGACCTTTTAGCATAAGATTTATATACTTAATACATACTTTTTGTAAGTGGACAGAGTCTATATTCAGATGAATTATTATCAATAGAATCTATGTATGAATACTGAATATTCTGTATATAGGGGAGCAAAAAACCTTCTGTATGCAGTACATGCAACACATAGAGGTGCCACACAAACACTACATTAATGTTAAAAATGACAATTTCTATTTAAACAAATACTGTTTTTTTCATACCTTTATCCATGAATCCTCCACTTTTGGCAATGACACATTAGGTATTCTAGCGGGAAGTTTATTTTAGATCTTCAGGTAAAGTTTCATCCCATGCTTTTTGTATCACTTCCCAAAGTCTGGCTTGTAGGACACTTCTCACGGATTTTCCAGCCAAGCTTTTTCAAGCTTTGATTCATCCATCTATTATACTCATTATTATTCATTGACCACACTTTTTTTTATCTGTTTCTCCCCCACACCTATCATATCGCTTCTGAAGACATCAATTTAACCACTGAAGTCTTACGGATTACTTATATGCTGCCTTTATATGCTTTTTGACCTTCAAAGTTCTGGTCACCATTTACTTGTATTGTATGGACCTAAAGAGCGGAAATATTCTTCTAAAAATCTTTGTTTGTGTTCAGCAGAAGAAAGAAACTCATACACATCTGGGATAAAATGAGGACTGAGTAAATGATGAGAGAATTTTCATTTTTGGGTGAACTATCCCTTTAAGAAATAAAAAAGGAAGGTATACATCAAAGTACCATGGTATTGTAGGGGTTGTTAGAACAATAATTTCGGTACCTGATAATCTCGTAAAACATACCTTTTTTGGCTATGGCCATAGCTGTCGCCTTTCCTATTCCGCTGTTGGCTCCAGTGATCATGAAGGAACGTCCGACCATGGACACATCCAGATCCTTCGCCACAAAACTCTTAGAGGCATAATCAAATCCAGACCTGCTTAAAAAAATCCAACAATTAATAAAAATTTTCTGAAACTTTAACTTTTGACAGTTACATTTGTGCATTTGGCAGACACTTTTATCCAAAGCATTCAAGGTAAAGATTCATCACTATGTGTGTGTTCCAGGGGCATCAAACCCACAACATTGGCATTGAGCTAAAGGAACCGAAACCGTTGTAATGTCTAAAAGTGCATCTTGAACACAATTCTTGAATTGTTGTGTGACTTCTGAGCATCTGAGACAGTGCTCCTAAGAAAAGGGCACTGATCAGGGGCCAAAGGAGCTTCTGTGTGGGATGACAGAGCACTTGAATGAGCAACATGGGTCTCAATGGGGCCCATTGTGCTGTAATGATGACTGACCTTAAACTGAGGGCCTGGATGAATGCATGTCAGAGGAGATGACTTGGTGAACTACAAAAGCAACATTTGTGCAGGAAACCACTAAATCTAACAACATTTGTCTTGCCAGTACACATTTGAAGACAACTATGATTTGTAACAGTTCTAACCAGACACTAAGTTTATGTTCAAACAAATCAAAACAATAAAGACATATTTTAAACATGCATATTTTGGGGTTCACAAACAATAACACACTTGTTTGTAAAGACAAATGCGCCCCAAACTTTTCCTCATTCCTGCTGAAAAAAACTAAAAAAATTATATATATATATATATATATATATATATATATATATAGTTTATACCAGCTAAGACCATCTTAAACCAGGAAAGACCAGCAAATCAGCCTAAGCTGTTTTTTTTTTTTTTTGTTTTTTTTCAGAAGGGACCCCAAACTAAGTTCACAGCAACAAAGTAACCAAAACACAACAATAATGCAACAACTTAATTCAACAACTTATAATAGTTAAAAAGAGCTTTACCTTGTATACTCCCACATTCCCTTAATAAACCACACTATATTCCTGTAGAGAGACATTTGTCGCACTGTTGTTCACGCTCTGCCGGACAGACTTGTTATGACAGCTGAGAGTTACATTATATGACTACTGTAACTCCACAGGGCGCCATCTAGTGCCAGATGACAGATAATTAATTATTATCTCTGGAGGTCAGGTCACGGTGTTTAGCTATATTTCATGCATTATGGGTTGTTGGACTTTTGCATTTTCAATTATTTAATCTTAGGTAAAATTACTTAAATGTTTGTTTTTTTCTTTTCTTGGAAATCTATTCGTTTTTAAAAGTATATAATCTATTAATAAATGATTTATAAATTAATCAGTTGTTGTTGTATGACGTCCACTACAGCAGACATATTTAGAAGCCAGTTTCTAACAATTCATGGTATAATTAATAATGAATACAACAAATAATGTACATCCAAACCACCATAATTCCACATGACTATCCCCCCGTGTATCATTGTGTTTTTTATTTATTTAGAACAGCATAAATTCAAAATAGCTGCCGAATGTGATGATACACCAAGTAGGCATATATATATATATATATATATATATATATATATATATATATATATATATATATATATATATATATATAAAATCAATAAAACATTTGGAAATTAATATATTATTATTAAAAATTAATGTCAAACATAACTGTCGAACTAGAAATATTTAATCTAATTTGGGTTTTTGAAGTGGTTTTCCAAACAAAATAGTAATTAATGTCAAATCTATGGAGTATTTACGAAACGCACTTTGGTAACGTAAATTTCGTTGCTCCGCCCCTTCTCAATACAGGTGCAGCGCTTCGACCAATCAGAGCTCATATAGAGGAGGCGCACACGGTGATCCACGCCAAAGTCTTTCAGCAAGTCAGTCCACTGTCAGTCATCTTTGGAACGCTCTCGCGAAGCTATTTCCAGTCATGCCAGTGCATCTCCTATCTGAATGGAGAAAGACCTAAATCTCAAAAATGTTTGGTCAAGATTACGATCAAAGAGCATATTTAAAATCAGCAATAAAATAAAATACACTTTTAATCTGTCATAAAATTTGACAAAACTGGTATCATAAATTGTGATTCTTTACCATATATTACATTAAAAAACGCAATTTTCCCGGCTTTTATAGCTAATGCGCATGCGCGTTATAGAGTTGATTGACAGGTGATGTCTGTATCTAAAAGGTGATTGGCACTGTTAACTGTAAGGCGGGACTTCCTTTCTACATCCGTTGACCGTTGGGCGCTCAGAGCTCCGTGGTTGAGCGTTCCAATTTCTCCCATTCATTTTAATAGAAGTGGCCCATCTCTGCTAAGCAGTCTCTGTCCACGCTCAGCTGCGCATCTGCGCATGCGCGGCTTTCCATTCCCTGCAGTCTGGGTCTGGGAAGGGCAGCGCTAAATCCAGCTGTCCTGACTGACCAGCCGGGAAGTGAAGAGGTATTGTGTGGCTTTCAACCCTTCTTTCATACTTCTCTGTTTCAAGATGGTAAGTTTGACCGTATTTTCTTCAGCCTATCCTAAAAACTCGCATTAGATTACATATGTTTTGGGTGACACAGTGGTTATTTAACCCAACAAGTTGTGCGTGTACACCTGTCGATCCGTATGCGCGAGCGCTCCTGCGGACTTTAAAACTTTCTTGTTTTACACTAACTACAGCAAACATTGTAATTTATATTGTCTGTAAATCACATATTCTTGTTTTATTCAAAGTCTTAGCAAATGATTCGGAGGTAGAATAAACGCTGGGGAGTTCAAAAGTGTCGTTTCCGTGAAGTCATCTTATCTACCTGGATAAACCGGTTAGCTCATTTGCTTTGACATCGGGGTGTCAGACTATTACATTTTGCGACGTGTAAAGTAATTATTTTGTGATTTCACAACTTGTATTGTCTCAAAAGTCCTGTTGTAGGCGATGAGATATGTAAGACCGAGTAAACTTGTTTATCTGGTGATCAAATAGGACTTGGCCACTGTGTGTTTAGTTTGACTACTGAACCCCAGCAAGGCTTGATCTATTCCTGTGTAAAACCACTTTTCTGGTTAATGTTTGAGTGAGAAATGAATAACTATCAATACTTTACCAAAAATACAGTTTTATATATAATATATATATATATATATATATATATATATATATATATATATATATATATACATACACACAGCTCTGGAAAAAATTAAGAGACCACTGCAAAATGATCAGTTTCTCTGGATTTACTATGTATAGGTATGTGTTTGAGTAAAATGAACATTTTTGTTTTATTCTATAAAGTACTGACAACATTTCTCCCAAATTCCAAATAAAGATATTGTCATTTAGAGCATTTATTTGCAGAAAATGACAACTGGCAAAATAACAAAAAAGATGCCATGTTATCATACCTCGACTGATGCGAAGAAAACAAGTTCATATTCATTCTTAAACAACACAATACTAAGGTTTTAACTTAGGAAGAGTTCAGAAATCAGTATTTGGTGGAATAACATCTTTCATGCATCTTGGCATGCTCTCTACCAGTCATTCACATAGCTGTTGGGTGATTTATGCCACTCCTGGTGCAAAAATTCAAGCAGCTCGACTTTGATGGCGTATGGACATCCATCTTCCTCTTGATCACATTCCAGAGGTTTTCAATGGGGTTCAGGTCTGGAGATTGGACTGGACATGACAGGGTCTTAATCCAATGGTCGTCCATCCACACCTTTATTGAGCTGGCTATGTGGCATGGAGCATTGTCCTGCTGGAAAAACCAATCCTCAGAGTTGAGGAACATTGCCAGAGCAGAAGGAAGCAAGTTTTTGTCCAGGATAACCTAGAACGTGTCTTGATTCATGCGTCGTTCACAAAGACATATCTGTCATATTCCAGCCTTGCTGAAGCACCCCCAGATCATCACCGATCCCCCACCAAATTTCACAGTGGGTGCGAAACACTGTGGCTTGAAGGCCTCTCCAGGTCTCCATCTAACCATTAGATGACCAGGTGGAGGATCGGTGATGATCTGGGGGTGCTTCAGCAAGGCTGGAATCGGACAGTTTCGTCTTTGTGAAGGATGCATGAAAGTTATTATGTTACAATTTGGTGAAAGAAAAATCTCTCCAGACTAGTTATACATACATAACCGATTGCCTGACTTGCATTACATTATGTGACATTTTATTTAACAAGTGATGCAGAAGTGGCCTTTTTAATTTCTTAGGAATGACAACACACTACATAATCTAATTTAAACCAAAGCAGTAAAGTGGGCGTTTGTGTACGTGAGGTGGTTCTCCTGTGTGCTGTAGCTACTCACAGCTGTGTCGACTATAACAATAGAAGGAAAATGAAATCAGAGATGCACAGAACTGGACGCACAGCTACTGAAATCAAAGCAGGAACAGACCCAAGAGGAAACAAAGCTTCATTTTAACCTTTCCCCAGTAAAACCTCTGTGGAGATTTGTGTGTCCATGTGTGGGAGAGAGAAGAAAGTGTATGTTAAAATGTGAATATCATGACAAATGTCCAGGTCAGATTTCATGTCAAAACAGAAAGAAAGAAAATCAAACCGTTTTTAGTACTAATAAGATATTTGCATTGTGACACTATTTGAATGACTATTAAAGAGATAGTTCACCTATAAGTCATCATTTACTCACTTTTATTTTATTCAAAACATGCATGAATTTATTTCTTCCATGGAACCTAAAAGGAGATGGGTAGAATTATGTTAGCCTTAGTCACCATTCACTTTCATTGCATCTTTTTTCCATACAATGAAAGTGAATGGTGACTGAGGTGAACATTCTGCCTAATATCTCCTTTTGTGTTGCACAGAAGAGAGTCAAATGTGTTTGGAAAAATATGAGGGTAAGTAGATTATTTATTGGGGTTTTAATTTGTAATAATAGCTTGAAGTTATACTTTTAAGTCCATATCAGCTTTAAATAAAATTAAAATAAACACACTTTTGCGGTGAAACGGTGGCATAATGTGACTTGTTTATAATTGTCATCCTATACTAACTGATGCTTTTGACACTATCACAAGTCATTCTCACAATTTTGACGAAACCTGCCAGATATCAGCCAGATAGAATTACCTGGTTACGTATTTAAATCTGCAGAATTTGCAACAACAATGTTCAGTACATTACTGAATATCTAACGGTAAAGCTTGCGAAACATTAAACATAATGTAAGACATGGTGACAAAGCAGTGCTGGCACAATAAGGCAGGTGACTGTTGTGTCAGCTGGCTTTAAATTATCTCAGACTGGCCCCAGGTCATTGGGCCAACTTTATTTTTGAGTCCCGATATGTGGATCTATAGCAAACCATTTCCTTTCTCTTTTGTTTTCCTGTTTTCATGTAATGGGTGTGCCACATTGAAGAAATGCTTCAGAAATTCATATTCCTTTGGAGCACTATAGCCGAGTATACGCAAGGCTAACTTCTGTTTCCTTGTTTTTCCTTTGTGTTTTCATCATTCGGCCCTCATCAGGGTTTACTGAGGAAGCAAATAAAGAGTTCGCCAGCATGCTTTGGTCGTAACAATGAAGCAGCTGATGTTTTCATTTCCCCACCTGGTGTTTTTGCATATATGCATGTGTGGTTGTGAGCAAAATGAGTGGCTTGCAGCATCAGGCTCATTAATGCTCATTAATCATTTCATCCTCGTGTAAAAACGAATGATTGAGGAAACGAAGGTTCTTCTTACATGAAGTTTGGTGATCGAATCCTGAATGGAGCGAGCCATGAACTGTCACCATTGAACCCTTGATCAAAGCATCGCATTCCACGTTGCTCTAAGGGAATTGAACCTGCAATATGTGTACTGTGTAAGTCGTAGTGGAATATTTGCAGCCTTGTTTCATAGAATCAGATTACTATACCTACATTTTTGCTAACTGATTCTTAAGTGGCTCATTGGACATATTGCAGCAGTTTCCTGATGAAATGAACACTATAGGTGCTACAACAACAAAGATTTATTCACTTTTACTAGAGCTGTCAAAATTAATGCATTTTATTTCTTCATTGAATTGTAAATATTCACTTTATTCAGCGTTGTTTTTGTTCTCTGTCTTCTAAAGCATCCCGTTACTGTTTTGCTGCGTGACAAAGAGCTTCAAACGATTCAGCCCGCACGTTAGACAAATTCATTGAGAAGAACCGACTCAAAAGACTGATTAATTCACGCATCGGTTATCACTTCGATTCACAAGCCCTGGTGAGTTTGTGGCCGTGTTCACAATGGCATACTATCCATACTACTCTCGCTGTTTTTTGGCCAAACACAGGTATAACAGAAACAGTAAGAGTAGTATGGTAGTAAGGCATTTAGTACATGGTCCATTTGTTCCATGGGGGGCGCCACAACACATCATTGGAACACACAGGGCGCATTTTGTTTGACACAGATTGAACACGTACTTATTGGCTCAGTAGATCGGCGCCCCTCCAAGCAATGCCGCTATAGGCGCTCGCCTTTGTCACCTAATGGGTTGACCAGCCCTGAAAAGAAGTATATTTAGAGTTAAATTGATTAATCGCAATTAACTATGAAAAATTATGCGATTAATCACGATTACAATTTTTAATCGACTGACAGCACTAACTTCACAAAATCACAGATTATACTTTTCGCCCTGTTCCTCCCACAAAGCTGTTTTATTACATCTGAACACTTTTCCTATAGTGAACTACTTGTAAGGTGTTTTAACATTTGCATTACATAACCAACTAAATTTACAAGCTTGTTTGAGTGTTCTCAAATTGCACAGTAGCTCAACTGATAGAGCTTTACACTTGCAATGCAAAGGACCAGTGGTAATAAAACACCATAAAATGACGTGGTTGCTTCAACAATTGCATTTTTCATCTTGCATTTGCTTTTGTGATGCTATCGGTTAGGTTTAGGGTAGGGAGGTAGGCTTTGTTGATTTAAAACTCAATAGAGCATTAATCGTAAAGGTGCTGTAAGCGATTTGAACCGTTCTGGAACTTCCATGAGACTGAGCCGTTAAATTAGACACGCCCCCCTCTTTCCAAAACACCGAACCGTAGTAGAGCAGCAGATCTCTTAAAGGATGTCAAACACAACAGTGGCAAAATAACACCCTTAGCTGACAACTGTTATGAATCTGAATATGATATTATACCTGAATATTCCGCCTAAACTACTATACTACGAGAACATGCAAAATGATTGACAGGCAGAAAGCACATCAAAGTTTTCTGACTGGCTGATCAAAGAATGTGTCTGCGGCCTGCAGTCTCTTTTTGTGTTTGCTCTTTACAGAGTCTAGTGCTGTCACAGAGACTGGTGAGATTTATTTCAGTGATATCTCTGTGCTGTGTTCGTATACTGTATTTTTTGGCAAATAAGGTTATCCGGTATTCTGTGCAAACAGATAATTTGCATACTATCTGTGCATAGTATGCATACTCGTACTGCAAAAATAGGTTGAGTAGTATGCCAAACATCAGCTAGTGTCAGCTCATTCTGATACTTCTGTCATGTTACCTGATGTTTGTTACATGGCTGATACTGTATCCAAAAACGAATATTTCCTTATTTGCTGAATTGTTATGAAGGTCTCTGTATTGATTTGCTTTATTACATGCCATTACCCATTTTTGAGGTGGAGTGTTTCAACCATTTCAACATTAAAGTGAACACCCCTTCCAGTTTATGTTTTTATCTGTGACTAACGTTTCTGTGCAATAATTTCTGTTTACAGTTGGTGTGGCCAGTGACCTGATAATCTGCGAAAGAGGTTTTTTATAGAGAGTTTTTGTGACTCACAAAGAAAGCTTCACATGTTCTCTGCGCAGCTGTGACGTATAGCTGTGTGAGAAAAACAAAGCTCATTAGAATTTGTTTTTAGTGGTTCTATTTTCAGTATCATTGAATTGAGCTGGTTAGTTCTTTGGTGGAAAAGATTCACGTACAGATCTGTCTTGCGGTTGACAGCGTCTCTTTATCTCATGTTGATTTTTTGTTATTTGTGGGAGTAGAAAGGTTACACACAGTTCCTTATCTGAAATGCAATTTGTCTCTGTCATTTCATGTTCTTTCATTTCTATTTTGGCCCCCTTCACTGTGGCGTCTGCAGGGATGTTCTGCATGTCAGTGTTATGACCGCGGATCATTAATAAATAAGCCACCCCCACCCCCAAAAGATAAACAGAACAGATGAAAAACATTGTCATTAACCATCTAATTAAAATGCATATCCTGTTTCTGTCTGATAGATGCATTTCCTGTTGCTGTTCAGTCGTCAGGGTAAGTTACGTCTGCAGAAGTGGTTCCTGCCGCTCACAGAGAGAGAGAGGAAGAAGATTGTGAAGGACATGACCACAATGGTGTTGGCACGGAAACCACGCACATGTAACTTTCTGCATTGGAGGGATTTGAAGATTGTCTATAAGAGGTGGGCATGAAACTCCCCTTAAAGGAATATTCTGGGTTCAATACAAGTTAAGCTCAAGTGACAGCATTTGTGGCATAATATTGATTACCACAAAAAGAAAATTTGATTGGCTCCTTTTCATTTTGTTTTTGTTATTCATTTTTTTTTTTTTTCTCCCCAATTTGGAATGCCCAATTCCCAATGCGCTCTAAGTCCTCATGGTGGCGTAGTGACTCGCCTCAATCCGGGTGGCGGAGGACGAATCTTGGTTGCCTCCACAGAGACATGGCGCGTGTGGAGGCTTCAGCGAACCACATTATATCGACCATGAGGAGGTTACCCCATGTGACTCTACCCTCCCTAGCAACCGGGCTAATTTGGTTGCTTAGGAGACTTGGCTGGAGTCACTCAGCACGCCCTGGGATTCGAACTCGCGGCTCCAGGGGTGGTAGTCAGCATCTTTACTCGCTGAGCTACCCAGGCCCCCTGCCCCTCCTTTTCTTTAAAGAAATCTGGGTTACAGTGAGGCACTTACAATGGAAGTGAATGGGGCCAATCTGTAAACGTTTAAATACTCACCATTTCAAAAGAACAGCCACAAGACATAAACAGTATGCGTGATAACATGATTTAGTGTGATATAATTGCTTACCAACCTTTTCTGTGTTAAGTTATTCAGCTTTTTCTTGGGGGTCTTACTGGGCAAACGAATGTCGGTGGGACTTCCGCCGGAAGTCGTACTATAGCATTCCCTAGCTCTGGCTGCAGTCATTTTAGACCCTGTTTACAGCTGGTAATAAGACACGTTTTGGATGATCCGATGACAAATGGTCAGCGCTAAATATAATGGTAAATGGGGTGTAAAATGTTTTATGATTGGATCGCAAAAAACACATACAGAGGTAGTCAAAAACCACATTTAATTTGAGGCTTAATATGCTGTCCTGATGCGTCCCGGATGGCAGCGAAGCACCACCTCTCACCAGTCAATCACCCAGCTTACAAATGTTTAAATTTACATGCGGATTTAAAAACCGTCTGATCGGAAAACTTGAAAAAGCGATTACATACCCAAGGATGAGAACTTAACGGCCCTTCCACAGTGTTTCTGTCTGATTGGAACATGCAGGGGGACAAGATGACAAGCACACACATCTGTAGCTGAACTAACCCAGGTACTCCACTAAAACAACCAATAATTTTGCTCGAAATGTTGCGTTTGTGCTTAGATTAAATCTCAACTGCATCTGGGAGAAACATCGTGCCGGTTTTGTTTGCACTTTCTTTGTCTTTGTAACTTTTTTGCAGTTCATTATTGTTCAGTAACACACTGATATAGTGAATGATGTATGTCCTCAAGAAATCATACATGCTCTCCTCAAAATCCAAACACCTTAATGAAAGAATGAATGGATGTACACCACAACCACAACTGTGTTTACTTGATAACGGAAGTAACGCCCACATTTCGCGCTAAGCATCATGGGACGTAGGAAAAAGGTGGATAGCCAATTTTACAACTTTGTTGCATGACGATGTAATGTCAACAAACCCTAAAATGACTGTAAAAATTACTATTTAACCGACTTTACAGCTCAAATATTACATGCGTTTTAACAGAAGCATAAATGTAAGTGCTTTTCTAAAATTAGAAGCTTCATATTTTGGCCTTTAAACCGTCCAAAAATTAGCCCAATTCACTTCCATTGTAAGTGCCTCACTGTAATCTCAATTTTTGCTTTTTTAAAGAAAAGTACAAACGAGTCAGTTATTTTTTTGTGGTAATCAACATTATGCCACAAATGCTGTCGATTGAGCTTAACTTGTATTGAACCTGGAATTTTCCTCTAAGGTTTCTAATGGTAAGACAAATAAATTTCACCACTGTCTCATGAAGAAAACAGGGCTGCATATGTACTCTTTACTAAATTGTAATTTATTTTTTATTTTTATATTGTTGGATTCTAACAAACCAAGAGCATTCGATTCAGCATTATTAAAAAACGCAGCTGGAAGGCTTTGAGATTTGGTCATTAGTCATCTCTGCACAAGGTGTGAGCAGAAAACTTTAGTCAGCAGTCAATGTGATCTTATGTGGGCTAATTAAAAATACCACATACAAAGGGTTTCAAGTCCTAATAGAGTTTGTTGCCCTAGTCCATGCTATTTGCTTCTAAACCAGTTCAGTCCAGTTCTTCTGCTATTACAGATGTCATCTGTGTACTCCTTGTTTTCCATCAAAAACTTGTGTCAGTTTCCTACACAATGGCCCCCTATTACCCTAGAAGTTTCAGTGACGTCCCTTTTTCCCCGCAGCCGCCATATTTATTACCATCCATGGGAGGAACAATGGTGGTGAATGGAAAAACACACGTAAAACGATATCAAGAAAAACCTCAAAAAATGCTTTTGATCCATGCAAAGTCAAAGGAAAGGTGTATACATGTCTGATGTCAGCACAAATTTTTGCCAGATTTGACTTTTGTGGATATTTAAATATATTATATCCACAATTTACCTCTGTACGGAGGTGAGTCTGTTCTGTGACCGGCGAGTACACACACCTACCGGTACATCACCTTAAACATCTCTCATCCAGAAGTTATAAATGTTTGTTTTGTTTTCTGCTCTGATTTGGTCACTATATTACCAAACATCTGTGATGTAAGAGCTGCTTTTAACTCATGAAGAACACACAGAAAGCAACCGAGGCATAATAGTGAATAAGACTAATATGTTTACATTGTAGTCTGGTGGTGTAAATAAAGCCTGTGCTTCATGATCTTATGGTGTGGTGTTTGACTAATATTAGTATATACACTTTACTTCAAATATATACTATATATTCACATTATAGTGCTTTTTTATTTATTACAGCGTGTTACAATTATCGCATACCTTTATACCGACTGTGTTATGAATAACATTGTCCTATGTGCATTTCCAGTATAATTTTATCCGATTCGATGATGTTATAACTATAATTGACACAGATAACTGACATGTCTGAATAAATGAGCAAAGACCCACAAGTGTTTTTATCCGTGCTCTCCCTTTCATCGCTGCTTGTTTTGGGGAAATGTAGAGTCACTTAAGTCACTTAAAAGATCAAACTTTATTGAAAGAAAAATTACATTTCGGCTCTGGTAATTAAACAGCAGTATCACCTTTTCAAGATTTATAAATAGAAATAAAAATTTCACCAACTGTTGCCGCATCCCACTGCGCAGCACAATGAAGAAATATGGAATTTTGGTCACAAACATGGCGGCGCGGTCATACAGTGACAGGCGACTTGCATTTCGTCAAGTAATGTTTACCACAGACCTTATTTTACTCAAATTCAAAAACCCCATTATAAAAACCCATAGGAAAATCCTGAGGGAACCCATGGCAAATTCTCCTCTGGGTTTTTGGACTACAAGCTGAACAGCTCTATAGGGTCTAAAATAAATCCATATACTCACTGGAGAGTAGAAGTGCAGTATAATATTATACACTCTTTTTAAGTCTTCATACTTGCATAATGTGACTTTCCAAGTGAAACAGGATATGAAAAGAAAATATGGGTGTGATGATGAAGAGGAGGGCGGGGCCGGGCCCTGACTATGCACGACCCGGCCCCCAATCGGGCTAATCAGCCGAGGAGAGGGATAAGTGCAGCGGAACGCTGCATTTTGGGAGAGAGAGAGCCACATGCAGCTGCTGTGTGTGTTTGTGTGTCTTTTTGTTTAAATTAAATATTATTTTGACTGTTCAGCTGGTTCCCACCTCCTCCTGTCCCATTTGAACCTTGTTACATTGGTGCCGAAACCCAGGAAGGAGGAGGTATGCGCTGTCGTGGAGACTTCGCCACTGCCATCCACCCAAAGGAGCAGCTGCGGCCATCCGCTGGGGGACAGAGGAGTTGCTGCCGGCTGCCTGGACGTGGAGGAATGGCCACCGCCCACGAGGGGAGGAGGGGCTCGCTGTCGGCCGCCTGGAGTGGTGGAGCCGCTGCCATGGGCGGAGGAGTTCCCTAACGGCCGTCAAAACACGGAGGGGCGTTTTATCCGCCAGGGGTTGGAGGACTGGCTCCGGTCCACCCGGGGAGCAGCGGCTGTCATCCGCCAGAGGGTGGAGGAGTGATCGAGGACCAGGCGACGGAGTGTCTGCGAGCAAGTTTTTTTTTCTCTCTCTCACTATCACTCTGCCTTGCCCTTTCCCTCTACTCTTTCTTTTTTTGTTTTGTTTTGTTTTTCCCTCCCCTCGTCCCCCTCCCCAGCGCTAGAGAGGAGGGAAAAGCCTGTCGGCAGGCGGGGCAAGAAGGGCACCACCCCCCGGGGGGGATGTACGTCATGCCGGGGGTTAGCCCCCAATCGGGCTAATCAGCTGAGGAGAGGGATAAATGCAGCGTAATGCGGCAGTTCGAGAGAGAGAGAGCCACATGCAGCTGCCATGTATGTGTTTGTGTTGTGTGTCTTTTTGTTTAAATTAAATATAATTTAGACTGTTCAGCTGGTTCCTACCTCCTCCTTTCCCATTTGAACCTTGTTACAATGGGGCAGGACTTTATTCATCTGGAACTGATTGGATCATTAAAAGCGGGCGTTCCATGTAAGAATCATTCAGATGGTTGGAGGGGAGGGGTTAAAAAATAATACAAATATTAACAAATATTTTTATTTATTTGGAAAAGCATGCACAGATGAATCTTGCTCAATAAGATTAGGAACATCCAAAAATTGGTTTTTACAGCATGATATCATGGGAGAACCTTCCACAAAGAAAAGTTTTATCCTATACCTCTTTAGAAAAACATCTATATACTGTAAATAACCCAGAAACCAATATGCTGATCTGAAGAACCTATTATGTAACACAGAGAACATTTTACAATATCCAAAGGACCATCACTGTGTTCCAAACGGCATAAATTATGCCTTTGCAGGGCACTTCAAACAGAGTACAGTAAACAAACGGTAATAAACAAACCATTATAAATGACTTAAAATTTTATTTTTGAGCCATCTGAAGCTCTCAAAGTGGAGTTTAAAGACTTTGAAGTGAATAGGTCATAGGGATGATCACTTCTAAATGGAACGCATCCCTTTTTATCAAGAATCTTATACAACAACATACTGTATTGATATGAAGAGTGTTCTTTGCTTCATCGAAGATGCTGCAAATAACCTTTAAAGAACCTTCATTGGTTAAGAGTATATGGCATTATTTTAGCTCTGCATCTAAATGTTTTATGTTTCATTGCTTGACTGTTTTCTTTGTCAAACCATATGCTATATAAAATCTTTCTTGTAAGGCACCGAAACGGTACGGTATTTTTGTGAGTGACACTTTGCCCATGTGCCTTTGCGAGCCTGTTACTTAGTCTTCAGGTTCAGATCTGTATTTGACACCTCTCTTCACCTGTCTCTCTGTTCTATCCTGTTGTTTTCCCGTTGTGGCCTTTACAAATCTGGAGTTTTGCTATGCCAACAGTTGTGTAACATGGACTGTAGATGACGGTTATATACAGGATATTATTGTATTATTTGCAAATTAACTCTAAATGTAACTTCTGCTGTATATATTATGTCTAATCAATTTATAGATGATGGCTTACATCATGATTGGGCATAACTGATTTTCTGTTTGTATAAATATAAAAACATGCTGTATAAATGTGTTTATTTCAAATTTGTGTTTTGCGTTTGTGTTTGTAGGTATGCCAGTCTCTATTTCTGTTGTGGTTTGGAGAACCAGGATAATGAACTTCTTGCTTTAGAGATTCTGCACCGCTATGTGGAGCTACTCGACAAATACTTTGGCAATGTAAGTACACTCTCAGTATCTTTCAGAAATATCTTTTACGTATACAACAGTTGACATTTTCCATAGAATTTGTATATTTTTATAAATAATGGGGTGTTTGCAAAGACTTTTTCTGAACTTTGGAGGATGTGTTGTTTAGCAAGGTGTCATCCGGAAGACTTTCAGAATTTTTCTCACGAGTACATTTGAAAAACAGGGACTAGAAACTAACTGTTTTTCATTTCAGTTCGTTCTGAGGAAAAACAGCATTTTTTGTTTTGTTTTTTTTTTGTTCCGGTTCCAGCGTTCCGCTGCCTCCTTTCCAATTTGGAACTGGTTAGAGTGAAATTAAAGAATGGTAAATAACATTCTTTTTTTTAAGGACAGTAATATTTGCTAAGAGTGGGTGATATACCAGCTGCAGTGTTACCAGATCTCTTAAGAAAAAAAGGGACCAGGGGCCTCATGTATAAAACTCTTTTTAGATTTCTTCCTAAAAGTGTGCGTAAGCACAAAAGTCAGATTTATAAAACAATACGTATGCCAGAACCTGCGCATTGTTCCCTTAATAAATCCAGCTAGTGGAAGATTGTGCATGCGTGTACATGATTCATTCCCCATCCTGTTTCCTCCCCAAAATAACCATATATGGAGTGTTCAACGCCTGTTTTTACTATGCATATCCTCATCTGCATACAATTACCAAATGCATTTCACCATCCAGACATGTGAATACTGCATTTAACAGTGTGGCCAGCAGTCTTATACTCTCTGTTTCACCAAGCCATTTCACGTCAGTCAGAGTCAAATGCACATCACAGATAATCCCTACACGATTTCTGTAATAGCCTTTGGGAACAGAAAATATCACAAACTAAGAAATCTTCACTGTCATTTTAAGTTACTGTATGTTCCTTCTCTATGATGACACGGGAAAGTTCTCCAAACGCAGCGCATCCAAAACCAATATTTCCTTTTTACAGCTTATATTTGAATGCCTTTTCAATAAGTTACATAAAATTAATATAGCTTACTATTGGCTTGATAATGATTACTTCTGATTCAAGTGCTTAACTACATACTTTTTTTATTCTAAATGTGAATTAAATGAAAATAAGAGTTTATAATCAGTCTGTTCAGTTCATTATTTGTCCAGCTGGAGTCACCAATTCACACACAGCAGGACAAGAGTGCGTATGCAAGGGGTAGATCTTGCGTGTCAGTGTGCACATTTTCATGTAAAGTTTATCGTGAGCTGAGAAACAGCGTATGAACATTTTTGAGTGTACGCAGCATTTATACACAAGGCCCCTGGTCTGGAAAAAACACTCAAATTAAGGGACTTGCCTCAACCACATAAAGTGATAATTTGTTTTTCCTCCCCCATTTGGGGGAATTATCAGCATAGAAATCATAACAAGCAAAGTATACAGTAGCCTATTTAAAATACATATTTTCAATAAATGTATTCTTAATATTAAATATATCCCCACAAAAAAATTCCCCCTGCTTGGGTGTGTTTGGACTAAACGTCATCTTATGCTGGCCGAATTATTTTATTTTAAACTTAATAATTATTTAATTTGTATTATTTGTCTAATTACAGATCTGCTTCTCGTCAGAACCTGGCAGCATCAATGTGTAATATCTAACAATAATGCAAACTGATAAATGTACTTTTTACCTCCATATTGTTCCTTGTATCTGGATTAACCATGCATGTATGTGTAGTAATTATATATAGTTGTCTAAAAAGTCTTCAGCATTTCACAGAAGGCTACATCTACAATGTGCAATTAGGTAAAGAAATGCAGCAGTTATCTTTAGAATCAAAGCACATGATTATCATGTTCAACTATAAAGAAAGAAGCCTCATTTTTTGGGCAACAGGAAGTGGTTTATTTCAGAAAATGAACTGTAATAAACCATTTAGACTTCAGTTTCATGAAAAAAATTATCGGAACGAAATTAACCGGTTACCAACATTTAAATATTACGTTTTCATTCCAGGAACAATTGAAAGTGACTTTGTTCCCATTTTCAGTTAAATTCTGCATAAATTCATTTTCGGTTTCCATATTTGCTCCTTTGAATGTTTTCAGTCCCTGTTGAGAAATCGTATAGATTTAAATTTTTCTGTATGAAGCTTGTTTATTTGGTTTGTTTATTTATTCTCATTTATTTGCATTATTTATTTATCGATTTCACTTGTTTCTTGCCTATGAAAATGGCATGTCAATAGTGCTGATATGGCATTAAACAATATAAAACAAACAGACCTTTCTGAAGCAAATGAAATTTTTGCTTAGTGATTGTTTTGTTTGCCAGTACTTATTATTATTATTATTTATTTTTTTTTTCAATTTCTGCCTTTATAGGTGTGTGAGCTAGACATCATCTTTAACTTTGAGAAGGCGTATTTCATTCTGGATGAGTTTCTGATGGGTGGAGAGATCCAGGAGACGTCCAAACAGTCTATTGTAAAGTCTATAGAGGCATCAGATATGCTGCAAGAGGTCATTCACTCATTTTACTCTGATGCTCCATTTTTAGACAAACATACTTAAACAGCATTTTTAGAAACTGTAGATATGTATCTTGTAACATTGTAACAAATACAGTACTGCCTCATAAGATAACTCATATGGGCCATAATGTGAGCCTCAAATCAGTTAATTGTGAAGTTCTGTTTTGGTTTGTATGCTGTCTAAATAGACAGATTCTTATCTAGACAGCGTTTTCAGAGCCATGGATGGATGCATAGAGTACATACTGTACATATAGTACATGCATGCATTATTAATGCTATGTTGGAAAAGCTATAATGAATTTGCTGGAATATGTGGTTAGCAAGAAACCTCAGAATCCATGCCATGATCAAGCAGCGTTATGAAGCATTAAAGGCTGGTGAAGGAAGCTGATTTACAGCTGATTTTGAAAAGGTCAAACTATACTCAATCAAAATGAATCAGAAATAAAAATTGTAATAGAATGGAAGTGGGATCTACAAATGTGTTCAAGTGACCTCAAAATGGCAGCTATTTTGATGTTTTAAAAGCATTAAAGGTGGAGTGTGTAATTTCTGCGCTACTAGTGGCACCAAACAGAATTACAAAAATAAAGTATGTTTTAAAAAAACATTTGCCATCAACCCTTAGACTCATCATGCCTTTTTGCACTCTCTGATTCCCTATGAACAAATAGGCCATTCTAAATAAAAGATGATAAACTTCTAACGTCGTAATAACAAGACCACTATAAAATACTCCCATCATCAGCAAGTGCTTTGAAAAGCTTATCAGAGACCACATCTGCTCTGTGCTGCCGGCCTCACTGGACCCACTACAGTTTGCTTACAGAAGCAACCGCTCCACTGATGATGCAATTGCAGTCACAATACACACTGCTCTTTCCCACCTGGAAAAAAGGAACACTTATGTGAGAATGCTGTTTGTAGACTACAGCTCAGCATTCAACACCATAGTGCCCTACAAGCTTGATGCAAAACTCCGGGCTCTGGGCTTAAACAGCTCGCTGTGCAGCTGGATCCTGGACTTTATGTCAAGCAGACACCAGGTGGTCAGAATTGGCGGTAACATCTCCTCACCACTGACCCTCAACACTGGAGCCCCACAGGGTTGTGTTCTCAGCCCACTCCTGTATTCCCTGTACACACATGACTGTGTGGCAACACATAGCTCCAATGCCATCATCAAGTTCGCTGATGATACGACGGTGGTAGATCTGATCACTGACAATGATGAAACAGCCTTCAGAGAGGAGGTGCACACTCTGACACGCTGGTGCCAAGAGCACAACCTCTCCCTCAGCGTCAGTAAGACCAAGGAGCTCTTCCTGAGACGGCTGAGGAAGTTTGGAATGAACCACCACATCCTCACACGGTTCTACACCTGCACTGTAGAGCGCAAACTGACTGGCTGCATCTCCGCCTGGTACGGCAATAGCACCGCCCTCAACCGCAAAGCCCTGAAAAGGTTGGTGCGAACTGCCAGACACATCATCGGAGGTGAGCTTCCCTCCCTCCAGGACATATATACCAGGCGGTGTGTGAAAAAAGCTCGGAGGATCATCAGAGACTCCAGCCACCCGAGCCATGGGCTGCTCTCACTGCTACCATCAGACTTTTGAACTCTTGATCGCTCATGATCAACATATATCAGCACTGCACTTTATTAATCTCACACTGGACTGTCATAATTATATTTCTCTTAACAACACACTGGCAACTGACTATCAACTGACAGCCTGAATGTCAATACAACACTATACAACCTTACTGCACATTTATATATATATTATTTTTATTGTATACTGTGTATACTATATTGTGTGTATTCTATATTGCGTGTATTGTATACTGTACATTGTATATTATTATTGTGTTGTGTAATTGTGTATATTAGATATGTAAATTGTTTTTTGTAAATCTGATGTTTATTGTAAATTGGTATACATCTCATCACGGTCATGACTGCTATGCTGCTCGGAACTGCACCCAAGACTTTCACCAGCTGTTGCACTTGTATATGGTTGAGTGATAATAAAGTGATTTGATTTGATTTGAAATAAACACATTGGACAAAGCGTTGCAGATGCATCAGCTTGTCCAATAACATTGCCAGTGTAACAGTTCAACTGGTTTTCATGTTAAAGGTGGAGTAAGTGATTCCTAAGAAAGACTGTTGATATTTGAACTCAACAGCCAAATAAACACACCCCTCCCTTCAGTGCTCCTTCAGAAGCTTCGCCCCTCAAATTCATGCATGCCCATTGCCAATGCTGTGTGATCACAACAGTGTTGTGTGGATCGTCTGATCCACTTTGTGTATTTTCCCATTTACAGAGCCAGGGCTGTGTACAAACACCAGATTTTTTTTTTTTACAGCGCACACAGAACGGACAGCTAGCGGACCATTAAGAGATATTCATGGAATTTGACAAAAAGTGTATTGGATTAAAATTACACACTCCACCTTTAATTCATTTCTATGACTTCAGAACACAAGATCCATCTCAATCGTTATTTCTGAGCCGAACATTTCAGAACGTTGTACTTGGGTGAAGAGCTTCCAGCTGTTCTAAGCCCCTGTGCTCAGTTACAGAGCACCACTTTGGCCGTCACCTTTATACTGCAAAACATTATTGATTTAAAGTGATGGCCAGTGTGAGAGAGTGGTTTTACAGAGTAGTACAGCTAAATGGCAGCTTTCCTAGCATGCCTCATATAAATGAGACCACATTAACACCTGTATAGCTCATTGAATCATTTGTATGGCTCACTGTCATTTCATTCTAATAAGCAGCAGGTCATAGTCCATACATTTGTCACTGCTCCTTACTAAAGTATATTTGAAAGAAAGAGCACAAAAGAAAGTTTTTCCATAGCACAACAGTGGTTTAGCTTTTTTCAAAGCAGTGTTGCTTTTCCAGTAACAGTCTATTTTTTGTGGTCTAAGTTGTGGTCTAGCTGTAAACACATGGTTTCATTCACATGGTTCACAGCATAACCTGAGGTAATTAAACATACTCACTGAAAATGTTCACTCTTTATCCAAGATGAAATATTGGAAAGTCCATGAATCGATCATTCGGACCCAAAAAATAAATAAATGATGCATTACTTTATTTGATTCCCCATGCAGACACCAAAGCTGTATATTTGGTAGCCTTTATATAAAATAATATTGTAATATATTACAGCAGTTTATTGGTAGTCTTTAGAGTAAATCAATCTGTTCAAACACTAAAATCAATAGATATATGAAGTAGTCATTGTATATAAACAGTATGTACATACATGTGTATGCAATAATCTAATACTGTATATTGATAGTTATATATTTAAATACATACATTATTCCCCTTTAAATAGCTTTAATATAGTTCTCTGATTTATATTAGTGGCTTGTAGTGTTACTAATTACTTCAAAAAGATAGTTAAAGGAATAGTTCACCCAAAAATGAAAATTCTCTCATCATTTACTTATCCTCATGCCATGCCAGATGTGTTTGACTTCCTTTCTGCTGCTGAACACATACAAAGATTTTAAGAAGAATATCTCAGCTCTGTAGGTCCATACAATGCAGGTCAACAGGGTCCAAAACTTTGAAGCTCAAAAAGCATATAAACGGCAGCATAAAAGTAATCCATACAACTCCAGTGGTTAAATCCTTGTCTTCGGAAGTGATATGATAGGTATGGGTGAGAAATAAATCAATATTTAAGGCCTTTTTTTTGTATTATAAATCTCCACGTTCAAACAGACGTCCTAAGTGCTCTTCTTTCCTAAGAGTTCTTCTTTTTTGAGCTTCAAAGTTTGTTGACTTTTGAACCCTGTTGATTTTGTATGAACCTAGAGAGCTGAGATATTCTTCTAAAAAAAAAAGCATTTTTTATTGAACTATCCCTTTAAACTGCTTTAAAGTTCAACCATTTTAGGCTTGAATGCAGTTGAACTGCTTTGTATGATAAATAGCTTTTAGCTTGACAAGCTACAGTTTCAAGGTGACTACTGTTAACCAACATCAAGGGTAGCTGAAAATGTAATTTCCTATTATATAAAGAGCTGATCAGCTTTGTGCTCTTGTCTTCTCTTTAGACGATGGAAGAATACATGAGCAAACCAGCCTTCTAAAAGCAGCAGATGTGATGTGAGGTGTCAACAGGAAAAGAGCTTTGCCTCCGCAGTGTAGGTTGTGCCCTTCATTCAGGACATGTTTTTTTTTTTTTTAATGCAAGAAGTTACTGTTCAAACTTTATCCATGAGGGCTACATAAGAACTTTTTGATGTTGTTGTTGTTGTTGTTTTGTGGTATAAACACAGTTCTCCATTCCACTCAATTTTAATATAACTGAATCAGGGTTCTAAAGGAATTTTGGAATAATACAATGTTTTTTCAACTTATAGAAATAAATGTAATGCTGAATTTCAATAATGATAACTTAAGCAAGCACATAGTTTTGACTGATAAACTTAAAGAGAGATCACCCAAAAATTAAAATTCTGTAATCATTTACATCACCCTCATGTCATTTCAAACCCATATGACTTTCTTTTCTCCAAAAACACAGTGAAAATTTGGAAAGAATGTCAGCCTCAGTCACCATTCTGTTCTATTGTATAAAAATGCAGTGAAAGTGAATGAACATCTCCTTTTGTTACACAGAGGAAAGAAAGTCATATAGGTTGAAACCACATTAGGGTGAATAAATGGTGACAGAATTTTCATTTTTGGTTGAACTATCTTTTTAAACTTTTTATACCAAAATCATTTTATATAATGATTATACTGTATGTTTACAATAACCTTGAATCTTGGTTTTATAAAGTGCCTTTTCATGTTATTGAACATGTTGCATGTCTCAGGAGACAGTGATCTGAATAAAAATAATATGTATCTGTTTTAAGTAATATTAACAATGCTTTGTGAGCATGCTTTGTTGATATTGTCTTTATTAAAATAGTTTATATATATATATATATATATATATATATATATATATATATGATTTAGTCTTAGTCGAGTGTTTGTCTCAATTTCCTCTGTAATGAGATGCGACCGGTGCTGTCCAATGTGCTGAAATGCTGTTCTTCCTTCCAGAGACTGAAATTTTCTGAAAAAGTCTGTCATCCTTCACTCACCCTCATGTTGTTCCAAAGCAGTATGACATTTGTTTTCTTCTGTGGAACATGAGATGTTAGTCTGCTTTCATTCTGCCTAAAATCTTATTTTGTGTTCCATGAAAGAACCTTTATTTTTGTGTGAACTATCATTTTAACTGTCTTTTAATATCTCTTATTATAAGTCAATGTACTTGTTTATCTTAAAGAAGACACCCTTGAAGTTTCTTTGATAAAATGATGTGATAAAATAAAAATACATTTCTTTTATTTAAAAATTCTGGATACATTACACACTGGCAACTCTAAAACATCATTTTAGAAAGTATTTACTATGTATATGATCTATAAGAAGATTCATCTCAGTACAGATAAGCTTTAAGTTTGTAAGTTGTAATTTGGCTAGTGCACACTTGTATTGAATTATGCATAGCTCTGTATAATAAGGCAGCACAATACAGCGAGAGAAAAAATAATACGGTAATGCTTTATTCGTGTTTCTCTTCTCACACTTTAGAACACGTACAAAATGATTTATAAATGAGAATCACATCCATCTTTATTGGTTTAATAATGAAATAGCCTTTAAAGATTGCAGCAAGCGGAGTCGTACGACTACACGGGAACATTCTCTTGATACCAATGAAAAAGGAACAAGAAAACATTTTGAGGACCACCAATTCATAAATAACAGATATAATACACTTAAAACTCCCCACAATGATATACCATATATATTTACATCATATAGAATTCCAAGAAAACTAAAGCACTTTAAACATTGGTTACTTTTGAGGAGATATAGGCATGTCCAACGACTAAGCATTATTTTTTTTGTCTCCAACCGTATTCCAACAAGTCCCTTTTGCAGCAGGATTGGCTAGTAGGGGCTTCTTATAAGCAGTTTGCGATTTGGACTGTTCAGAAGTTGTTCAAATAGCCAAGGGAGCGGGACTTGTTGGGATACGAGTGAGGGAGAAAAAATAACCATTCACATTCCTGCAACCATTTTCCCATAGTACTCTTTTGCATCTTCTGTTTTGGACACAGCAGGGGTTTGGTCTACAGGCTCTTGAGTGGGCGGCTTTTGGGGGGCCTCTGGCTCCTCTTTCCCCTGGGTGTCTCTTTTGGCAGGCATGCTTTTCCCATTATCAACCTGATCAAAGAAATCTTTCATGGCCTCCTCGTATAACTCATAAGGCAGCTGTCCATCGGTGGAATCGATGGCTCGTTTGCGATTGCTGGAACTGGTGTCGGGGTACTCGGTCAGGAGTTTGGCTGCAAGGAAGGTCGACTCTTCATCCTCGTCTACTGCGTCATCATCATAGTCATCTTTTCTTTTGCTTGGAGCTTTGTTTAACTCGGACAAAAATGTGCTTCCCCGTCTTCCGCTTGGGTTGAAGTAATTTGCCATGGCTGTTTTGTATGGTCTTTGCTTTAGGAGAGATAATTTAGCATTTTTGTTGGCCAGATTCCCCAACCCAAGGACTTTTAATATATCTTCGGTCTTGACGTCATGGGGGATGTCGCTTACTGTTACTTCTGGCTGACGGCCGTTGTAATACTTGATGACCCGGCTCTTATACTGAGGTTGGCTGGGCTTCCTAGCCAGCGGGATCTCAGGAAGGCGCTGTTGTTTTCTGGTTTCCTCCATGAACAGCATTCCAACCAGGTCTTCAGGAGGTACCTGGAGCTTCACTGAAATAGCCGAGAGCAGTTGTTTGATAGCCCTAGGGTCGATTAGAGAGGGTCGGGGTTGAAGACGCCTCCTTCCTTCCATCAGGTCTCGTTTTTGGGCTTGGTCAGACATCTCCAAGACCTTCAACAGGTAGTAATCCACGAGTTTTGTGTCATCTTCTGGATTCTCCTCATCTTCATCGGCTTGGCCAGCTCGCCTCTCTATGATCTCGCCTGGTTCGCTGTTATCTGCTAGTCCTCGTTCATATTCTTCATGGCTACCTTTAACGACTTCCTCCGTCTCCATCTGCTCCTCTAGCGGCACCCAATCCTCCCCTCCAGTCACGTCCTCGTACGCCAGATTTCTGACCCTGTACAGATCGTCATCATCCTCACCATCTTCATCATCCTGTTTTTCTCGCTTGTTCTGTGCGGCTGACAGTTTACCAAGCTCTTCGAATATGGAGCGCATATTGGCGAGGCTCTGAGGGGTGTACTGCTCATCCAAATCCTCCGTTGCTCGCTTGTTGTCTCTGCCATTCTCATCATCCTCAAACATCAACGGATACTTCTTGTGGGGCTTCACAAAGCCACCGTAGTCTCCAACAGGGCTCTCTGCATCCCCCACCGGGCGCCTGCTCTTGTGAGTGAGTCGCCGCTCATTGCTAGGCTGGCTTGCTGGGCTCTCACCAGCCTGCTCGAGCATCCGAAGCAAAGATTGCACCCACTGTGGCACCCTTTTGTTGTCAGGCCAACGTGCCATGTCCTCGTGTTGGGGGGCGTTCTCATCCTGTAGGGAGGCGAGCTGCACTAGAAAGCGGAATTTGTCCACCTCGTCATAGTCCCCGGTAGGGCTCTCTGATCCATCAGCTCTCTGCTTCAAGCTTTCGATATACTCCAGGGCTTTGATCATATCGGTGCTGGGAGAGAGAAAACCACCCTGGTCACTGCCTCGCAGACGATGGTGGCGCACGGATGCACCCTCCACGGTTAGAGTTTGGAGGAGGGAAGCAAAAAGGACAGCCACCCCTCCAGCAGACAGTTTCGGTATTGACAACATGTTACTGCCTAGGGATAAACAAACAGAGAAACTAGTTAACCCCTGACATTTTAACTCATTCTCTTTTATATATATATATATATATATATATATATATATAAATGTGGAATGGTGCTTTTCAAGACTGAGTGCATGCAATTTAACCACAATCTTGATTGCATCTGAAAATGTAATTATTTTAAAGTTAAAACTACTTATGTAGGCAGTTCTAAGAGTGAACAGAGCTTAAGAGATGCTCAGAGCAGCAATGATGTTAGTCAGATCACAACATGTTTTTAAACGACAACAGCACCGGATGAGTCACCGCCTGTTGTCAAGGTAACCTTTGTGGCTTCCGATCTCTTAAGAACAAATCTGTTTGGTATTTTTCAAGCATATATGTTTGTAAAAGCATATCTCGATTTAAAATAAGTCTAGCATGAGTGCATTTTACTGATCGTCTCACAAAGAAACCGAGCAGATAATCCAGAGATGAGAAACACTGATGATGAATGAAAGGAACTAATAAAGGCATGCAGGAGAAAAGCGCGAGAGAGAGAAAAAAAACCAAAAAACTCCACACCTCTTTAACCGTCACAAAGCAGACTAAATCAAATGTTAATTATGTTCACACAACAAGCTTTTATGAGTATTAAAAGTGAAAATCAGCCGTCGTACCTTTGTGTAGAGTTCAGAGAATGTGAATAAGCGTGAACAGCATGTCCTCTGTGCGTTTCAATGTAATTCGCTTGTGTTTCAGCACCAGGACAGCTCCCCGCGCTATATATGGCGCCACCTGACCAGTGCGTCACCGATGCACACGCACTGCCGAGGCTGTGGATGCATACGTACTGAAATTAACGATTCACGCCGTTCATTTGTGATGAGAAACATGAACGGCTTGGTCTGTGCTTTTTATTAATGAAGAAGATAGTGTTCTATTTTTATAAATAACAGACAGCTATGCCTGCATTTCAGTTTTGTTTTGCCAGAACTGAGTTTTGACGCATATACCCCTTATGTATATTATATGTATATCCTTTAAAAAAGATTGCATATTAATTATGCTTTTACAGTAAGGTATGTGTATGTGTGGTCTATTTTTGTGAACAACAGCCAGTTATACCAACATTTTTATGCTTGAACTGACATTTGAAACACCCTAATAATAATAATAATAATAAACAAATTTTTTTTAAAAACAATATATATATATATATATATATATATATATATATATATATATATATATATATATATATACATACATACCATTGATAACTATAGCTTCTGTCAAAAATAAATAAATAAATAAACAAACAAATAAATAAAAAATGATACACTAAGTGCAATGGAACCGTAAAATGACATCATCCATTACTGTCAAGAAAAAATGTTCATTGACAAATTAAATGAAAATGAAATGAATTAAAATTAAAGACAAGAACACAATGATTCCAAAAACACTGTTTGAAGGAAATCCCATATAAATTCATTATAATTTTACAGTAGATAAAATAAATATGGCATTTTAGCAGAAGGTGTATATGCATCAAAAGTCATGGCTACCAAAAATGGTAGGTGGCTATAGCTGTCTGTTGTTCACAAAACTCCTTTAAGTATCACTGTATTAGTTAAATCACTTATCACTTTGTATTCTTGAATGTAACAGCCCTGCATAGAGAAATGGCAACTTGCAATGTTTTAGAATCATCTCTGTGGTTGGTGATTAAATATAAATCAGATTTTTTCAAAGTCTTTCTGTCTTATGAGGTGTATTGATTAATAAGAAAGGAGAATGAACATAGGTATGCAATGTTAAAATGGTTTCTTTGCAGTCTTTCTGCACACACGGGCATCACAGAGTTAAATCATCAGGCGATGAGTCACACACATACACTCAGTTGGGCTTATTGGCAGTGAAGAGAGTGGAAGGCCTCTGATGAATGTATGGTGGCTGGCTGTGGCTCTCTCTTCTCTGTCCATAGAGATCCATGGAATGGAGCATACATTAGACCCAGCGGGTGGGGACTGGTAGCAGCAGAATTAGGTGCCCTAGTGACATCAGTGCCAGAATAACACTCAATTCTGATCACTTTTCCTGGAAAGCGGAGAAATCCACCCAAAATCATTGTGAAAATGGGATGGCATTTGTTTATTTCAGGCACATTGTTTGAAGTATTTATAGCTGCAGTCTCCAAGTGAAAAAAAAAAAGAGAGAAAACAAATGTTTTCCCCCTCTTATTTGTGAAATCACCTCATTTGGGTCCCCGTAAGTTATTTGCAAGGCATGTTTGCTGAACCTTTTAAAGGAAAATTCCAGGATCAACACAAGTTAAGCTCAATTGAGAGCACTTGTGGCATAATGTTGATTACCACAAAAATTAAGTTTGATTTGTCCCTTCTGGGTTACAATGAGGCACTTACAATTGAAGTGAATGGGGCCCAATCCGTAAACACTGAAAAACACTTTTTAAAAGTACAGCTACAAGACATAAACAGTTTGTGTGTTAACATGATTTTAGAGTGATAAAATCACTTACTAACCATTTCTGTCATGTTTTTCTCAAATTTTACAACTTCATTGCCATGATGACGTAACGTGTTTAAATTGTTTAAAATGACGATTTAAAAATGTTTACAGCTCAAATACACAAGTTATAACAGAAGAGTTAATGTAAGTGCTTTTATATTAAAAGCTTCACATTTCTGCATTAAAATCCTCCAAAATGTGGCCCTATTCACTTTCATTGTAAGTGGCTCACTGTAACCTTAAACAGTTTGCTTTTTTAAAAGAAAAGGAAGGATGAGTCAAAATAATTATTTGTGGTAATCAACTTTATGCCACAAATGCTGTCGATTGATCTTGACATGTATTGAAACCAGAATGATTCCTTTAAGTTCCACAAATAACTATTTATTCTATATTCCTTTAGTAAACCATCTACAGTATTTGTCTATATACTGGTGGTTTAAAGAGCCCAGAAACCAAGCTGATCTGAAGAACTTAAAATATAATGTAACATAATTTTTTTTTTAAATCCCATAAGAACCATGTAGCAACTCAAGCAGCATATAGAGCAAAAAAAAAAAAAAAAAAATGGTAAGATAAGATAAGGGGTTAATTGCTAAACCTAAGGAGCTGCACAAAACATTGAAAAACCATTATTTTTAAGTGTCTAATTGTTTCATGTGTCTGTTTCCAGTCTTTCTTATAGCTGGGGTTTGCAACAAAATTTAGGGCCCAAACAAATATACTGGCCATGCTTGTTTGTGACTATTGGCAAAGCATGCTCCATTGACAACATTATAACAAAAACAGATTTAGATGAGGACAGTGCAGAGATTCCTTCATTAAGAAGCTCTTCGCAGCCTATAGCTGTACTGTTTTTAGTGCATACTGATTCAAGACTCGTAACACACAGTCAGCTGACTGCACTCTAGGGAGAGAGGGGTGAGACGGGCCCTTCTGACGTTAGAGGAGCAGTCACATGGTCGTATGAGTCATGAGTCTGTATGTGTGCGGGTTTCGGGGATGTATCCATGGCTGGAAACAAAACAATCTCCCCTATGTCTGCTTCTTGATTCATAAAAAAATCATATCTAAGTGACTTCCATTACTGTAGAATGCAGAAGGCACAATACACATCGCCACATCTGTTATCTTAAAAGCTTTATAAAAATAAAAAAACTCCTCCCTGCACTCTAAATAAGGTTACAAGAAACTCAACTCTCAACTCATTGAATTTGACAAATTTCTCCCTGTTAGAGCATCATTCGGTTGGCATTGGGATCAGTTTAGCTGATGCTCCACTAGTGGATGGGGAAAACAACAATGGATGGATGACTCTGAAACATGTCTAGCTGGAATTGGCTATAAATAGGTGTTGTGGAGGTGTCAGCGGGAGGTTACAGTCATGTGTGCGTGGACTGTGACGGAGGATCTGATAGGCTGAGAAATGTGTAGGCAGGTTGACAAGGGATTTTCTTGGTGTGACTGTGATTCTGGATATTAATTGCCTCAAATGAGTTGTTTTGAGGTGAAACTGAGCTTTTTTTCCTTCTACTTTCTTCTCTTTTTTTTATTTTTTTATTTTTTATTGTAGAGATTTGTGGATTGTTTTCCTGGAGTGGCTGAATGTGCATTTCATGGATTTGAAAGTTGGCAGAAATGAACAGTTTGATATTCATTTAGATTGCTTTAATACACTCTACAAAATTATAATTCTATTCATGCCTGTATTGTTTGTTCAGTAAAATATGTCTTAACATCCTTAACCCTTAAATGCATGGGAATTTAACCAAACACTTTTACATATTTGGGTCTTTAGAGACCCAGCAAATATATCTATCAAAAATGGATCTACAAAATGCCCAGAAAGTGTCAAATTTTATAAATAGTAACTATTAGTTTTTATTATGTCACACATTCATCGTGGCATTGTTTTGACAACCTTAAGCAATGTCACAACATTTATTTCCATCCAGAGTTGCATTCATTTTTGACCGAGATCTTGTATTGATGACGGAAGAATCGAACCACTCCGTAAAGTCTTTTCCAGCACATACCAAAGACTTTCAATGGGATTAAGGTCAGGATTCTGTGGTGGCCAAGTCATGTTTGAAAATGATTCCTCATGCTCCCTGAACCACTCTTTCACAATTTGAGCCTGATGAATCTTGGCATTGTCGCCCTGGAATATGCCCATGCCATCAGGGAAGAAAAAATCCATTGATGGGATAACCTGGTCATTCAGTACATTGAGGTAGTCAGCTAACTTCATTTTATTGCCGCATAATGTTGATGAGCCTAGACCTGACCAATTGAAGCAACCCCAGATCATAACACTGCCTCCAGAGGCTTGTACAGTGGGCACTATTCATGACGGGTGCATCGCTTCATGCGCTTACCTTCTTACCCTGATGCACCCATCGCTTTGGAATAGGGTAAATCTGGACTCATCAGATCACATGACCTTTTCCCACTGCTCCACAGTCCAATCGTTATGCTCCTTAGCAAACTGAAGTAGTTTTTTTCCAATTAGCCTCACTAACAAGTGTCTTTCTTGTGGCCACACAGCTGTTTAGTCCCAATCATGTAAATTCTCTTCACATTGTGCATGTGGAAATGCTCTTACTTTCACTATTAAACATAGTCATGAGTTCTACTGTCGTTTTTTACGATGTGACTTCAAGTGTTTTACTGATCTCCGATCACGATCATTCAAGATTTTTTTCCGACCACATTTCTTCCGCGAAGCTGATGGTTCACCACTATCCTTCCAGATTTTAATAATGCGTTGGACAGTTCTTAACCCAATTCCAGTGATTTCAGCAATCTCCTTAGTTGTTTTCTTTGCTTGATGCAGGGCAATAATTTGACCCTTGTAAAACACAGTAACATCTTTTCCACGACCATGGGATACGTCTTCTGACATGGTTGTTAAGAAAAGAGAAGCTACACACTGCATCAGTTAGGGTTAAAAGAATTGTTGTCAGCTGAAACATATTAATCACTGCAATAATGATCTAATCATAGACTCTTAAATATCTGCTTTTTTAATTCCAAACGGTGACTTTTTCTTTGGCTAGGCATTGTTTATTTGTATGAATATAATACTAATTTCTCTAGTAATAAACAAGAAAATAGATAGCATGTGATTGTAACTTATATAGATATGAAATAATCATAAAAATCACATTTATGGAAGTGCAAAAAAAAAAAAAAAAAAAAAAACACATGACACTATTACATACCTAGGGAGACCTTATACTCTTTTGGTCCTTATACATACATACATATATACATAAATATAATGGCAAAATTGCAAAAAATAAAATAATAATAAAAAATAATTATATATATATATATATATATATATATATATATATATATATATATATATATATATATATATATATATATATATATATATATATATATATATATATATACAGGTGCATCTCAATAAATTAGAATGTCGTGGAAAAGTTCATTTATTTCAGTAATTCAACTCAAATTGTGAAACTCGTGTATTAAATAAATTCAATGCACACAGACTGAAGTAGTTTAAGTCTTTGGTTCTTTTAATTGTGATGATTTTGGCTCACATTTAACAAAAACCCACCAATTCACTATCTCAAAAAATTAGAATATGGTGACATGCCAATCAGCTAATCAACTCAAAACACCTGCAAAGGTTTCCTGAGCCTTCAGAATGGTCTCTCAGTTTGGTTCACTAGGCTACACAATCATGGGGAAGACTGCTGATCTGACAGTTGTCCAGAAGACAATCATTGACACCCTTCACAAGGAGGGTAAGCCACAAACATTCATTGCCAAAGAAGCTGGCTGTTCACAGAGTGCTGTATCCAAGCATGTTAACAGAAAGTTGAGTGGAAGGAAAAAGTGTGGAAGAAAAAGATGCACAACCAACCGAGAGAACCGCAGCCTTATGGATTGTCAAGCAAAATCGATTCAAGAATTTGGGTGAACTTCACAAGGAATGGATTGAGGCTGGGGTCAAGGCATCAAGAGCCACCACACACAGACATGTCAAGGAATTTGGCTACAGTTGTCGTATTCCTCTTGTTAAGCCACTCCTGAACCACAGACAACGTCAGAGGCATCTTACCTGGGCTAAGGAGAAGAAGAACTGGACTGTTGCCCAGTGTTCCAAAGTCCTCTTTTCAGATGAGAGCAAGTTTTGTATTTCATTTGGAAACCAAGGTCCTAGAGTCTGGAGGAAGGGTGAAGAAGCTCATAGCCCAAGTTGCTTGAAGTCCAGTGTTAAGTTTCCACAGTCTGTGATGATTTGGGGTGCAATGTCATCTGCTGGTGTTGGTCCATTGTGTTTTTTGAAAACCAAAGTCACTGCACCCGTTTACCAAGAAATTTTGGAGCACTTCATGCTTCCTTCTGCTGAAAGATGCTGATTTCATTTTCCAGCAGGATTTGGCACCTGCCCACACTGCCAAAAGCACCAAAAGTTGGTTAAATGGCCATGGTGTTGGTGTGCTTGACTGGCCAGCAAACGCACCAGACCTGAACCCCATAGAGAATCTATGGGGTATTGTCAAGAGGAAAATGAGAAACAAGAGACCAAAAAATGCAGATGAGCTGAAGGCCACTGTCAAAGAAACCTGGGCTTCCATACCACCTCAGCAGTGCCACAAACTGATCACCTCCATCCCATGCCGAATTGAGGCAGTAATTAAAGCAAAAGGAGCCCCTACCAAGTATTGAGTACATATACAGTAAATGAACATACTTTCCAGAAGGCCAACAATTCACTAAAAATGTTTTTTTATTGGTCTTATGATGTATTCTAATTTTTTGAGATAGTGAATTGGTGGGTTTTTGTTAAATGTGAGCCAAAATCATCACAATTAAAAGAACCAAAGACTTAAACTACTTCAGTCTGTGTGCATTGAATTTATTTAATACACGAGTTTCACAATTTGAGTTGAATTACCGAAATAAATGAACTTTTCCACGACATTCTAATTTATTGAGATGCACCTGTATATATATATATATTTTATTATTTTATTTTTTGCAATTTTGCCATTTTTTTGTTTTTGTTTTGTTACACTATTATAGATTGAGGAATACTAAAGAGGTGTGGTCACAACTCCAAAAAATGGATGAGGTGCAGGGTGAGAAATGAGGTCACGGGTCTCTAAAGACCCGAGGTATGCGTTTAAGGGTTAAAGAAATGTTCCAGCAGAGACTATTTAGCCCAAGACGAACCACTTGCATTAAAATGAATGGGAGAAATTGGAACACCTAATATGGTGAATGTAGAAAAGGAAGTCCCGCCTTACAGGTAAAAGAGCCAATTACCTATTAGATACAGACATCGCCTCTCGTCAACTCAAGAAAGTGCATGCGCATTAGCTGGACCAGCCTGAAAAATAGCGTTTTTTAGTGTGATCTGAGCTAAAGGAGCACAATTTATGATACCATTGTTGTCAGATTTAACTGCTGATTTGAAATATGTTCTTTGATCGTAATCTAGACAAACCGTTTTGGAGATTTTGTTCTTTTCCCATTCAAGTAGATAGGAGCTGTACTTTTTTTGGCGCTTGTATTCATAGAAAATAGCCCCAAAGCATTTCCAAGATGGCCGCAGAGTGTTTGACTTGCCCTGAAAGGGACTTTGGTTCTGGGTTCAATAGAAGTTAAGCTTAATCGACAGCATTTGAGGTAAAATATTGATTACCACAAAAATTATTTTCGACTACTCGGTTATTTAAAAAAAAAACAAAACATGGTTATAGTAAGACACTTACAATTAAAGTGAATGGGGCCAGTCCATTAACATTAAAACACACAGTTTACATTACATTTATGCCTTTGGCAGACACTTTTATCCAAAGTGACTTACAGTGCCCTTATTACAGGGACAATCCCCCTAGAGCAACCTGGAGTTAAGTGCCTTGCTCAAGGACACAATGGTGATGGCTGTAGGGATTGAACCAACAACCTTTTGCTTACCAGTTCAGGGCTTTAGTCCACTATGCCGCCACCACCACTGGTGGAGGATTTGCTTGCCCAAATTCTCCACCACAATGCTAGTTATCACTATTGTGTGGTTGCACGAGTGTTTTGCATGTTGGATTTGTTCTATTTTATCGTGTACTAGGCGAAAATCCAATTGTTTAGAAAAGTAATATTACATCTCTCCTCAATAACCCACAAAATATGAGGTATCATCAGGGATGTAGCTATAATTTCATAAGTGAGGGGGACAGAATGTTCAGTGTAAGAACAAATCAACTTGACCAAGTAACCAAGTTTTCTGTTGTGTCTTGTCTTTGATGTACTTGTGTTGTATTCATAGCATACTTTCATTCTCTCGTTTTAGTTCGACAGCCAGGTAAAACGTCACCTCATGCAGGCAGAATTTTTGACAGATATTTACAAATATATTTATATAAATAAGGTCCAAAATCAACTTCATGTGGAATTTACTAATTTTATTTACAATAAGGATTACATATAGGCTAGCCAATGTAAAATAGGGTAATGTGTAATCTTAATAACCTTAAAAATACTTTGTTGGTTCATTTGTGTAACCTAATGTTATCAGGTTGTTTTGGTCATAATACTGTAAATCATATTTTTTATGAGCTGGTATGCTTTGGGACAGTTGTGTCTCTCACTGATCCAGTTTCGCGTAAAAAGCACAAATTTGAGAGTCACGCATAATTAAAAGAAAGAATATATTGCTTTAAGGTGCTATAGCTTTAATTTAATAATTATATCAAAGATCATTATCAAAAAGCATCAACGGAGATACCACAGGAACCAAAAATATGAATGGAGGGTATTTTTCCCGCATTCAGTTCATGATCTAGCCCTAATGGCGCGGTCACATTTCCCTTTGCTTGGTGAAATTCCGCTGACGAAATACAGTCATCACACCGTACATTTCCACTTGCACAGAAAAACTGCTCAAAGACACTCACAACACTAGGGAACAGCTTGCTCCGCGCCGCTGTCAATCCCACAATCCACCTCGCGAGTGTGGCGCTCGGCTTCCATAGGAATGAACTGAAAACGCTTGCTCAGCTTCGCTCATAACGTGTCAGTAAAAATGTTACGTCAATGGGAATCCATGCAATCATAAAGTTCACGCGATGGACTTCCGGTGGCGAAGAATTTCACCTCACGGATTTCGCAAGTTTGGTGAACTTTGACAGCATTGACCAATAGGAAGTTGCTTGGTTTGGCAGTGACCGTGTGGGTGCTGCTTCGTACACCGCTACACTATTCGCAAAGGACAAGGATGTCATTTAAACAGTGAGTTTGTTTTTAACTTAATGCCCCTAGAATATTGAGTGCCGTATTAACTCAACATCCACCCATGCCTTCTTCGCCCCACCTTGCAAAGATGTGATCGCGCCTTTATGTGCGTGTGAAGCCGGCGAAAATGACTTGCCAAGCAGCCTCTTAAGATACAATTTATACTTTAGGCAAGTGAAGTTATAAAAACACTCACTGCTAAAATATTTCCATCGTCCATTGAGAATATATAATGTAGCTGCCCACACACTCAAACCCCACACGAAGTTTGCTTTTCTGACCAAATTCCTGATTGAGTGGATTCCCTATGACTGTATTTCGCAAGCTGAATTTCGCCATCCAACGGTAAATGTGACAGAGGCACCAGGCCTAACCCTAAGTATGAGCAAAAATAATGGTAAACAACTATGGTGTATTTTACATTTAAAAACAGGTCTAGTTAAAGCAATGACATTTATATTTGCTTATCAGTGTGCTTAAAAAGCAATGAATTAGTTGTTTATGATTTATGCATGGTATTTTGGCTGTTTTAAAATTTTATAAGTGCTATCTGTTACATAGACTTTGTTATCTGGATATGTTATCTGAAGGAAAACATAAGTGCTGTTAATGTAGCTGAATTAAAAGGCCTGAACCTTTGCAGCGTACATATAATTTTTCTGTTCTCTAAACTGACAGCTTGGGTTGAGATTATATGCTTGGCCTGTCCTGAACGCTGTTTGATTTGATTCAACTCAATGAAAGCATCAGTTACACAGAGCTGTGTTCAGTATGCTGGGATGAGCAGACAAGCACAGCAGAGGGAGGGAGGGAAGGAAGGAGAGATGCATGTAAATGAGAATAAGAAGGGAGGGCCGTATCCTCTCACTGGTGTCATTCCTATTCTTGTAAATACAATTAAATCTATCAGTCAATTAATAAGTGCTCTTCCATGCACTAATGTAAAAATCTAGTTCTTTTTTTTTTTTTGTATCCTTTGCTCTTCCTAACCACCGCTCCATCTCTTTCTCTCACTCTCTGTCTTTCTCCAATTCTCCTCGCGGTTGCTAGGAGCTGTTGTGTGGCTCCTGGAATCTCAATTAAGGTTTGTCATTCCTGAGTCAACAGAAACCACCGGGTACCACGGTCTCTCTCTCTCTCTCTCTCTGTTGTGTGTCACATTGCTCAGAGGTTGCTCTTTCAAAGCTCATGAGTTTTTAGTCATTATCTTCCCTGAGGTCCACTGATAATGTTAGTAAAGTTTGTTTTTATTTGCATTAAAACAGTCATAATTTAGTAATATATGATCATTTTCCACCCTGTCTCTGGCCCTCTGTTTAAAATGGTCAGTTTTTGAATAAGCACCTCCTTAAAACTTCAACGTAAATGTCCACTGTTCTGATTGGCTAAAATCGTGCAGCCCCTCAAATTCTGCCATATTTGAAACTAAATCTGAAAAGAATCAACAAGCTCCACAACATTATAAAACTAAATTTCAGGGTTTACACAATGCACACCCAACATATTGCATCTCAATATAATAAATTGTTCAATTCAAAGCACAGCTGTTGACACTCACACCCTGTCTAGTACGGGACGCGAGAGTCACATCAAAAGCAATAGAACCCATTATAATCAATGATGCTGTCTATCATGGAAGCATCTGTAGCGGCGCGTCATGCTGACAGTAAACAGATGTACCGTTCCATTTTGCACTGCACACACTTGTGCTACTACTGCCAACAACACAAATAAATGGTTTAGAAAACCGTTTATTCTACGAAAGTTCATGTCGACGCGCCTGGTGCAGACAGCCTCAAACCGTTGTGTCACATCGGGTCAACGGACATGCCCGGTGTAAACAGGGTGTCAGCACCATAAACTATCATACAGTCATGACATTTGAAATATTCATTAATGGAACTGTTTACTTACTGTTTTGCATCGGGTCCAAGTGTTTTGAACTGCCACATCCTTCAATAATAGTTCCTTTGCAAAGCTTGAATCGTTTTATGACTGGCTCACAAGCAATCCACAATGAATGCCGAATAAACATACACTGAAGACACATCCACATGACGCACACACATAGTCCAAAGCACATTGTGAAACAGACACACACACATCCAGTTTCCAGTATCATCCTGCACTGAAATGCACATCGCCAGAAACGCATCTAAACGGTCAAACATGTCCATCCAGCGCATGTTTTCATACACCAACCATTAAAAGTAGCGCAGATGGGCAAAAGAATGTGTCCATGATGCGTTTGTGCTCAAAACAGCAAGAGGCAGCAGCTGAATGAGAATAGATTCTCCTCTTCAGAGTTTTAACTTGACACCGCGTCTTTTAAAAGCAGCCCGAGATCTGTATCAAGCGGTCAAAGACATCTGTCTGTGCATGTTTAAATACAAAAATAATTGAAAGTACTCCAGATGGCTCCCCTTTGGTGTTCAGGAATAGTTACGCAACACTGATTGTCCTTCTTTCTCAGTTGACAAACTCAAGCACCAGGGCCGAGGGTGTGATGATGTGAAGTAGGCTTTTTTGTTTATTTCGTTTTTTACAGCTTGCTGTCAATTAATGCTTTTATTGCATTGGGGATTAAGTTTTGAGTTCTGAAATTTACAGTATGTTTTAATAGTAGAAAGACCTCTTATATGTCAAAATATCAAGGAAAATATGATTCCTCATGACATGACCCCTTTAAGTATCAACTTTGCCTCATAAAATTGTACTAAAATTCCTTAGTAGTAAATAAAATAGAAACCAACTAGATTTTCACATTTTATGAAGAGCCCACCACCGCGATGGTAGGGTGTTGGCAGGACTCTGCAGTTGCTAAGGTGTTCTGAGTGTTTTTTGCATGTTGTGATGTGGTTGCTAGGGTGTTCTGGTTGATTGCTAGGTAGTTTCTGACTGGCCCTAGTCAAAAGAGCCCACTCCCAATCGCTAGCCTTTTCATCATTTAATCACATGTAGGATAAGAATTATAGATATCTGTAATTCAGTTAGTTAAAATGTTAATTCTTGATGATGCAATATTGTCCATATGGCTCAGGTTAATCCTTCAATGCAAGTCTATGGATTTTTTTCACACTTTTTTTGGTCCACCAAGCAAACATTATAAGCCTGATAGCTTAGAAAAGTAATAGCACACCTCTCCTCAACAAGCCACAAGTCATTAATGTCCGTAGCCTCAGAAAGCATTGTAGCATAGATCATTTGTTCTTGATGAGAAATGTTTATACTGAAATCTCTGAGCACATCTAACAGTTGTTAAGATCTCTTATAGGGTCTTTTTTTATCAGGTGGCAAAAAGGTCTCAATTTGCTCTCCATTTCATTACAGACAAAAAACAACATAAAAAAGAGATATTAAAAGCAATCTCGTTTTTTTTCTTCCCTACACAATTTCTGATTTCCTGTACGATTAGCTCTGCTTTCAATAGAACATGGTGTTTTACCATATCAGCTCATCTAAATGCCAGTACCTCTCCCTCATCTCTCCCCCTCCCTCTTTTTCAGTCTCTCATCCTCTCTCGAGTCCTTGTCTCCATGGTGATCTTCTGCTTTTCGTCTTTCACCCATCTCTCTTGTTCACTTGTTCTGTAAGTGCAAAAGTGAGAGGCAGCGTTTGTGACAGGTCGGCTGTAATAAAGATGAGGAGACTATCGTTTATCCATTATTTCTTTCTCTCCCGCTATATCTCGATCTCACACACTGGCTAATAAGGATATTTTTTGTGTGAGGAAACTTGGGGTTCCCATTTAACAACTCTGTTTTAAATATAAGATCCTGCAGAGAGAGAGAAAGGGAAATATGATTCAAGTGTCTTCTCATTAAGGCTAAATGCAGCAGTTCACCCAAAAATGAAAATTCTGTCATCATTTTCTCACCCTCATGTCATTCCAAACCTGTATGACTTTGACCAATTAATTTCCATGCTTTTTCCAGTCAGTTGGATAACTGAATATAGGCATTTAAAAAAATATGAAATAGATTAGAGAAAACCATAACTTGAAAAATATATATTCACCAGAAATTTCCCTAAGTTTTTCCTGACTTTTTGAGACTAACTCATTTCCATAACTTTCCCATTATTTTTTAGATTTAACTCCTGTCTGTGACTTTTCCCTGCATTTTGTTTTTATTTAACTCATTTGCATGACTTTATCCTAATTTGTTTTTAAGGTTTTACAAATTTCTATGACTTTTCCCCGATTTTTGAGGTTGAATTTACTTCCATGATATTGTCCTGACTTTTTGAGATGTAACTCATTTACAAAATTTGCCCTGATTTTTTTTTAAATTTTTTTTAATTTTTTTTTAGATTTAACAAATTTCCATGACTTTTTCCTAATTTTTTAGATTGAATTTACTTCTATGATGTTTTCCTGACTTTTTGAGATTTAACTAATTTCCATAATTTTTCATGATTTTTTTTAGATTTAACTAATTTGCATGAGTTTTCCCTGATTTTTGAGATTAAATTTACTTCCACTGTTTTCCTGACTTTTTGAGATTTAACTCATTTCTATAATTTTTCCAGATGTTTTTTTTATTTAACTAATTTGTGCAACTTTTTGAGATTTAATTTATTTCCACAATTTTTCCTGATTATTTGTATTTAATTAATTTACATGACTTTTTCCTGATTTTTGAGACTGAATTTACTTCCACAATGTTTTACTGACTTTTTGAGATTTAACTCATTTCCATAATTTTTCCTGATTTTGTTTAGATTTAACTAATTTTCATGACTTGTTCCTGACTCTTTGAGATTTAACTAATTTCCATTATTTTCAATATTTTTTTTTAGATTGAACTAATTTGCATGACTTTTTTTTCATTTAACGTAGAATAAAATCATGCAAAAGTAATTTGCATTACTTTTTCCTGATTTTTGAGATTGAATTTACTTCCACATAGTTTTCCTGACTTTTTGAGATTTAACTCATTTCTATAATTTTTCCTGTTTTTTTATTTTTTTTTAGATGTAACTAATTTGCACGACTTTTTCCTGACTTTTTGGGATTTAACTAATATCCATCATTTACATGATTTATTTAGACAACTAATTTGCATGAGTTTTCCCTGATTTTTTAGATTGAATTTACTTCCATGATGTTTTCCTGACTTTTTGCAATTTAACTCATTTCCATATGATTTTTTTTATGTAACTAATTTCAATGACTTTCCCCTGACTTTTTGAGATTTAAGACTGTCATTCTGCCTAACATCTTATTTTGTGTCCCACAGAAGAAATAAAGTCATATGGCTTTGGAACAACATGAGGGTGAGTTAAAGATGATGAGTTCAACTATCCATTTTTCTATAAAAGAATTTTGACACACCTCAGTTAGTGAAAACAAACAAACAAAAAATGTGTATAGAAATGCACTTACAATGGAATTTTATTGGGTAACTATTGTATGCTTGCCCCATTGACTTCCATTGTAAGTGCAAAACTCTCAATGTATTTTTTGTTTGAAAGATACTGTTGACAAAGAACTTATATTTAATCTGAAATATTCTTTTAAAAAAGCTTTTCTTTTTAACCTCTTTTCTCTCTCTCTGTTGTTTGTATTTTTCTATTTATTTCGCACTTATCTTAAGCCTTAATTTTAGTCTCCTCTCACTTTTTTATTCATTCTCTCTCTCTCTATCTCTCTCACCCTGCCCCCACACTCCTTCACCTTTCTCTGACTAATGGTCTGAATGACGTTTCTCTTACGTGTGTGGAGTAGAGGCTCTTTTCATTTTTTTTTTTTTTTTTATCTCTAACAATACATCAGTATCCCTAATGAGGAGAAATGAACATCAGCCAGTTTCTCCTGGTCTTTCTGTCTCTCTTGCCATCTTCTATGCTCTCAACTGTTTTCTGTCCTTTTCATAACTCTTTATCTGTTACTCTTCTTGGAAAGTGTTGAACAAATCATCCAAACGATGACCTTGTCTTCTTGTCGAATGGCCAGCATCATGTTCAGTGGTCAGATGTGTCGAGTTCCCCAGCTGTGATTATTCCAACACCATCTGGTTCCTTCTGGAACAGTTTGGCACACTTTTGGAACAGCATTCTGGAAGATTCTAAAGCCTTTGAAAGCTTTTTAGGGAATTTAAACAGAAGGCAAAGTGTTTTAGACAATATCCCTCAATAATTAGATCTTAGCCTCACTGATATTCAGATTAAGATAAGTATAAGTATTGTTGGTCACCATGGGATGCTAGTGTGCTGGTGTGTCTCACTGTGAATTCAGCAACAGTAGTTCTAAAGTTCCTTTAGAACTAACCCCCACCCCACTCCCAGTGGCCAAACCTGGAAGACCAGTTTCCAATTGAAATGTCCACAGAGTGGTGCCAAAAGCAAGTTGTATTTTTAGTTGTAAAGGATGTAATACAGTCAACAGGAATGCATATTTTATTAACCATACACCCTAACCCATACCCCAACCCTACACCTAATCATCAGTGGAGTAAACGTTTTATCTTAAATGGAAAATGCAACCTATATATGTTAGGTGTTTATTAATTGAACTTTTACAGGTGTTATTGTTATTAATTCTAGTAAATTTACATCTGCTTCCCAACTCAAAATCAATTTTTACTGTAGAATTTACATATAGACTGTGTACTGAATGTCTTACTACCATACTACTCTTACTGTTTCTGTTATATCTGTGTTTGGAAAAAAGTGTAGTATGGATAGTATGCCATTGTGAACATGGCCATAGACTCAAGAGCACGGGTGTAGAGCCGAGGAGGGCGGGGCCGGGTTGGAATGAGACACACCTGGTCCCCAATCAGCCTGATGGGGTGCGCGAGGGATAAAGGCGGCCATTAAAGGCGGCCACCCCTTACACTGGTGCCGAAACCCGGGAAGGAGGAGGGATTCCCGTCGCAGAGTCCTCGACACTGCCGTCCACCCAGGGGAGCGCCGCTGCCATCCGACGGGGGATGGAGTAGCCCGACCACCTGGACGCGGGGAACGGCCGCCGTCTGCGAGGCGAGTGGGGATGGGACTCCCCGACCGCCTGGAGGGAGGAGTGCCCTGCCGTCCCCTGGGAACGCGGAGGGGTTGAGAGAAGACCGCCGTCCGCGGGGGGAGGAGGGAAGCGACTCCCCGACCACCTGGAGTGGTAGGGCCGCTGCCAGGGGCGGAGGAGTGTCCCCACGGGACGCCGGGAACGCGGAGGGGCGTTCTGTCCGCTGGGGGTCGGAGGTCTGACTCCGGTCCGCCCGGGGAGGAGCGGCTGCAGTCCGCCTGAGAGGGTGGAGTAGTGATCGAGGACCACGCGACGGCGCATCAGAGAACCGGTGAGTTTCTTTTTCTCTCTCTCCTTTCTCTCTCTCTGTCGCTCCGTGTTGGCCTTTCCCTCGCGATTTTGTTTTGTTGTTTTTCCCCTCCTGTCTCCTCCCAGGTCGAGGAAGGCGGGGATGACCCGCCGGCAGTCGGGGCGTAAGGCACACATCAATTTTTACTGTAGAAAGTGCATTTTATAGTAGCAAAATATGCAGTATTTGTAATTTCACTTATTTGTGCAAAGCAATAATAATATCACTATATTATTAGTTTCTGTTTTTAAAAAAAGAAATAAAAGAAATCACTTTTTTAGGTGTAATCATCTGCAGAACTTGTTGGCACCAGTGCCACCGCTCTCAAATGTTAGTCTGGAGCCCTGCATAACTGTTTGTTTTACCTTAACAAAAGGAATTATTTTACGTAGCATCAAAACACAAAGCTGAAAAAAATTGTTGTTGATCATTGTTGTTTTTTTGCATACAGTATTGCCACTTTGTGTATAGTTTAATTAAAATGGTAACACTTTGCAATAAGGTTCCACTTTTATAGCATTTATTAATCTTGGTTAATGTTAATTTCAACATATTCTAATGCATTTTTAAAATCAAAAGTTGTATATGTTATCATTAATTAATGCATTATGAACTAACATGAACTATCAATGAACAATTGTATTCTTATAAACTAACATTAATTAGTTTATAGATTAAAAGATTAATAAATGCTGTAAATATATAGTGTACATTGTTAGTTCATGATACCTAATGCATTAATGTTAACAAATGGAATGTTATTGTAAAATGTAAAAAGTTTATGTACAGTACTGTGCAAAAGTTTTAGGCACTTGTGAAAAATTTTGCATAGTGAGGATGTATTCAACAATAACGCCATAAATAGTTTTCATTTATCAATTAACGTCATACAAAGTCCAGTAAACATAAAAAAGCTAAATCAATATTCGGTGTGACCACCTTGCTTTCAAAACAGCCCCAATTCTCCTAGGTACTCCTGGACACAGTTTGTCTTGGTTGTTGGCAGATAGGATGTTCAAAGCTTCTTGGAGAATTCACCACAGTTCGGCTGTCTCAATTGCTTCTGTCTCTTCATGTTATCCCAGACTGACTCGATGTTCAGTGGGGGGCTTTGTGGGGGCCATGACATCTGTTCCAGGGCTCCCTGTTCTTCTATTCTAATCTTTTCTATTTGCAAAATAACATTTATATTTCCTATTGACACACTAAAGCTGAAGATATAAATAACCATCTTAAGACAATTGTTTTTGTGAAACATCTTAAGTGCCTAAAATTTTGCACAGTACTGTAAATATGTAATACACATTTCTCAATTAAAGTCCTTGGATGCAGGATAGCAATTGACGATTTTTTAATCCTAGGTAAAAATAGCTTAAGTTAACTTATCTTAACGTAGGGCCAGTCATAGGCAAACGCCTAGGGCGCAATCGCTTCGGTGGTGCTGATCTACCAAGCCAGTTTCAGCATGTGTCCAATCTGTGTTGAACAAAATGCACCCTGTGCGTTCCGATAACCCGTTGTGGTGCCCGCCACGGAACATATAGACTGTGTACTGAATGTCTTACTACCATACTACTCTTACTGTTTCTGTTATATCTGTGTTTGGAAAAAAGTGTAGTATGGATAGTATGCCATTGTGAACATGGCCATAGACTCAAGAGCGCGGGTGTAGAGCCAAGGAGGGCGGGGCCGGGTTGGATTGAGACACACCTGGTCCCCAATCAGCCTGATGGGGTGCGCGAGGGATAAAGGCGGCCGTTAAAGGCGGCCACCCCTTACACTGGTGCCGAAACCCGGGAAGGAGGAGGGATTCCCGTCGCAGAGTCCTCGACACTGCCGTCCACCCAGGGGAGCGCCGCTGCCATCCGACGGGGGATGGAGTAGCCCGACCACCTGGACGCGGGGAACGGCCGCCGTCTGCGAGGCGAGTGGGGATGGGACTCCCCGACCGCCTGGAGGGAGGAGTGCCCTGCCGTCCCCTGGGAACGCGGAGGGGTTGAGAGAAGACCGCCGTCCGCGGGGGGAGGAGGGAAGCGACTCCCCGACCGCCTGGAGTGGTAGGGCCGCTGCCAGGGGCGGAGGAGTGTCCCCACGGGACGCCGGGAACGCGGAGGGGCGTTCTGTCCGCTGGGGGTCGGAGGTCTGACTCCGGTCCGCCCGGGGAGGAGCGGCTGCAGTCCGCCTGAGAGGGTGGAGTAGTGATCGAGGACCACGCGACGGCGCATCAGAGAACCGGTGAGTTTCTTTTTCTCTCTCTCCTTTCTCTCTCTCTGTCGCTCCGTGTTGGCCTTTCCCTCGCTATTTTGTTTTGTTGTTTTTCCCCTCCTGTCTCCTCCCAGGTCGAGGAAGGTGGGGATGACCCGCCGGCAGTCGGGGCGTAAGGCACACCCCCCCGGAGAGGAAGGGTGGGAGATGTACGTCATGCTGGGGGCTCCCCGGCCTGAGGCAACGCCGGAAGGAGTGTAGAGCCGAGGAGGGCGGGGCCGGGTTGGAATGAGACACACCCGGTCCCCAATCAGCCTGATGGGGCGCACGAGGGATAAAGGCGGCCGGGGATGACAGTTAGAGAGAGAGAATTGCAGGCAGCTATACTGTGTGGTTTTTGGTTGTGTGTTTGTTTAAGTTGTTCATTAAATTATTATTTAAGTTGTCAAGCCGGTTCTCGCCTCCTCCTTTCCACCGAACCCCCTTACAGCGGGGCTTGTGAATCGGAGTGATGCCTGATACGTGAAGAAATAATCACTCTTTTGAGTCAGTTCTTCTCAATAAATTTGTCTAACATGCAGGATGAATCATTTGAAGAGCTTTGTCATGCAGTTAAACAGTTACGGGATGCTTTAGAAGTCAGAGAACAAAAACAACGCTAAATGAAGTGGATATTTACTTACAATTCATTGAAACAAAACCTGCAACTTTATTCAGTCGTTTGCCAGTGATGAAGGTAATTTGTGAGTGCAGCCTGAGAGTGATTGTCTACTGTAGGCCAATACATTTTCTAAATAAAAGTATATCAAAATACTAACATTACATGAAAGCACTTAAAAGTACCAAAGTTACCAAGCCATTACCATGTTTATTGGACATGTTCCTTGGAGTACCCTATTTGGTTGACTGGAGGGTCTCGCCTAGGGTGCCAAATGGGATAGGACCGGCACTGGCCTAACCAACAAGATTTCTTTGTAAAACCATGTGTGGTGAGCAGGGCGTGGCCGAGTGATATGGATGGATGGCTGGGGGAGAATCAGTGCAATCAGCCAGGAGAGAGATAAAGAGTTGCCAGAGCCGCAGTTCAAGAGAGAGAGAGAGAGAGAGAGACGCACAAAGCTGTCTGTATGTGTGTGTGTGTCAATGTGTTTCACGTGACTGCTAAAAAGCAGTTTGTGTATCTTATGTGGTGCTGAAAAGCATCCAGTTTTGTTGTACACTGAAAAGTGTTAATAAATGTCTTACGTTTGGATATTTACCCGGCTTCCGGTTCCTCCTTTGTAGGAAAGGCAGAGGTTTGCCACACCATGCTAACAAGCCTCACCTTAACCCTAACCAGCACCACATCAGCATAAACCAGGGTAACCCTTACAAAGAAGGGTGAAATTATGGTATTTAAGATGCTAATACCAAGCTACTTTGATATATACTGTAAGATTACCATATTCATATACTGTACCATGATATTTAAATAGCATATTAAAGTCATTCAAGAATACCCTGGTTTTATTACAATGTACAATGTCAAAATACCATGTATTACTGGTATCAGTCTGAAAAGTTGGGGAACACATTATATTTACCTTATCAACTTAGCTCATAAATATTAAGTAGGTGACATAACATTTGCCCAGTTGCATTAAATAATTTGCAGATTCACAGGTAGGTGCTAGCAGAGACAGTATAGGATTAGACGGGTCACTGGTATACTTATAATTGGGAGAAATCGTAACACTTAGTATGGCACCTCTAGGAATAGAAGTCCTGACTTACAATTAAAAGAGCCAAATCACGTTTTTGATAGAGACATGGCCTGTCAGTTTTCATCGAAAACACGCATGTGCATTAGCTGGAGCAGCCTGAAAACTAACACTTTTAAGTGTGTTCTGAGATAAAGAAGCACAGTTTATGATACTATAGTTGTCCGATTGTATTGCTAATTTGAAATACAGTATGTTATTTGCTCGTAATCTTGACCAATGGTTTTGGAGAGTTTGTTTTTCTCCATTCAAGTAGATAGGAGCTGTACTTGTTTCCATAGAAAATAGCTGCCCAGAGGCATTATGAACATGGTGCCGGGTGACCTGACTTGCCTTAACCTTGTGCGACCCCGCGTCCACATGCGTGAACATTGTATTTTGGCTTCGCTATACACAACGCATAATTTAAAGGAATAAAAACCAACTGAATACTGTTCACATGACTCTAGACTGTCATTTAAGGGATAAACATCCGAGTCACGTGACACAACAGCATGCCATCGATTTCCATGTAGCGCTCCTACAGACGCAGCGCCAAAAAAGTGCCTCTGGTAAGAAATCTCTTTAAGTTTGTTTATTGAAACCTATTTGGTTGTAAAGTGTAGAGTCTCTAGTTTCGTTTGATATGCCGCTTTAAAAATCAGTTCAGGCCAGCACACAGAAATTGGCACTGTGTTTCCTCAAAAGTTGAAAAACATGTTGGTTATTTTGAATACCACATCTGTGGGTCATTTCACTTCATTTTAATATACATTTTGATTCTATTCATTAACATTAGTAAATGCATTCCTATATATTTACTGTGCATTTTCACACTGAGAGTAAATGGGTTCATCCAAAAGCTGAAAAATGTTGTGTTCAGAGGCTTTATAAGGAGTTAGGATGAAAATAAGGTGCATTTCGAACTTTTCTGAGACCAGTGCAGAGAGACAGCACACTGGAGGTTAAATAATTCACTAAATAGTGAGCAAGGGAGCATCCTATAGCTTTCTATGCAGCTATGTGCATTCAGTCCTAAAATCCGACCAAAAGTTCAGTTTCAGGTTGCAGATGATGTTTGGACCACTCAACATGTTTGGCAGACATGGGACAATGGTAATCAGTACATAGATTCAGAATTTTATAATGCTATATTTTATTTTAACATGCTTGACAGTGACAGGATGATGCTGGACATTACTTGGAATCAGAAATAATTATGCTAATTTCTGAAGTAATGTCTGTAACATCTCAAAAACATGAATAACCAACACTCCTGGAACAAAATCTGACTTTCTATACGTTGGTATTATTTAAAATTTCACAAATTAGGACTTTGGCCCTAGGCATATTAGGAATACCGCTTGGCAGATGCTTCTACTTGAATTTAAAGTTGTTGTTTTATGCAGCCAGCTACAGTGTTGTTCTTTGCATGGTGAACAACAAAAACACAACTCATAAAATATCATTATTTCCTTAAAAAGGTGGGGTAGAGGGGGTGGGGACATGTCCCTTCCAGTTATAATGGTTGATACACACAATTAGGTAATGCCATGGTACAATATCCAAAAATATTGTAATACCATGGAACCTTTTTTCCTAAGTGATATTCATGATGGTCTAAGTTGGTATTTTCAGCAGGTTGGACAAATCTAATATTTTTGTTGCATTTCCACTGTCACACCCACTTGCCCACGCAAACCGGCTTGAACTTACTGTTGTTATTATGGCAGATTGTGTGAATTGGATGCATGTTACAGAATATCACAGATATGGTTATAATTATAAACAGTCATGAAATGAGCTAACTCACATTTGTGTGTGTGTGTGTGTGTGTGTCTGTGTGTGTGAGAGTGTTTGTATGAAACGAAGACCAGACAGTTTTCACACCTTTAATGAATCACACTTCTAAGATAAAGAGAAAGAAACCATTTAAAGAGAAAAAAGGGTGAAAAGAGAGAAGAAAATGACCTTTGCTTGCATAGCCAAGCACAGTTGGAGCTGCTATGTTCATTAAAACCATCCGGCTCTACATCAGGACCAGCACACTGCACAGACAGAAAGGCAGAGAGAGAGGCAGATGAAGCATGGATATGGAAGAGAAAGGGGTGACTGCCCTGTCATAATACTAAAACTGCCAGAGTTTGGCCACACATCGAGTTTCTTATTAGACTTTTCCTTCCCACACATACACAGAGCTGCCTGTTCTGTATACATCTCTCTCTCTCTCTCTCTCTCTCTCCTTTTCCCTCCTTCTCGGTGGAGGGGCTATAAATATACTCAGTGATGACTCATACTGTATACTAGACATATCTATATCTCCAACCACACACACACACATACACATTCTTACACACTCCAACAGAACACACAATGTTATACCAAACTGATATCCCAAAAATATGCTATACTATACTATACCAAAAATGTAAATTCAGTCATCATTCACACAAAAAAGTTATCATTTTTATTTGTATAGTGTTTTTCACAACACACATCGTTTCAAAGCAGCTTTACAGAAAATTAGGCTGTAATGTCTTAAAGTCCTCATTGAGCAATTTAAATGAAAAATGTGTCATGCTTTAAAAATTATTTGGTTTTAGGCCCCCAGTGAGCAAGTCAAAGGTGACTGCACTTCATTTTCTGAGCCGCTCTCTTGAGAACATGAATGTGATCATTGTACTACGGTGCCAGGCTTTTCTCTTTAACTTTCATTAATTGAAGGGGGGCGACACTATCTAGAGTGCTAGAAAAGACTATATCCATATTTTCAGTGACTACATCAAGTTCTTCTGAACTTTTTGGCATATTGGAATACTTTAGACAGATGTGGAAGATTATAAGTGTATCAATCTTTAGTCATCGAAAGAATAGTTCTACCCGATCAATAACGTGTTGTTGATTGAGTGACCTTAGCTAAGAGATGCAACATGCAAGAGATGTGGTAATGATCTGAGATGTCATTGCTCTCTGGCAGAATTGCTGCATTATCAACATGTTATTGACCTGTGTGACGTCTCAAGGCAGCTAGCAGACGTTCGGTTTAGCCAGTCTCTCTGCTTCCTGACCTGGGCCCCAGTTAGTCAAACACTAACACTATTAAGACTATGAGGCAAATTACTAGAAAAAGACAGTCATATGGGTTTGGAACAATATGAGGGTAAGTGAATGGTGACAGATTTTTCTTTTTTGGTTGAACTATCCCTTTAAAGGAATATTCAGGGTTCAAAACAAGTTAAGCTCAATCAACAAAATTTGTGGCAAAATGTTGATTACCACAAAAATTTGATAGACATTTCATCAGACCCCTAAGCCTAAGTGTTAAATCTCAACACATAACTCATTCTGCACCATTTGTGCTACAGACGTGAAAGAGGTGTGCTATTACTTTTCAATGCAATCTGACTCTTGTGCGGTGGATGATAAAATGGGAAAAAAAAACATGTGAATGTGTCTAAAGCAAAGCGATGAACACTTTGGCAATACAAATGTTCAGGTATTTGTCATGCCATTAAAGCACACTAAATTAAAATTGATGAAGAGATAGACAGAGCAACACTGACTCATGAGCATGTGCCCACCACATTCTGTCGATGTATGTGTGTGTGTGTGTGTGTGTGTGTGTGTATACAGGTTATCATTTATGTATTAATGTTTTTGTTTTTGTGCAGGTGTCAGTCTAAGGTTCCCCTGATTATTATTTTGTTTATCAGTTTTCTTCTATGTGTCATTCTTCATCTCTCAACTGCCAGATACAAAGTTGGAGAATAGCAAACAGACAGTCAGTCTGCTTTCTCTCTCACCAGCACACGCACATACACACATACCTTCACACCCAACTTCACTGTATTTAATGGCCAAAGTATCCACTTGATTCTGAAAACTAATGATGAACTGCAGTTGTAATTGTATGTGTTGTGACATGTTTGTGTGCATGCATGTGCCAGTATGTATGTATCTGTTTACAGTCAGCGAGATCAATGGTGTTTGTATGAATGCAGGAGAAAAGAGACATTGAAACTGATTCGCAATATTGACAGCTGTGGTTGATAAAGTGGAAGTTTTATTAATGGGGTTTTTTTTTTGAACAGTAAATTATCTGTGGATTTATTTAACTGTAAAGGATCTGTGGATAACACCATATTCATAAAGGTCTGGAGCAAAAGATGCACATTATAAATACAGAATATTAGAGATAGGGAAAGGGAGACTGACTGTATGGCTTCTGAGAATTTGTCATAAATTGAAACTGGCTGAATGATAATGCATTTGGCAGTGATCCATGTTTACCACAGCTCCCGGTGGATTTTATGATAATACATTTCCCTTTTTTGTTATTTGCAGCCAAGTTTGAGTCAAAGAGCCTTACATGTATTCATACCAAAATTTGTCCATTATAATATTTTAAACACAATTTTCATATTTTGCGTAACAATAGCTAGAAGATATGCTTAAATGTTAGTCACCAATAACGTCACCAATGCTTGTGTATATTGAGTATGTATTGTTTTGAGCAAAGTCAACTGCGCATGTAGTGTACATTTACATCTATCTATCTATCTATCTATCTATCTATCTATCTATCTGTCTATCTATCGTTCATTTGTTTGTTCGTTCTATCTTTCGATCTATCATTTGTTTGTTCTACTGTTCATTCTATCATTCGTTCTATTGTTCAGTATATTTTTGTTCTATCATTTGTTTGTTCTATTGGTTGTATCATTAAATCTATTGTTTGTTCGTTCTATCATTTATTCAAACATTCATTCATTCTATCATTTGTTCTCTATTTCATTCTATCATTCATCGTATTGTTCATTCTATCATTTGTTTGATAATTTGATCTATTGTTCATTCTGCCATTTGATCTATAGTTTGTTCTATCATTTGATTTTCCGTTCATTCTATCATTCAATCAATTGTTTATTCATTCTTTCGGTAGTTTGAAGTTTTGTTCGATCTTTCATTCATTTGATCTGTTGTTAGTTCAGTCTGTTGTTCATTCTTTTTTTTTATTATCTGTTTAATGAATGTTCTGGAGAGCTTTATTTAGTCATGTATTGATGGTACCAGCATGAAATTTGAGGTTTGATGTAGTATGAACAGTGTACAACTGAGTCATTTTGTAGGAATCTGTTTCTGATCCTCAGCTGTATTGTGCTTGAATCATTCTTTTTAATTAAATATATTTTATTTTATCTTTTCAATATGACATCTTATAAAGCCATTCAGCAGACCTCGGCTACACTGACTTTATGGTGCATGTTGGTCTCCAAGTTTCAAAGAATTTCTTTGTATTCTCCATCTTTATCTCTGTACTGATGAACTCTACAAAAGACATCCGCAGTAGACTTGTGGCCTTGGTTTCCATGGACACTGAAACTTGTCCAAGGGACTGACTTGTTTAATTGACTCTGGTCGTGCATAGCTTAGCTTTAGAAGCAGCAACTTGCAACCCTGAATGTTGCACATCATCTGAGACTTCAAGCCCCTGATGTTTAAAGAAAAGAGTACAGATTGAAACATTTGACGTCAACAAAGCAAGGCCATGGAGGCAGGATTTGTATATAAAAAACTTCTAGGCTATTCAAAACCAGTGTTAGGGAGTAAACAGACTGATCTTAACTAGAAGAAGTGGCGCTAATAACATTACATTTTTCAGTAGCATGACCCAGTGAAATCTGAAAAAGTAGGTTGACTTTACTTTAGCCTAAATCAGTCTCTTCTTACCGAAATTAGAAACAGTGCCCAAATGTTGTTGTTCATATGGGCACGTTTGAGCTCCAATTTCCAGGTGAAATGTCCACTGAGGTGTGCCAAAAACAAGTTGTAAAGATAGTTGTTTTCAGCTGTACAGAATTTAATACAATGAAGAGGAATGCATATTTTACAAACTTAACCCCCCAACCTAAACCTAACCATCAGTAGAGTAAAAATGTAATGTTACGGGGAAAAAAGCAACATCCAAAACACGTTCGTCACTAATTATGCAAATTCGATTACTTCTGGGTTTCAATGTAGGACGTGATCCCGGGTCTCGCATGCTGCTGACGTAACACACTTCCGGTCGTGTCACAAGGGAATATAAACACATCTGTTAAGAGATGGCACTTCTCAGTGAGTCGGCATTATGTGACCGATTCTAGGGTACTGGAACAGTGGATAAAGGGAAGTATCTGTGTTGTGTGATCAAGCACTACATCATTGCTTTAAATTGCGTATATTTTGCGCTCACTGACGGACATTCAGCGACAAAAACACTCTCCTTAACTAGTGTCCTTTCTCTGATGTGTAGAATGTAACAGAATCGGTTCGTCCTAAACGGTCCTTCCTCTCTTTAATATGTAGCATTGGAAAGTACAAATCATTCTAGAGAATACTTTCGTCCTAAACTGTCCTGCCTCTCTTTAATATATCATTGGAAAGTCCAAATCATTCTAGAAAAGCAGTTAAGAATCCGACGGCACGCCCACAGTCTGTGTACTAACCGTCTGACGCATATAGCACACAAAATTGGAAACGCTTTCTCAGTCCAGTCAGACCAAATCTAATTGGCTGACTTCTACAGGATTTCCAAGAGCCTAGTTTGTGCTGGTACGGGTGGAAGCACGAGTAAAGTTCACAACATTGGGTTTCTTTGGGACGGGGATGATTGTGGAGCATTTGAAGCAGCAGGGATCTTCACACTGCTCCAGTAATCTGTTGAAGATGTGTGTGAAAATGGGGGCCAGCTGGTCAGCACAGGATTTTAGACTAGTGGGTGAAACACCATCTGGGCCCTGTGCTTTTCTTGTCTTCTGTTTCCAGAAGACCTGGCACACATCCTCTTCACAGATCTTAAGTGCAGGTAGAGTAGCAGGAGAGGTGAGGAGTGGGGTTGCAGGAGGTGTAAATGTTTGTGTGCTGTGAAGGTCAGAGTGGGTGTGGGGTGAGACTGGGCTTTTCAAATCTACGGTAAAACACATTTAGGTCATCAGCCAATTGTTGATTCCCTACAGTGTTGGGGATGGTGTCTTGTATTTGGTAAAGTATTTCAGGCCTCTCCACACTGATGCAGGTTGTTAGCTGAAAACTGTTTTTTCAGCTTTTCAGAATAGCTTCTTTTAGCCTCTCTGATCTCCTTTGTCAGTCTGTTTTTGACCTGATTATACAAGATTTTATCCACACTTCTGTAAGCGTCCTCTTTGGCCTGATGAAGCTGCCTGAATTTTGCTGTAAACCATGGTTTGTCATTGTTGTTTGTTAAATAAGTCCTAGTAGGAATGCACATATCCTCACAGAAACTGATATATGATGTCACAGTATCTGTGTGCTTGTCCAGGTCTGTGGCTGCAGCCTCAGAAACATTCCAATCAGTGCAGTCAAAGCAAACTTTTAGTTCCAGCTCTGCTTCATTGGTCCATATCTTTACCGTCCTTACTACAGGTTTAGCTGATTTTAGTTTCTGCCTGTAGATCGGAAGAAGATGAACCAGACAGTGATCAGAGAGTCCCAAAGCTGCTCGAGGGACAGAGCGATATGCATCCTTTATTGTTGTGTAGCAATGATCCATTGTATTTCTGTCTCTGTTGGGGCATGTAATGTGCTGTCTATATTTGGGCAGTTCACGTGTGAGATTTGCCTTGTTAAAATCCCCAAGAATAATCATAAGTGTGTCTGGGTATTGTTGCTCCATGTCTGTGATCTAATCAGCCAGCTGTTGCAGCGCTGCGCTCACGCATGTGGAGGAATAAAAACACACAAGAATACATGAGGAAAACTCCTGCGGCAAGTAGAAAGGCTAACAGTTTATGAAGAGTGCCTCTAAGTTAGGACAGCACATCTTCTTCAGCGTTGTTACATCTGTACACCAACATTCGTTGATGTAAAAAACACGTTCCACCACCTCTCGTTTTCCCCGTTAACTCTGCGGTGCGATACGCCCTGAACAGCTGGAAGCCCGGTAGATGTAATGCGCTGTTCAGAATGGTTTCACTCAGCCAGGTTTCCATGAAGCACAATGTAGCAGAATTTGCAAAGTCTTTATTTTTGCAGGTGAGGAGAAGTAATTTGTCCGTTTTGTTAGGAAGACAGTGGAGATTCTCTAGATGGATGCTTGGCAGCTCGGTTCGAAAGCCGCGCTGTCAGAGCTTGACCAGTGCGCCAGCTCGCTTCCCTCATTTGTGTCTTTTAATGCACTTGTACAGCACCACTGCTCCTCCAACTAAAATATCCAGCAAAACATCCGAATAATCAAAAACCGGTAACAGATTGTCTGGTGTGTGCTGCCGAATATTCGGCAGCTCGTCTCTGGTAAAACTGATCTGAAATAAATCACTAAACACAAGACAAACAAACAAAAACAACAAAAGAACTGGAGAGCTCCATACCGAGGTGGCCATCCGCGGCGCCATGACAGCAAAATCATGGCTTACACTCGTTACACATTTTCCGCTATTTTCCCGTGTATTTTCTGTGCAATCGCTCGTGGAGATTTGCACACCATTATATAAATTATTTATTTTCCAATGCCGTTCTTTTATTATGGTATGAGCCATCTCTGATGGGCCATCTCTGATAACCCCACCTCTAAACATCACGTAATGACAAATCAGACTGTGACTGGTCGCTTTACATGCCAGTTACATGTCTTTTCCTGCCTAAGTGGGCAGTTCGTTGCCAATATTAGCTGCGATAGACCCCAGACCTTAGGCTTGTTCGAGATGAGCAACTTCTGCGCAGAACCGATCATCGGTGATCACCGGCAGGTGCATGCCGGTTAGAAATCTGTCCGACTTACTGTGATGTCATAACGACTATGTCTGAAAATTTCCTGCGAGAGTGAGGTGGCCGCAGCTGTAGCAGGCAGGCGGTGCAGTTGATTTTCCGAGTTGTACATGATGGGAAATGACTTGCTGACAACACAGCTTAATGTTCATTGGCTTAAACAATCGTGATGTTTCGTTATCTTCTAAAATTTTTTTTTTTAATCTCTAATATCATAATTTTTATGTGTATAAATTATCTGTGAATATTCCCAACACTCTGACAGCGTGATCTTTGAATGGGATGTGTGATTTTGTATCATATTTCTGAAAAACCTAAAATACGTGTCTTTATTAAACTATAAATGGATGGAAAGACACGTCTTATTGGCGAAATTAAATAACATGTAGCCTACACTGAATATGTTTTTCATCATATTTATATCCACTTTATCAGCAATAGCGCATGAATGTGAATCCCGCGATACCTGCCTTTGATCTCGTAGATGTCTGATCCACTACGAGAAGTGAGAACTGTCCGACTTGACAGCTCTTGATTCACTCCTCCCTTGACTGCAGCCGTCTACTCTCGTCCACTTTCAAGGCGAGGCGTTTGGCATCTCGAACAAGCCTCTTTGCTGTTCAAGTCAAGTCGCGAGACTAGTTCGTCCTAAACTGCAGCCTTGGAAAGTCTGAGTCATTATATTGAATCGGTTCAATGGGACGGTTCATGTAAATGAACAGATTCAAACAACGATTCTCCGATTCGAAACCTTGGACCCGGCGAAGTAGTTTAGGTCTAGTTTTTATAGCTAAAATTGTATTAAATACTACTGTTCATTACTATGTTTTTGTTTGATAAATTAGTTGTAGGCCTATTCAGTATTAGTTGTAGTTGTATTAGTGTCCCCATTGTTTTTGTGCCAGAAAACAATGTGTCTCTTGATTAAATTATATCATCAGATAGTTAGCCTAAGGGCTATATATTGTACATCTATTGTCCTCTTAAGTAGCTTCAATGTAGTTAACAACATTTTGTTATTTTTGCTATTAAATTTGAATGGTTTACAACATTTTGGAATATGGCATCTGCATTTAACAATATTACATGCCAAAAGTTACTTTTGTTCATAAAAATGTTTACAGACAACATAATCCTATTAGTCAGGAATTTAAGAGAGTTTAAAAAACCGTTGAAGTCTTCAATGGCTAGTTTCTCAGTTCTGAATTGTATTTAAGGACTGTTCAAAAGGATCAAGAGCAATTGTTTGATTCTTGCTCATTATTAAACAGGCTACAAGTACAGTAGATATGGGTGTTATCTCACACTGACACCTACTGGTGAATAACTGTTATGTGCTCCACCTAAGGTAGTTCATATTCACATACATATATACAGAAAAAACACCACTTTGAAGAGAGAGATAGGGATAGAAATAGATTCAACCTGTGTTGGATTAAAAGCACATCAGCGCATCTTTAAATCACTTGACTAAACGTGTCAAAAGACTGTTTACACTCTAAGGCATAAAAAAAAGTATTTGCTGTTAGTGTTTGTTTGCAGATTGCTTTGAGATCCTCACTATGAGATGTTTTCTTTTCAAATGTTTTTTCAAATTTTCCCTTTTCATTTTGGTAAAAGAACACTACTGTTCATTTTTTACCTCACTTTCATCTTTTGCGTTTCATTTGACTTCTCACACAAATGCAATTTTAAAACCCATCATTCTGTCTTCTATTCTATATATCTATATAAATATTAAATATATTAAATACAATAAACCCTCAATAATGAAACCCACAGAAGACTCACAAAACTTTATTCCTTATGACATACTTTCAAGGCCAAATTGCGAATAAACTGTGTCATAACACAGTAACTTCACCCACAGAGGAGAAAAGACCCCAGACCTGCTCAGTAACAAAGATTTGACATATTTAAAGGTTTTACATCTGCTAATGTCAACAGTCATATTTACAGTGGGTTATACAAGGAGAGAGAATGAATCCACCAAATCAAACAAAGTTGATCAGCTGTATATTATGAACTGATCAAAATCATCCTCTGATGGTCCACCTGAATGACCTGACGTTAAAAGTTCCTGGCTAAACAGCTTTTAAATCCTGAAGCTAAATGCACTACTTTCAGGGTTAGATATTTCAGAATAATATTGTTGTTGCCAAGGCCATGAGTGACATACCAATACAGTAATCAAATTACAATTCTCCCAAAATCAGTAGAAATACACAGATCAGCCACAACATTAAAACCACCTGCCTAATATTGTGTAGATATTAGGCACCATATCTGGCACCAACAATCATCCATGCAATAATCTAATCAGCCAATTGTGTGGCAGCAGTGTAGTGCATAAAATCATTCAGATACGGGTTAGGAGCTTCAGTTAATGTTCACATCAACCATCAGAATGGGGAAAAAAATGTGATCTCAGTGATTTGGACCGTGGCATGATTGTTGGTGCCAGATGGGCTGGTTTGAGTATTTCTGTAACTGCTGATCTCCTGGGATTTTCACACACAAAAGTCTCTAGAATTTACTCTGAATGGTGCCAAAAACAAAAAACATCCAGTAAGCGGCAGTTCTGTTGACAGAAACGCCTTGTTGATGAGAGAGGTCAACACAGAATGGCCAGACTGGTTCTAACTGACATAGTCTGTGGTAACTCAGATAACCGCTCTGTACAATTGTGGTAAGAAGAATAGCATCTCAGAATGTTATTCTGAGATGCGAGTTGGCTCTGTTTTGGCGGCACGAGGGGGACCTACACAATATTAGGCAGGTGGTTTTAATGTTGTGGCTGATCGGTGTAAGGTGGAGCTCTCTCTGCACTAAGAGTTTATTGGCCAGCTGCTTGTAGCTGGAACTAGTGACATAGCAGGATTTAACTCGCACACAATCGAAGTAAGCGGAGTGCTAGCGGAGTGTACAGCAGCTAAAAGAGGGGGATGAGTCACTCCCTGATCTTGAAGACAGAAATAAATTATCAAAAGTATAAATTCCTATAAACCACATTTAATTTCCACTGTGTAAAAAAAAAAAAAAAAAAAAAGCAATCAACATCTTTGATCGAGTAAAGGCAGACCTGTCTTAAATTGCAACACCATTTGCCTTCAAGTTCCTTTTAGGAAAACAATAAAAAATAAAAACATTCAGTAAAGAGCTTTATGTCATGAGCTGGAGTGTTTCTTTAAACAAAAACTTAAACTAAAATTCTAAAGGAATCAAGAGAACATAAAAAAACAAAACAAATCCAAATATTTTGAACTATTTGCCTTGAAAATGTTAAGTGCTGAAAATGATCAGTTACAATACATCTTCACATAAATAATAATGAATAAATGTTAAGATTTAGAAAACATTTGCCCCGTATTTGCAAAATGCCACATCCATTAATGTTCGCAATTCACTATGTTCTTAGTCGAAGCTTAATGGTTTGGTTTACATCTCCTGAATCATGCAAAGTCAAATACAAATCATACTGCATCAGTTGTCAAATCGAAAATTGTGTAAGTAATGAGTGATCTGCACAGTCCAAAGCAGAATAAATGTGTCCCTTCCGTTACAGTAAAGAGTTTGGTGACATTCATGCTCTTGGGGCCGGCCTGTGATTTTCAATTTACATAGTCCAGAATACATAATTATATTGCACATTCAGTTCATAATTTTCCTTGATATCACTTATCGTATATATCACAATATAACGCTTACTCAAATAAACAAAAACAAAAAAACAAACAAACAAAAAAAAGAATAAAGAAATATATATATATAATGGCTTTTTAGGAAAACAAAAATTGTACACAAACACTGCACTGCATCTCGAGTCTGATCACACTTGGTTCCCTTGCAAAACATTCACGCAACACAATGGCTGAGATCATAAAATCACATGACATTTTAAAGGAATAAGTTTAAAGGCTTTACAAATGGAGTTCAAAGAATAATACACTGGTTGTATTTCTTGTGTGATCTGGTTGGCCCTGTAGTGATGAGTAAAGCAATGTGGGACACCAGAGATGTATGAGAAATTAATCTCAAGCTTTTTTCCAGAAGTAAGTTGTCAAAAGATATTAAGAGGTCTGTTAATGCAAAGTGCGCACACATAAAGTGCCCATAAACATGGGTGGACGCCAACTCACTGAAGTGAACCTAAATACACATAGTTTGGATAGTGTCGCTGAAGGGGAGTAATAAGTCAGAATACTGTTAAAGTTGCCCTGACTTCTAATGCTGTGGAAAGCTGCTCAAAACTCTCAAAACAGCTCTTTGCAGCATTAAAACAGCTCTATGGTTTAAGACTGCACTCTGCAGGATCAGAACAGCTCCTTGCAGCATCAGAACTGCTCTCTCCAGCATTAGATTGCTCTTTGCTGTCACAGAACAGCTCTATGGGCTAAGACTGCGCTCTGCAGCATCAGAATAGCATTAGAACAGCTCTCTGCAGCATTAGAACAGCTTTCTGGGTTAAGACTGCGCTCTGCAGCATCAGAACAGCTCTCTACAGCATTTGATTGCTCTTCGCTGTCACATAACAGCTCTCTGCAGCATCAAAACTGCTCCTTGCAGCATAAGAACAGCTCTCTGGGTTAAAACATGTTCCGTGAAGCATTAGAACTGCTCTCTATAGCATTAAATTGCTCCTCGCTGTCATAGAATAGCTCCTCGTAGCATTAGAATAGTACTTTGTGTCAACACTGCTCCCTGCAGCATCAGAACAGCTCTCTACAGCATTAGATTGCTCTTCGCAGTCACAGAACAGCTCTTCATAGCATGAGAACAACTCTGTGGGTTAAGACTGCGGACTGCAGCATCAAACAGATCCTTGCAGCATTAGAACTGCTCTATACAGCATTAGATTGCTCTTCGCTGTCATAGAATAGCTCTTCGTAGAATTAGAATAGTGCTCTGGGTTAAGACTTCTCCCTGCAGCATCAGAACTGCTACCTGCAGCATCAGCACTGCTCCTTGCAGCATCAGAACAGCTCTCTACAGCATTTGATTGCTCTTCGCTGTCACATAACAGCTCTCTGCAGCATCAAAACTGCTCCTTGCAGCATAAGAACAGCTCTCTGGGTTAGAGCTGCGTTCTGTAGCATCAGAGCGCAGTTCACATGTTCCGTGAAGCATTAGAACTGCTCTCTATAGCATTAAATTGCTCCTCGCTGTCATAGAATAGCTCCTCATAGCATTAGAATAGTACTTTGTGTCAACACTCCTCCCTGCAGCATCAGAACAGCTCTCTACAGCATTAGATTGCTCTTCGCAGTCACAGAACAGCTCTTCATAGCATTAGAACAACTCTGTGGGTTAAGACTGCGGTCTGCAGCATCAAACAGATCCTTGCAGCATCAGAACTGCTCTATACAGCATTAGATTGCTCTTCGCTGTCATAGAATAGCTCTTCGTAGAATTAGAATAGTGCTCTGGGTTAAGACTTCTCCCTGCAGCATCAGAACTGCTACCTGCAGCATCAGCACTGCTCCTTGCAGCATCAGAACAGCTCTCTACAGCATTTGATTGCTCTTCGCTGTCACATAACAGCTCTCTGCAGCATCAAAACTGCTCCTTGCAGCATAAGAACAGCTCTCTGGGTTAGAGCTGCGTTCTGTAGCATCAGAGTGCAGTTCACATGTTCCGTGAAGCATTAGAACTGCTCTCTATAGCATTAAATTGCTCCTCGCTGTCATAGAATAGCTCCTCGTAGCATTAGAATAGTACTTTGTGTCAACACTCCTCCCTGCAGCATCAGAACAGCTCTCTACAGCATTAGATTGCTCTTCGCAGTCACAGAACAGCTCTTCATAGCATTAGAACAACTCTGTGGGTTAAGACTGCGGTCTGCAGCATCAAACAGATCCTTGCAGCATCAGAACTGCTCTATACAGCATTAGATTGCTCTTCGCTGTCATAGAATAGCTCTTCGTAGAATTAGAATAGTGCTCTGGGTTAAGACTTCTCCCTGCAGCATCAGAACTGCTACCTGCAGCATCAGCACTGCTTCCTGCAGCATCAGAACTGTTCTCTACAGGATTAGATTGCTCTTTGCTGTCATATAACAACCCAGATATCAGTTCTAATGCTACGGAGAGCTAAGACTGTGCTCCGCATCATCAGAAAAGCTCTCTGAAGCATTACACTGCTCTTCCAAGCATTGAAACAGCTTTCTGGGTAAAGACTGCTCTCTGCGACATTTGAACAGCTCCCTGCAATATTAAAACAACTTGCTGCAGCATTAGAACAGCTCTCTGGGATTATTAGAATTCTCTGCTACTTTTCTAGGTACATAGTTCTCAATGTGCATCAGCACCTGAACTACACCACTCACTGTGTCTAATTAACTCCTACACAGGGCAACAATAACAGCCTTTGGATACAGGTAAACCAGAAATGTTTAAAGTAACAAAATACAAACACAAAAGACCAAAGTTGTATTTCATGAAAACGTAACATTTGAAGTAATACAAGAAGAGAAGCATTCAAAACACATAAGAAAGAAAGAAAAAAAAGAAGTATCACCAAAGTGTAAAAACTTCCCTGCATAGAACTGGATGAAAATTCAGTGTGACCGCTTTGCAGTTAGGGTGGAGTCATCAAGCTCATATCCGCCTGCAGTACAATGTGAGAGCGGGGCTGGGGGCGTGTGAAAAACAATGAGAGAGAGGGAAGCGGAGTGGGTAGGTTCCAAAAGTCTCACAGTCTGTAGGTTGTATATTGTGTCTCCCAGGAGGTCACTCTTGTAGGTCATCTTCAGAAATGACAATCCAGTAGTCCATTTTTTGTTATTCAGTACCTGCTCCAGCAGGTGGGGTATGCTCTTGCACCATTCCCTCTCCGTTTATTTTAGTCAAACCGAAATCAAACAATATTCTAGTATCCCAGGGTGCATGAAGGCAGGGGATTGTGGGTTGTTTTCGCATGTATAGGCATTGTGGTATGGTGTGTCCTAAACCCCCATCCCTCCCCCCACATCACCCTGCTGGCATTCACTTGCCACCGTACATCCTCTCAATATCGTCCTGATAGTGCATTTTCAGTTCCTTGCGTTTGAGTTTGAAAGCGTCGGTAACCAGGCCCGTCTCTGGCGTCCACGGCTCAGCACTCAGACAGATTTTCTTTGGGATCTCAAAATGCTCCAGTTTACCTGTGAATCAGAAGAGAGATTTTAGACACATAAAGCTTGCCAAGCTACAAATAATTAAAACTAGTTAAAAGAGTCAAGCTACCCTTTACAAAAGTAGTCAGCTGCACTACACATTACTAAAAATACACATCAGTATTTAAATATTTATTTTGCCCCCCCCCACCCCCCCACCCCAAAATAAATAAATAAATAAATGTAAAATGCAACATAGGGACTTCTACGAACACTACTAAGTGAAGTGTTCCTATGAAAAGAACTGTTTGAATTATCCTAAACCTAATTTTAGTCAATAATGTAAATAAGACTTCCCAATGCTACTTAACCCTTTAAGCTCAGATGGGCCCATAAGAAAAAATAATTATCAAAATGTTAATAACTACAGTCTTGACCAACACAAAATAGGTATCATTTTAAAGCTTAGAAGCTCTACTTTACAATGCATGCAGACATTATGACCAAAACTGAACAAGTGCTTTGAAATTTGCAGACAAATTAGAAGTGTTCCATTTTGATAACTTATTAACTGTACATATTATTGTAATCTGTAAAAACACCAAACTCATCAAATAAAGCTCTTAAAGAGTAGAATACAACCAGCCTATTTGTTTTACTCACAGACAAAAATATAGCGAGTAATAGCTAAGTATATGTCTTTGACATATGTACATGTTTTATGTGGACAGGTGTTGCTCATCTGCCACGTTTTCGAATGTAACTTCACGAAAAATAAACAGAACATAAAATATCACATACCATTACTTAGATGAGGCAATTTTCTTTAAAACGAGCCCACTCACAAAGTAATCGGATACATAGATCATTAGATAACCCACATGAAGCCCAATGTGCACACAGCATCTGGCTATCTGGCATCTTGCTATCTGTCTACAAACACTTTCCTGAATCAGATGACATCAGCAGAAATGCTGTAGCATCATGGAACGCTAAACCAATCGGAGAGGTTCAGATTGCTCCAACCAGTGGTGATTGTCCTTCATATTTGGGCAGACTATTTATGGCCACCAGGAGATGGTGCCAAGTACATGACACAGACTCAATGATGACTGAAATGGCACAGAATGAAACTCATTCTGTGAAATCTCATAACTAAAATAATGTCTGCATTAGTGTTGTCAAAAGTACCGGCATTTCGGTACCAAGTCAGTACAAAAATAAAAAAGATGTAATGATACCAGTGATTCTACAGTACCGGTAGTACCGAGCACCGTCTTAATTCGGTACCCGCACACTGTCTTACTGACACACGACTCCTTTCAAATGCTCACATGTTATTTGAGCATGTGCTCTGTTACTCCTTTTCCACTGAAAAGCACAACTAATCAAATTAAAATCATATGTATCAGTGTGATTATTAAACTGTGAAATGCTGCAATCTTAGTCTGCATTCCAGCTGCATGAGCTTTAAATGAATGTGTGAAGCAGACCGCTCATAAACTGGAAACACCACTGACATTTAGAATCATTCGTGTTGTATGAGAGATGACAGAGCAGAGCACTAATCCACTCTGAAGCGTTATTTTTATATAATTTATATAATTAAATCACAGCATTTGCGCTTTAACGATCACACTGAGCCATGTAGCTAACTGTTTATCCGGAGAAGTTAAACTTCCATCAAAAACACACTGCAAAATAAAAGTACGATTCATTATAAAAGTTAAACACCTGAAATTGAAGAAATAACAACAGAAATGTATTATAACTGTAGAGTAAAATGTAATCCTCACTGTAGAAATAATAACAATAATAATAATAATTAATGATGAATGAATAATGATTATAATGATACAATATTAAGCAATATATCACAAGCAAGAATGCTTTTGTACTGAACAAAATTTTGTCAAAAAATGCAATGGTATGTTGAAAACTAACTGTTCTATTTTTTTACTTGTTAAAAGTTTTGAAAAGTTTACCATTTTGATAATTAAATTAAACTTTAAAACATGGAATTCTGAAAAAAAAAAAAAGAAAAAAAAATAAGGAAAAAAGGATTTGGGGAAAAAATAAAACAGATTTCAATAGGGCCCTAAAAACAAACAAGTGTTAGAAACACGAAGGAAATATGCATATATTTTCATTTATTATTTACATTTAAATTTAACTTTAAATAGCCTATTTAAAAGGGCAGTGGTGGCTCAGCAGTTAAGGCTCTGGGTTACTGATCAGAAGGTTGGGGGTTTAAGCCCCAGCACTGCCAAGATGCCACTATTGGGCCCTTGACCCTATCTGCTCCAGGGGCGCCATATCATGGCTGACACTGCACTCTGACCCCAGCTTAGCTGGGATATGTGGAAAAAAAATAATTTCACTGTATATGTGCAAATGTATCTGTGATAAATAAATAAAAAATACAAGAATAAATAAAAACAATTAAAAGGAATGTTCAACAGCATATTAGCACATCAAGAACCATGAAATTTCACCAGTATTGGTACCGTGACAACACTAGTCTGCATGCTATGCAAACTTTCAGTCATTGTTGTGTTTGCATGTGATATTAGTTCTTATGTACATTTATTATGTTTTATTTGTTTGGAGACGTTTTTGGACACTAGGTTAAATTATTTTTGTAATGTTATAACTTTTGATTGCTTTATTTTATCAACACAACATTTTACTCAGTTACAGGTGCCATGATTAGGAACAAAACAAAAGCAGAGCCACCTTATTTACACCCTGAGGTATATAATGTCAAAACAGAAAAATAAAAAAAATGGCTCAAGATTTTTTGTGATTTCTTCAGCAGTTTCTTAGGCAGAGTCACATAATTTATTATAATCTATACCATTACATTTAAAACGTTTTCTTTAAAAACACCCTCAGAGCTTAAAAGGTTCAGAGAGAAAGAACGTTTTAAGAGTGTGTTTGACAATTGCCACAGCTTGCTCGGAAAGCCAGTGAACAAATTACATTGCAACTAAAAAATGTGATATAGCCTATTATTGGAAAAGCTATCAAGTTTTCAAAACAGAGGAGCTACTTGAATGCTACTGAAAAATGTAATTGAGTTAGTAGTGTCTCTACTGTTTGTTCCTCCCCAACTTCGCTCACTTACAAGCGATTCACCCAATAATGAACCACAAAATGGCCTATGTGAACATAAATTAACACAAAACACTGACACAAGAATAGACATAAAAACCAATAAAAGAAAAAAGAGGTACATTGGGTGTTTTTCATGTCAGATTGGAAATGTATGTATTGCTAGATCTTCTATAGGATCAGATGGACCTTTGACCCCATATAATGACAAAAAAAAAAAAAAACGAAAAAAAAAAAAAATACAATAGATCAATGTTGTTATTCCAAGTAAATCCCATAGATGCACTCTTTTTGCGATGTACCTGTTATAGCTGCTTCTGTGATGATGCGTAGAACCTCTTTCTCCATCTCTGCAAGGTTACAGATCTCTTCCCATGATCCTCTGATGCCCCTCTGCGCTGCAAGCGCAGTTAATTGCTTCTGATTGGGCACCACAAAGCCAATCACGTAGGACTCATCGCTGTGTAAAGAGAAGGAAAGACTTTTACATCTCAAACATTAGAACACTATGCATAGCCTTATTATAAAACGTGAGAGTGAATGCTGAGCTGTCACAATAAAAGGATTTCCACACTTTTTGACCAAGGAACTTTCATGACTTTTCCACTCATTCGTGGTTACAGATAGAGACTTATTTATTGATATTGCACTCAAAAAGTCTAATTTCAAGCAGATGAACTATTTTAGAGCTGAGCATAACTAGGAAAATCTATGTTCACTATTGAAGATTTTTATACATTTTCATAATTTTTCCAGACCTAAACATGACTAATTGCTTGATATGTCTAGGCTTTCCATGACTGTGTGAGCCCTGTAATAAGTGTTTGTTTATCTGTGAATATGTCTTTGTTTGTGTTTACCTGTTAGCATAAGCACAGATGTTGTCAATGAGAGAGCAGTTTTTCAGGACTGCCTCCACTTTCCCCAAAGACACATATTCACCGGCCTGCAACTTCACCAGGTCCTTCTTACGGTCTGCACACACAACCATAAGGCACAACTCATTATAAGGAACCGCTTTGGTAGGATAGTAAAGCATACACAGAACAAGCTCTGCGAATGACTGTCTTTATAAAAAATGCCCTAATTGGAGTGTGGATACACCATTTGCCCGTGTTGACTATGTGTGTGTTTCTGTACCGATAATCTTGAGGCAACCGTCGGAGTGAAACTCTCCGATGTCTCCAGTGCAGAACCGGCGCTGGCCATTCTGATCCACACAGAAATCCTCCCGGTTCTTCTGCTCGTTCTTATAGTAACCCATGGTGACGTTGGGCCCACCAATCAGAATCTCTCCTCGTGGGTTAGGTTTATCTGTGCTGTGATAACCACCTACAGATAGAAAAAAGGAAAAATGTGATAATGTTGGCTAACATAATACCGTATATACTGTAATTACCCTATAAGACGTGCTAAGTTTAAATTTTTTTACAATGCATAACAACAAAAACCAAAAACTTTAAAACAACAATTAAATTGATAGTTCAGCCATTCTGTCATTTACTCACCTTCATGTTGTTCCAAACTTTCCTGAGATGTCAGGCAGTAAGTTAGTCACTTTCATTGTATAGAAAGACATGCAATGAAAGTGAATGGTGACTGAGGCTGTCATTCTGCCCATCATCACCTTTTGGGTTCCATGAAAGAAAGTCATACAGGTTTGGAACAACATGAGAAAGAGTAAATGACAGAATTTTTAATTTTGGTTGAACTATCCCTTTAACACGAACATAAGCGTCTATAGTTATTGAATAAAGCAGAGCTCACCTTCCTCCCAGTCCTTTAGAGTGATCTCTGAACACACCAGAGGAGCTCCAACACGCCCAGTGCTGTAGTCAAACACTGCAGAAACACACAGAGTCTTAAAACACTTTGAAAATGACATATTATCCTTGAAAGTAGAATTAATGTAGTGTAAATTGCTTTGAATGTTTTGGTTCTACTATCACCTGCTTTTAAATCTAGCTACAGTATGATTTGCCAACCGTTTACTAGTATTGCTGATGTGTAAAATTCTTGTAATCGCTGTATTAAACCAATTTTTTATTCAAGAACCCATGCCACTTATTCAAAATGTGTTAACCTCAGGGTTTCCACGCCTATTGACCAATGAATTTCCATGACTTTACCCAGTCATTTGTTATTAGACAATATTGCCTTGTATCTAAAACTAATTTTGTGATTTCAAAGGGCAATTTCTAAGCATTAAAATATTTGAAGCTGAGCATTAACTACAACTAGAGAAATCACAGTAGCACTTTAGTAAACATTAATAAATGCATTAGGTATCATGAACTAACAATGAACAATATATTTTTACAGAATTTACTAATCTTAGTTAAAGGGATAGTTCACCCAAAATTAAAAATTCTCTCATAATTTATTGCCCCTCATGCCATCCCAGATGTGTATGGCTTTCTTTCTTCTGCAAGACACAAACAAAGATTTTTAGAAAAATATCTCAGCTCTGTAGTTCCATACAATGCATACAAAGTGAATGGTGGCCAGAAATTCGAAGGTCCAAAAAGCACATAAAGTTAGCATAAAAGTAATCCATATTACTCCAGTGGTTAAATCTATATACAGTGCATTCAGAAAGTATTCAGATCCCTTCATTTTTTTTTTTTTTTTTCACATTTTGTTATGTTGCAGCCTTATGCTAAAATGTTTAAAAAAAAATTCACATCAATCTACACTCCATACCCCATAATGACAAAGCAAAAACCTGATTTTTTATAACTTTTCAAATTTATTAAAAAGAAAAAAACTGAAATATCACATTGACATAATATTCAGATCCTTAACTCAGTATTTAGTTGAAGCACCTTTGGCAGCAATTACAGCCTCAAGTCTTTTTGGGTATGATGCGACAAGTTTTGCACACCTTGATTTGGGAATTTTCTGCCGGTCTTCTCTGCAGATCTGTCAGGTTGGATGGGGACCGTCGGTGGACAGCCATTTTCAGGTCTCTCTCTCTGTTCGATTGGTTCAAGTCCGGGCTCTGACTGTGCCACTCAAGGACAATCACAGAGTTGTCCCTTGTGACGAGGAGGAGGATGGGGCCGGTCTGTCCCCAATCGGGCTAATCAGCCGAGGAGAGGGATAAATGCAGCCGGATGTGGCAGTTCGGCAGAGAGAGAGAGAGAGACACACGCAGCTGCTTTGTGTGTGTGTTTGTGTTTTTTTGTTTAAATTAAATATTATTTTGACTGTTCATGCGGTTCCTGCCTCCTCCTTGCCCATTTGAACCCTGTTACATCCCTAAACCACTCTTGCGTTGTCTTGACTGTGTGCTTTGGGTCATTGTCCTGTTGGAAGGTGAACCTTCAGCCCAGTCTGTGGTCCTGAGCACTCTGGACCAGGTTTTCATTAAGGATATCTCTGTATTTTGCTGCATTCAGCTTTCCTTCAACCCTGACCAGTCCCCCAGTCCCTGCTGCTGAAAACACCCCCACAGCATGATGCTTCACCGTTGGGATGGTATTGCGCAGGTGATGAGCAGTGCCTGGCTTCCTCCTGACTTAAGGATATCTCTGTATTTTGCTGCATTCAGCTTTCCTTCAACCCTGACCAGTCCCCCAGTCCCTGCTGCTGAAAACACCCCCACAGCATGATGCTTCACCGTTGGGATGGTATTGCGCAGGTGATGAACAGTGCCTGGCTTCCTCCTGACATGACGCTTGGAATTGAGGCCAAACAGTTCAATCTTCATTTCATCAGACCAGAGAATCTTGTTTCTCACAGTCTGAGAGTCCTTTAGGCACATTTTATGTGTCTTGCACTGAGGAGAGGCTTCTGTCTGGCCACTCTGCCACTCTGATTGCTCAATTTGGCCGAGTCCTGGTTGTTCCAAACTTCTTCCATTTAAGAACTATGGAGGCCAGCGTGCTCTTGGGACCCTTCAATGGAGCCGAAATTTTTGTAGCCTTCCCCAGTTCTGTGCCTCGACACAATCCAGTCTCTGAGCTCTGCAGGTAGTTCCTTTGACCTCATGGTTTGGTTTTTGCTCTGATTTGCATTTTCAGCTGTGAGACCTTATATAGACAGGTGTGTGCCTTTCCAAATTATGTCCAATCAATTGAATTTGCCACAGGTGGACTCCAAACAAAGTGTAGAAACAATTCAAAGATGATCCAGAGAAATGGGATGCACACAAGTTATCAAAAATCTGTTTTTTGCTTTGTCATTATGGGGTATGGAATGTAGATTGATGTGAAAAAAATAAAATAATTTAAATCATTTTAGACTAAGGATGCAACATAACAAAATGTGAAAAAAATGAAGGGGACTGGATACTTTCTGAATGCACTGTATTTTCAGAAGTGATATGAGAGGTGTTGTTGTGAAGCAGATTCATATTTAAGTCCTTTTTTACTATAAATCTCCACTTTCTACTTCACTTCCTTATTCTTCTTCTTCTTTCTTTCTTTTTTTTTTTCCTTCTTCACCCAATTTGGAATGCCCAATTCCCAGTGCACTTTTAAGTCCTCGTGGCTGCGTAGTGATTCGCCTCAATCCGGGTGGCGGAGGACGAATCCCAGTTGCCTCCGCGTCTGAGACCATCAACCCGCGCATCTTATCACGTGGCTTGTTGAGCGCGTTGCCACGGAGACATAGCGCGTGTGAAGGCTTCACGCCATCCACCGCGGCATCTGCGCTCAACTCACCACGCACCCCACTGAGAACGAACCACATTATAGCGACCACGAGGAGGTTATCCCATGTGACTCTACCCTCCCTAGCAACCGGGCCAATTTGTTTGCTTAGGAGACCTGGCTGGAGTCACTCAGCACGCCCTGGGATTCAAACTAGCGAACTCCAGGGGTGGTAGCCAGCGTCTTTTACCACTGAGCTACTCAGGCCCCCTCCTTATTCTTCTTATTTTCTATTTTGGCAATAAGCATTCTTTGTGCATATCATCACCTGTTGGGCAGGGAGTAGAATTTATAGAAAAAAAGGACCTAAATATTGATCTTTTTCACAACCATACCTATAATATTGCTTATGAAGTTATGGATTTAACGACTGGAGTTGTGCGGATAACTTTTATGCTGCCTTTATATGCTTTTCGGACCTTCACATTTTTGGCCACCATTCATTGTATCGAACTACAGAGCTGAAATATTCTTCTAAAAATCTTGGTTTGTGTTCAGCAGAAGAAAGTAAGTCATACACATCTGGGATGGCATGAGGGTGAGTAAATGATGAGAGAATTTAAATTAATAATGTTATTTTTATTTATTTATTTTTTTTAAATATAATGGTTCATTGTTAGTTCATGTTAATTCATAATGTATTAACTAATGTTAGCAGGTATAAAAAAAAAAAAAGCATTATTACATGTTGCAAACAACAATAAACAAGATTAATAAGTGGTTTAAAACTATTTTTCATTGTTAGTTCATGTTAAAGCTGAAGTATGTAATTACTCCACCACTAGCACCACCAAACGGAACTGCAAAAATAAACATTGTTTTCAAAACAGCTTTCTGAAAATGCCTCCTTGCATTGATCGAACAAACAGATAGGCCCTGCCCATAAATCACGCCATTGGTTGAGTCAATTTTATTGTCTCTCTTGAGACACGTCGCTCAAAACAAAGAGGAATTTTCATAGTGCCCCAGAGACAGTGCTTACAGTTTTCAAGAAAATTAACCTATGAATGGCTTACTTATGGATGTCTCTGCGTATTAAGCTGCAAGTATTTTAACACCATAAAAGTTACACACGTCAGCTTTAACTAATGTTAACAAATGTAACCTTATTTTAAAGTGTTACCAAAATCTCTATAAAAATTTCAATGACATTTTATGACTTTTCAAATCACTCTTTAAAATTCAATCTTAAAATTCCCTGATATGTCCCAGCTTTTAATACTACAACTCCACTGAACACCATTGGTTTTACTGCACCTGGCTGTAAGTCTATTGTCCCATCTTTTAATTGTATTACTTTACTAAAACAAGTTTTATGACTACTGTTTTGAGTGCCATTCTCATGCCTAAAGTTCTACCTCCCCTAGCTTCAGTTCTAACCCGACCAGATCTGAATCTCATGCTTACAATCACTGATGGTTCCAGCTCCACAGGTCTCAGTTAGGCCGTAGCCCTGACCCACAGGACAGCAAAAACAGATGTTCATAAACCGCTGAGTAGCAGCAGACAAAGGAGCTCCACCAGAGAGCAGCACACGCATCTTACCGCCAAGCAACAAGCGCACTTTCTTAAACACCAACCTGGAGGTGCGTGCACAATCACCCACACACACACACACAAGCAAGAAAGGAATTAGAAATAAAAGTAAAATACAAATATAAACGTATATTGCAGAGACAAGCTAGCATAGTCAATTTTAGTTCAAATCATTGTGTTACCTGTCACACAGTGGTGTGCTGTACCCTTTGGAGATCTGCTCCATTTTGTAATTGTACGCCAGAACAAAAAGTGTTTTCTGAACACTGCTCATCTCTTCAACTTTAGTCATTACATTCTTATAGATTCGGTCCATAATCTCCTACAGAGAGAGACAAAAATACAAATTGTACACAACAACTACTACCATCAATGCTTCTCCGTGTGTGTGTGGGTTTCTTACTGGTACAGCTGCCATCAGTGTTGGTTTAAGGACACTAGTGTCTCCTTTGCTGCCCTTTTTAATTTTGGACGACTGTGGCAGAGAGGAAAAAGAGAGAGATAACTGCATGCTATCTCCTTTATTTATCTTGCATTATTGCAATTTGTCTTTACTTTGCAATAGTTTCAGTATATGAAGCTGTCGGCCAAACAAACTTTATCATATGCACTCTATTCTCTGAGATTGTAAAAGAACTGACATGATGATAACATCATAAGACATAATGACATGTGTGTCAACACATCAGCATGACTAATGTGTGTTTGTACCTGGTCAGCAAGCGTCTGAGGTGACGAGTATCCGATCCGGCAGCCATGTGACACACACACCAGCTCAGCGCTGAGCTCCAGGACATGAGCAAGAGGCAAGTAGCCAATATAGGTGTCATTCTCACTGTTCGAATGAAATAAAACACTGTTAAAAACAGATTTTTGATATCCGACGTATTGTTTTTTCCCCCATGTAAATAGCAGCCCAAAGTTCAGCCACAGATAGCATCGAAGTGGCTTGGCTAGCAAAAGCAATCTTTGAAAGTTTCACAACAAATAGCTTATGAAATTTAATATGAGAAGTAAATAAACCAAGTCTGAAATTTTAGCATAGTTTACAACAATCTACCAGTTACAAAAGTTAATATAACTACAATAAAACTATGTACAGTGGCAAGAATAAATATGTGAACCCTTTGGAATTACCTGCATTTATGTATAAATTTGTCTTAAAATCTTGTTTGATCTTCATCTAAGTTACAATAATGAACAAACACAATCTGTTTTAACTAATAACTATTAATGTAAATTAATGTATTCTTCTTGTACATACTGAATACATCATTCAAATATTCACAGTGTAGGTTGGAAAAAGTATGAAAACCCCTTGGCTAATGACGTCAACAAAAGCTAATTAGAGAAAGGAATTGGCAAACCTGGCATCCAATTAATGAAATGAGATTGGACATGTGGGTTAGAGCTACTTTGACTTATAAAAAGCACTTAAACATTTTGTGTTTGCTATTCACAAGAAGCATCTGCTGACATGGACCATGCCTTTAAAAAAAAATAAATAAAAGAGATCTCAGAAGACCTATGATCAAGAATTTTTGCTCTGCATAAAGATGGAAAGGGTTACAAAATTAGCTTGAAGATCTTAGATATTCATCTTTCCACAGTTAGACAAATTGTCTTGATTAGTACTGTGGCTACTCTCCCTAGAAGTGGCCGTCCAGCCAAGATGACCCAAAGGGCACACTGCAAAATGCTCAATGAGGTAAAAAAAAAAAAAAAGTACCCTTGAGTGACAGCTAAATACTAAAGGAATCATTGTAACTGGTTAACATCTCTGTTCATGAGTCTACTATATGGAAAACATTAAACAGGCATGGTGTCCATGGAAGGATATCATGAAGAAAGCTGCTGCTTTCCAACAAAAAACATTGCTGGGCACCTGAAGTTTGCCAAAGAAAACCTGACACTCCACAACGCTACTGAGAAAATATTTTGTGGACTGATGAAACAAAGGTTGAATTATTTGGGAAGAACATGCAGCACTACGTATGGCGTAAAAAGGGCACCGCATACCAACATGAAAACATCATCCTAACGGTGACGTACGGTGGAGGGAGCATAATGATTTAGGGCTGCTTTGCTGCTTCTGGGCCTGGACCGCTTGCCATCATCAAGGGAAAAATGAATTCCAAAGTTTATCAAGATATTCTACAGGATAATGTGAGGGTGGGTGTGTGCCAGCTGAAGCTCAGTAGAAGTTGGGTAATGCAGCAGGACAATTAACCTAAACATCAAAGTAAATCCACTACAGAACGACTTTAAAAAAAGAAAATTCACCTTTTGGAGTGGCCCAGTCACAGCCCAGACCTTAACCCAATAGAGATGCTGTTGAATGACCTCAAGAGAGCCATTCACACCAGACATACTAAGGATATGGCTGAGCTGAAGCAGTTCTGTAATGAAGTATGGTCCAAAATTCCTTCTGAACTTTGTGCAGGTGTAATCTGCAGCTACCAGAATCTTACTTTTTCCACAGCACTGTGAATGTTTAATGGGATATGTTCAATAAAGACATGAAAGATTATAACTGTTTGCGTGTTGTTAGCTTCAAGACATTGTGTTTGCCTATACTTGTGACTTTGATGAGATCAAGTTTTATGACTATTCAATTTAGAAAAACACCTAATTCCAAAGGGTTCACATACTTTTTCTTGCCACTGTAACTTGCAATCAAGGTCATCAATATTTTTATTGTTTATGTTAGATTATTATATTATTTTATTATGATTTTATAATAAAAACAATATCAGATAGTGAGTCAGCTAAAGACTGACTGATAAATCGAGACAGTAAAACAGGAGTGGTGTCAGACAGACGTACTCCAGGTTAGGGATGCGTTCAGCCATGCCGGTGATGCCAGCGATGATGTTGCTATGGGAGATCATGACTCCTTTAGGGATGCCTGTAGATCCACTGGTATACATAATCACTGCTATATCAGATGGAAGAGGCTGTCTACGGGACACGGCCACTGCACACAGACAGAGAGACACAGGTCATTCATTGTGCTCAGTTTCACATGTGGGAAAGCTAGACAGGCAAAGAAGAAAAAAGATAAGGTCTAATACTCCAGTGAAAGGTCCAAATCTTTTATCTCAGTTTGTCTGATTCATGAAAACCTGTTCTATTAATGATAACATCTCCTTCTGTTATCTCAAGAGGATTTTTGCTATTATCTGACACAACGGTTGAGTGTGTGGGCTCTCAACACTGGTCCACCAGCCCCTCAAGAGCCTTCTTTCATCTGACAGGATTATCCTGCTGTGAAAACTCATCTTTCTTCCACAACAAAATCTATATTTACAGCTCTTTTTGTCCTTAGTCTGTTTATTGAGCTTGTAAACTTCAAAACATGACAAAAGTTGTTGTTTTTTTCAGCCGGTTTGAACACTGCTTGTTTCTTTAAATGCACTCTTATGCCATCTCGTATGACTTTCTTTTTTCTGTGGAACACAAAAATATGGAAAAAAATAAAAATATATTTTGAATAAGATACGATGTGTCCATAAAATGCAAGTCAGTGTGGTCCAAAATTTTCAAGCCTGAGAAAGGACATAAAGGCAGCATTAAGGTAATCCATTTGACTCAAATGGTTTAATCCATGTCTTCTGAATCGATACAATCCCTTTTTAATTTATGCACACGGTGCGTGTTCAGCACTCTGCGCATGCATCATCGAAAGGAAGTGTCGAAAGGAAGACTTATGGTGAATGAGTTATATTTTGGACTGTTTTTTTATTTTATTTTTATTACCCAAACCTGATCGTATTTCTTCATAAGTAGGGCTGCATGATATGGAGAAAAAATGCAATATGCAATAAATTGCTGGACAATGCGATATGCAATACGATAATCCTATGTTGATGTCATCATAGTGCGTGGAACATCGGAACCCCCACCGCTCATATAAACTAAAGTTTACTGGAATAAAAAAAGGACCATCTATCCAAGAGATCACAAACATAGGTGTCTTTTGTTCAAAATTGCATATAGACTGCATATAATATACCGTTTTTTACTATTATGTAGCAGATATTAAAATGAATCTTCAATTATTTATATTTTTTTGTAAAAAGCATATGAATATAAAAGTTAATTTCACTATATCGTGGAATTCCTGAAAGAATTGGTGTTGTAAAATATTTTATTTTATTTTTACACAGTAATTCATGTTCAAATTAATTATAAAAATATTGTAATCAATGTGGGACATTTATTTTTTTAAATTATTTTGATGGGAATGATTTAATGGGACAATCCATTAATCGAAACCCATCCTTTGATATGTCCACACAGACCACAGCGACCAATTAATAAACCAAGTTCGAGTTTGTATACTGGCACCTAGTCTCACTATTATCTGCACACACACACACAGCACAGGACTGCGTCGATTACAGGTACATATGCCCAAATTATGACACACACCATCATTTGAGTCAGTGCCTATACACACTGCACGCACAGAGTGACAATCACGTGCCCAGTCTATTCTCTGCTACCTGTGTCGCCTGGAATGTTACTGTATTAAAACCCATTATCTCTTGCGATATGCATATCACGATATGTACATTTATGATATTTAGACAAATTCGATATATTGTGCAGCCCTATTCAGAAGACATGAATTAAACCACTCAAGTCATATGGATTGCCTCACAAAAAATCTAGTTTTCTGGCAAACTAGCTGCAAATTTGTCACTCATAATTTTCACATGCAATGTTTGTAGCTCTTCACCGGTAGTGGTGAACCTGCTGTAAACTTTTGGCAACAATAGACACTCTCGGTTTTTTGTAAGGGTATACCATTATAACTTTATGTTATTTACGAGCTTGAAAGTGTACTCAATTGACTTGCATAGTACACATATAAGTACATCTCTCCTTCAAAATATCTTTTTTTTTGTTTTTCGCAGAAGTCATATAAGTTTGAGATGGCATGTGTGTCAATGATGAAAGAATTATTATTTTTGGGTGAACTATTCCTTAAATATGTTTTTGGGAAACCAAGGATATGTGGAATACCAGTGTACTGAGCAGTACATACAATATACTGCATACGTAAAATAGTATTTTTTACAGTACACAGTGGTCCTCATTAACTAAGATCCCAAATAAAGGGCTCTAATCTGAAAGACAATCCTCAGAGTAGACTATGTCAGTAAATCAGCTTGGAAATTTGTTGAAATCAAGTTTTTGCTTATTTTTATCCATGCAAACCTTTAATAAATCAGGTCCTGTATGTAAGTTTTAAACAGCAGTATGCTACAATGGTGTCACGTTAGCTCACTATTGTCTAGTTATTATCTCTGAAATAAATACTATAATTTTGCATTTTTAAGCCAATTTTGTGTAAAGATGTCAACTTCTGACAGTTCGATCAAATAATGAGTCAAGAAGTAGATGATAAAAATCACAGTTTTAGTAATCAGAAATTACTTATGGTTAATTTGTGACAGTACATAGAAGGTCAAGCCAAGCACGATGCATTATGAGGTACAGTTTCCTGCATAGTGTGCTCAGGTTGCATACTGCACATTTTGCCAAATGCAAAAGGTCAAATATTTGCATACTTTATGCACATGCATACTAAATACTGTAAAAACAGCACATGTAGCAGTATTCCATTCCAAACATATTCCATTTGTTGGAGTCTGAGAGCATGTTGGGAGAACATGTGGGATTAGAGGGGAATTAAGTTTGAGCCCTTACTGTTCTCAGGTTTGGCCCCCAGTTCTTGCACAGCAGCAATATTGTGAACCATGATGCCTCTAGGCAGATCTAGCCAACTAGAGGGCTTATCATCCACAACTATAATGTGCTTTAGTCTGGGGACATCCATCAGAATTGCCTGAGAGAGAGAGAGAATCATTCAGACCATGAGTTACAAGAGCTTTGATGTCATGGCCAGTCCCCAAATCCCATTGCTGTGTTGTATATACAGTGCATCCGGAAAGTATTCACAGCGCTTCACTTTTTCCACATTTTGTTATGTTACAGCCTTATTCCAAAATGGATCAAATTCATTATTTTCCTCAAAATTCTACAAACAATACCCCATAATGACATGAAAGAAGTTTGTTTGAAATCTTTGCAAATTTATTAAAAATAAAAAAACAGAAAAAAAAAAAAAATCACATGTACATAAGTATTCACAGCCTTTTCTCAATACATTGTTGAAGAACCTTTGGCACCAATTACAGCCTCAAGTCTTTTTGAGTATGATGCTACAAACTTGGCACACCTATTTTTTGGCAGTTTCTCCCATTCTTCTTTGCAGGACCTCTCAAGCTCCATCAGGTTGGATGGGGAGCGTCGGTGCACAGCCATTTTCAGATCTCTCCAGAGATGTTCAATTGGGTTCAAGTCTGGGCTCTGGCTAGGCCACTCAAGGACATTCACAGAGTTGTCCCGGAGCCACTCCTTAGTTATCTTGGCTGTGTGCTTAGGGTCATTGTCCTGTTGGAAGATAAACCTTCGCCCCAGTCTGATGTCCAGAGCGCTCTGGAGCAGGTTTTCATCAAGGATGTCTCTGTACATTGCTGCATTCATCTTTCCCTCGATCCTGAGTAGTCTCCCAGTTCCTGCCGCTGAAAAACATCCCCACAGCATGATGCTGCCACCACCATGCTTCACTGTAGGGATGGTATTGGCCAGGTGATGAGCGGTGCCTGGTTTCCTCCAGACATGACGCTTGCCATTCAGGCCAAAGAGTTCAATCTTTGTTTTCATGGTCTGAGAGTCCTTCAGGTGCCTTTTGGCAAACTCCAGGCGGGCTGTCATGTGCCTTTTACTGAGGAGTGGCTTCCGTCTGGCCACTCTACCATACAGGCCTGATTGGTGAAGTGCTGCAGAGATGGTTGTTCTTCTGGAAGGTTCTCCTCTCTCCACAGAGAAATGTTGGAGCTCTGTCAGAGTGACCATCGGGTTCTTGGTCACCTCCCTGACTAAGGCACTTCTCCCCCAATCGCTCAGTTTGGCCAGGTGGCCAGCTCTAGGAAGAGTCCTGGTGGTTCCAAACTTCTTCCATTTACGGATGATGGAGGCCACTGTGCTCATTGGGACCTTCAATGCTGCAGAAATTTTTCTGTACCCTTCCCCAGATCTGTGCCTCGATACAATCCTGTCTCGGAGGTCTACAGGCAATTCTTTGGACTTCATGGCTTGGCTGTGGGACCTTATATAGACAGGTGTGTGCCTTTCCAAATCATGTCCAATCAACTGAATTTACCACAGGTGGACTCCAATCAAGTTGTAGAAACATCTCAAGGATGATCAGTGGAAACAGGATGCACCTGAGCTCAATTTTGAGTGTCATGGCAAAGGCTGTGAATACTTATGTACATGTGATTTTTTTTGTTTTTTATTTTTAATAAATTTGCAAAGATTTCAAAAAAACTTCTTTCACGTTGTCATTATGGGGTATTGTTTGTAGAATTTTGAGGAAAATAATGAAGTTAATCCATTTTGGAATAAGGCTGTAACATAACAAAATGTAGAAAAAGTGAAGCGCTGTGAATACTTTCCGGATGCACTGTACGTGGCATGTATCATGACTGGCATTTTCTCACCTTGAGGCGGCTTTGCAGCAGGTCTTTGCTTGTTATTATATGAGTGACCTCAGTCTCATTCAGACCATGAGCTATAGCCGCTCCTCCCAATGTAGAGTATAGAGTCACCACTGAAAGACAGACAGAGAGAGACAAACATTAAAACCATTAGTTTTAACTGTCCCTTTCTATATACACTCACTGAGCACTTTATTAGGGACACCTGTACACCTACTTATTCATGCAATTATCTAATCACCCAATCATGTGGCAGCAATGCAATGCATAAAATCATACAGATATGGGTTAGGAGCTTCAGTTAATGTTCACATCCACCATCAGAATGGGGAAAAAATGTGATTTCAGTGATTTTGACCGTGGCATGATTGTTGGTGCCAGATGGGCTGGTTTGAGTATTTCTGTAACTGCTGATCTCCTGGGATTTTCACGCACAACAGTCTCTAGAATTTACTCAGAATGGTGCCAACAACAACAAAAAAAATCCAGTGAGCGGCAGTTATGCGGACAGAAACGCCTTGTTGATGAGAGGTCAACAGAGAATGGCCAGACTGGTTCAAGCTGACAGAAAGGCTACAGTAACTCAGATAACCACTCTGTACAATTGTAGTGAGCAGAATAGCATCTCAGAATGCACAACATGTCAAACCTAAAGGCGGATGGGCTACAAGAGCAGAACACCATGTTTGGCATATATATATATATATATATATATATATATATATATATATTTATATATATATATATTTGTGGGTAAAAGTAGCTCAAAAACCATGCATACTTCGAAAATCCAACAAAAATATTAAAACTTTGGCATACTATATCAAGATACAATGATTTGGGACTCACAAATTCTAATCTTGCATTTTTTTTAGTAAGGATAATGTATGATTAGAGATGCAGCCAGAGACTGAAATTTTGTGAATTAATTTTCCTGACTACTGTATAACAGTTCTTATATATTCATTCATTCATTACATTTTCATATATTCATTGATCTTGGATCTAGTATTGACAGATCACAGTAATGGTACTATTTTTGTCCAAAAGTTTATCTATATTTTCCCCTACTCAGCAGATACAGTGTGTGTGGTACTCACATGGGAAGTTGTACATAAAGCAGGCCTGAGCTGCTATGATCCATTCTGCACGTGTCTCGCAGAAAACGGCGATGTTACACAGGGGCTTCTGACCCAGTGCAGCCAGACCACTACCAAACCTCTGAGAAAGATGGAAAGTGTCCTCATAAGACAACCAGTTGTAATCGCCCAAAATCACCTGGAATGAAGAAAGAGATGGTTAGACACATTGGAGTTGTACTGTATTAAAATTTCCTGTGGCCTTGACAGCAGCATGTGATTTCTTCAGTATCATGTAAACAGCTCTGGACAACAGCAGGCCGGAGATAAACACAATTTACAGAGAGAGATGGCCACTGAACTCCTTCCTCTGGAGTTCAGTCACACTCAAGAGAGTTTGAGAGACAGTTCTCATGAGATCGGTCCACTTACCCTTTGACAGATATTTTACATACTTGAAAGTTATGTAAGCATATATTGAGCTTTTAGAAAACAGGGTTGATAAACCAGATGTTTTTTGAGTTTCACCCTGAACTGTCGGATAATTTTTTACACCCAGTTGTTGTGGAAGAATGTGTCGATGCTGATGTCAACATCATTACTATGGCAACCAACGAAGACACACCGATCAGCCACAACATTAAAACCATCTGCCTAATATTGTGTAGGTCCCCCTTGTGCCACCAAAGCAGCTCTGACCCATCGAGGTATGGACTCCACAAGACCTCTGAAGGTGTCCTGTTGTATCTGGCACCAAGACGTTAGCAGCAGATCCTTTAAGTTCTGTAATTTTTGCGGTGGGGCCTCCATGGATCAGACTTGTTGGTCCAGCACATCACATAGATGCTCAATCAGATTGAGATCTGGGATATCTGGAGGCCAAGTCAACACCTTGAACTCTTTGTCATGTTCCTCAAACCATTCCCGAACAATTTTTGCAGTGTGGCAGCGTGCATTATCCTGCTGAAAGAAGCCAATGCCATCAGCGAATACCACTGCCATGAAGGGGTGTACGTGGTCTGCAACAATATTTAGGTAGGTGGTACATGTCAAAGTAACATCCACATGAATGCCAGGACCCAAGGTTTCCCAGCAGAACATTGCACAGAGCATCACACTGTCTCCGCCGTCCTGCCTTCTTCCCATAGTGCATCCTGCTGCCATCTCTTCCCCAGGTAAATGACAAACACGCACCCGGCCGTCCACATGAACTTAAAGAAAACATGATTCATCAGACCAGGCCACCTACTTCCATTGCTCCGCGGTCCAGTTCTGAAGCTCACGTGCCCATTGTAGGCGTTTTTGGCTGTGGACAGGGATCAGCATGGGCTCTCTGACTGATCTGCGGCTACGCAGCCCCATATGCAGCAAGCTGCAATGCACTGTGTGTTCTGACACCTTTCTATCATGGCCAGCATTAAGTTTTTCAGCAGTTTGTGCTACAATAGCTCTTCTGTGGGATCGGACCAGACGGGCTAGCCTTCGCTCCCCACGCGCATCAATGAGCCTTGGGCGCCCATGACCCTGTCGCCGGTTCAGCTATTGTCCTTCCTTGGACCACTTTTGGTAGGCACTGCATACTGGGAACACCCAACAAGACCTACCGTTTTGGAGATGCTCTGACCCAGTCATCTAGCCATCACAATTTGGCCCTTGTCAAAGCCGCTCAGATCCTTACACTTTCCCATTTTTCCTGCTTCCAACACATGAAATTCAAGAACTGACTGTTCACTTGCTGCCTAACGAGATAATAAATGTTATTCACTTCACCTGTCAGTGGTTTTAATGTTGTGGCTGATCAGTGTTTATTGGATATTGACTACACACTACTCAAGAAAAGATCTGATCTGACCACAGTGCGGAGAGTCCGTTCTCAAGATATGATTTTAACATCAAATTGAAATTGTGTACAGTGTGAACAAAGGACAAAAGCCACCAAGTATGTAATGATATGAGTCGGCATGTGTGAAGTGTGCGTCTCACCTTCTTAAAGACTTTGCCGTTTGGTTGGATTTCATCCTCCTCGCTTAACAGCTCTCTTGTGCCAAGACAGTCTCTTTTAGGGAAGTGAACTACGGCATATTCAAACACTTTATCCAAAGTATCCACACCTGCGTGCAATAGGGACACCAACCGCTGCTGGCTGTTCACTGCCCGGTATGGCCCAGCAGGACTCCCGCTTACCTGATGACACACAGCACAGGATAGCAGAATGAGATCAAGGGGAAAAATCTGGAGCTGTTTGGCCAGCATGTGCCAACAAAATGGGTTGGGGTCCACTGCTATAGGCCAAAGGGTTGTCATGGTGAGTGGCGGTTCCAATAGCAATTACACTTGAACATGGTTCAGTACAGTACGATTACATTTAAACCTTTACCGGCCCGAATTCTCAGCATGGTTATCTAACCGTTCTCAGGACAGTGAACCGTGCTGGTCAAACGCCTGTAGTGAAATGGCAATTTACGACTGGTCACTTGCTCAGTCAGTCCATTTTAATCCTGATTTCGCAGCACCAAAATGGAAATAGAAACCATAACTGTGCCAACGTGCATGGATCGGTACATAACAGCACCATTTAGCAAACAAGAATCATTTGGCCCAATGGTGGAAAACCAACTTTTTCAGAGGTCTTGGTTTCAGAAGCATTTTTTCCCATTCATAAAAAACAAAACAAAAACAAAAAACAAAAAAAAAACAAACAAAAAAAAAAAACTACATAAATAACAGCATAAACTTTGATTTGAAAGAAAAAAAAAATACTTGTGGCTTCTATCGATTAAGAACCTAAAAATAAATCTGTTTTTCAATGGACAGATCCCTACTGTTGCGCTCTATAAACTGGGACAAATTCCCTGTACAAAATCCAAACCCACCTGATTCACTGCATAATTCTGAGAATTTAAGCATTTATTTTTTCACCTGCAATTTAATTAAGTGATGCCGATAAGTAATGAGAGCCAAATCCCTCCGCTAATCTCAGGCCGTTCAATAATTTTTGTTTATTGTGGTACATCATGCTCTGTTATTCATGCATTGAATTAAGAACTCAAATGTTCTTTTCAGGTATTCTAGGCCAGGGATGGACAATACTGCTTATTTCCATTTCGAGCCGATCCAATACAAAGTGCTATTATGGTTAATATTACCTCTATTAAATGGAAAGTTTTGGGCATTTCTGAGGATAAATGCGTAATTAATAGGCATTTAACATTACATTTGAAAGACAAAATTTAATAACATTGCACACGATTTATCATTTAATAACAGCAATTAGAAAACAATCAACTTTCTAACAGTTTTAATTTAAAATATAGTTGCATGCAGAAATTAAGGGACCAAGCACAATTTAAGGATTTTAGAACTTTATCCCATGACCTCGAGCTATATTGTAAAAATATATATATTTTTTTTTTTTTTTTTCTAGATAAGCATGTAAGATAAAACTTTAATTAAAGAAAAAATTAGCTGATGGTGATGCTGAAGGATTTGTCTGAGGCAGGGCAAATAATTTTATAGAGGCTGGATGGGAAAAGCATAAGATTAGTGCCCTGGCGGGCATACTGCACCTTTAATCTTAATTAAATTAAAAGAGCACATTTCTATGTTCACAATGATGGTTTTGCTATACATATTCACTGGCCCATTTTAGCTGAATACCTGAAAAGAGCAATGATAACTCAAAGGGGGACTTCTGACATTTAAATAGCTCTTGGGCTTAAACTGTGTTTTGTTACATATTGTTAACATACTGTAAAATGATAGAAGAGACCTGGATTAACAAAAAAATAAAAAATAAAAAAAAAGAGCAGTCTGAAAATGTGCACAGACATTTTAATGCTGTTCATCACCCTATTCAAATAAAGATAATTTGTTGTAGTGAACGATTGCTTTAAACACTATGAAAACTTTAGTTAGCTCACAAAATGATTGCTGAGAAAATGTTGTTGCTGAGCAATGTACCTTCAAACAGCAATCACAAAGTGAACTCAAGTAGCATATAAATTGCATGCATGTGATAGCACAACATGAGGACTCCCCACTCAATTCAGGTATAATTTTCAAAAGCACATTGTAGTATTCAAATAAAGACCATTTGGTGTAGTGGGCCAGTGCTTTGCACACCATGCCACTAAGTTGACATGGATGAAGGATGTTTCAACTGTTTTGTTTTGTCTGAGTTTGTTAAGGTGGGCAGGGCAAATAATTTTATAGGGGCTGGGTCGGAAAAACATAAGATTAATGCCCTAGCATGCATCCTGCACCCTTAAAAATTAAAATTAAAGACCACATTTCTTCAAAAGCAGATCTGATGTACATTGCAAATTCTCAATGGTTCACAAGTTGCCCCAAGCTGGGCTTGAACTGGCATCCTTTCGATCTCTCATAGCACATGGGTGTGGCGCACCTACCTCTGCCCCACAATACCACAAGCTTGACATGTGCTAAAGAGACTTACCAAGCTGAGAGTGTGCACACAAAATTGTTTCTGAGATACTGCTTTTGTTCACGCAGGTTTTGAATAAAATTCAAATAAAAATAAAAAAAAAACACACATTTTGAAATTTCTCTCCAATTTCTAAAGACTTAGTATAAGCAATGATACAAAAAAAGTTTTGATATAATCGAATAAGCATTTTGACCACTATGTGGAAATGACTCCAAACTGCTCAAGTACCCTAAGGCAGTGTTTCCCAACCTTTTTTCTGCCACGGCACACTTTTTACAATTAAACAAATCCCATGGCACACCTCTATCCAACTGTCCCACATAACCATCGTTGATAGTTTTCAAGAACTTCCATGTTTTCTGTCCATTTTAGCTGCGTGTTTACTCGTAATGTTTGAAATTTGGCTATGCAAAAAAACGCAAGTCACGTAGGTACGGTAATGAGATCTCAGGTGGCAAGAGTGCTAATTGCATTTACATTTATGCATTTGGTAGACGCTTTTATCCAAAGCGACTTATAGTGCACTTATTACAGGGACAATTCCCCCGAAGCAACCTGGAGTTAAGTGCCTTGCTCAAGGACACAATGGTGATGGCTGTGGGGACTGAACCAGCAACCTTCTGATTACCAGTTATGTGCTTTAGCCCACTACGCCACCCCCACTCTCACCATAATTGGGTAGTGAAACAACAATTATTTTGTTAATAATTATTATTATTTTTAGCTTTGTTCTTGCAAATTAATTCTTGCATTGCCACAGCAAATAATTATTTATTTATTTATTTATTTACATGGCTCTAGACTAACATTTAAGAGTGGTAGCACTGGTGTTAAATTCTACAAATGGTCGCACCAGCACTTGAGTTGGTCGCACTGGTCCAACTGAAAGAAAATTTGTTTTCTTTCATGGTTTCTTTCTTTTTATCAGGACCTTGATGATTAAAATTCAGTCATTTGAACGCAAACAAAGCCTTTTTCTAAAATCAGAGGGCATTAGAAAAGATTTTACACAGAAGGAAAGTTCCATTGTATCCATAGTTTTAGCTGTGGCATTTGCAATAACATCATAGTAACCAAAAGTATAAGTAAAACCATGATTAGCAGTAACCATAAAACAAATTATGGCATTTTTCATAAGAAAAACACATTCTGAAATTAAATTGTATTCTCTCACTACTATATTGATATAAGTTTTTTTTTTTAATATCTGTGATGTGTGGTCTGTTCATTGTGCAGATTTCTCCTTTATTCCTTTTCAATGCTGTTTAGAATGTTGGGGCCGTTTAATACAATTTTAAACTGGTTTAATTATCAACGCATTACGGGCTTTCACAGAGGTTTTCAACAAATAATCAATGCTGAATTCGCGACCCAGCAAATGCTTCTCGCAGCTCTGTTTATGATGATCTGTGCGGCTGAGTGCTCGAGACCGGTCCACGGGTAAATGCATGTCTCCACGTCCATTGAGCAGCGCTGACTGATCCGGGAAAAGCTGTTTCCTTTCGCGTTTGGAACATTTGCCGTTTGATAACTCTCATACGTAACAAAAAATGACAGAGCACAATCAGAGAGTCAGCCAACTTTGTAGTCGCACCAATGCGACCTCTTGCAAAGTTTAATCGAACTGTTAGGAATAATGGTTGAAAAATTAGTCTCAGTCCGGAGCCCTGATTTATTTTACAGTAGTGTACTGCGGCACAGTGGTTGGGAAACACTGCCCTAAGGACATGATGTCAGAGACACATGCAAATTTCCTTTCAAATCCGACATAGTGTTCAAAAGTTACATTGCTTTATATTCAAATTCAAAATGTCGGAGAGCCGATACAACTGATATTGTAAAAAACTGATGTCGTCGAAAACCTCATGACCCAAGGAATCCCTAACCCTAACCTGTCATTATTTCAGGAGAAACTTTTCAAAAGTTATGGGTTAAAATTGACATTTTTTTAGACTTTTTTGACCAATAAGTGGCGCTGTCACCAAACTTTGCATGTAGCCTCAGATCATGGTTCTAATGAAGCATATTAATGTTTGCTGGTAACACTTTACAATAAGGAAGAATAATAACAAGAAATGGAACGAATACAATAGGTGCTTAAACACCTTCGGTGCTTGACCACTAAGTAACATAACAATTGTCAAACAAGCCCATTATATGTCACATTTAGCTTTGTCGTTATTTAGTGTGAATAAATACAGATGATGTTTCTCTTTCTCAATCTAGATCTATACTTCAAGATTAATTCACCGATCCTTTTTCTAGATCTTCATCAATCCAACAGATCTACTCACTGAGCATGCTTTGAGCCGTTTGGCGCGTGCCTGGTTCTCACTGGCACCAGAGAGTAGATACCAGGGCAGGAATGTGATGACAGAATAAACCCAGACCACCGATCGAAAGACCTGCAGCAGGATAGGGGACATGTCCTCCTTCAACTTCATTCTGAATAACAAGGCATGAGGGGATGAGAGGAATAAAGAGAGAAAGAGAAGTCAAGTTAGTAATGTTTTGCCCTCGGTAACTCAGGTTTGATTTTCTATACCTCTGGTTTGTTTCCTTCACTCACTTTGTATTGCTCTTTCCTTTTGTCCTAGTATGTTGATAGTGTTCCCCCTCTTTTAAAGGTCTTGTTGTGCTCTCTCGTTCCTGGAGTGCTTTATGGTTCAGACAATGCTCCTCTGCCCCTCTAATCCCTTTTGTCAAACCTGCTGGCTGATAGTTGCAACCTCCTGTTCCATTTCCTTGTCCCACTCCCAGCTTCCTTCTATGACAGAGTACAAAGCTTCCTGGGACTCAGGACAAGCTCACCTGTAGGTAAATAATAATAAAAATAAGTCTTAATGTAGACACTAAATTTGGCCCATTGAAACTTTTAATAAGTGTTTCAAATTTCACAGTACATAAAAGGAAATTGTCCCATTTTTATAATCCCTATCTAAACACAGGAGCTAAAAACTTAGCAGCCACGACTGCAGAAAGGTTCTCACTGCCAAAGCAGTGAAAGTGAAATGGGCTCACCAGGATACGTGAATTATCACAAGAACATTATCTCTAAGGTTCCAAGCTAAAATTACCATACAAACAGCAACTTGGACTAATTTTGCATATGACATAGGCTATTTCCCAAAATTAATATTGGTTTACAGGCTGCAGGGAAAGTAATTTTGTATTTTATTTTTGGCCTTTTTGCCACTTTAATTCATAGAAAAAGTACATAGAGGAGAAGACATAATAGAAGAAATGGGATTAGGAAGTGCCGCGAGCCAGACTCAAACTTGACCACATGAGCACCACATAGCATGTGTGCTACTCACCACTACTCCGCGGCTCTAACAGGGGAATTTTGTTCTGATTTAACTGGGGACGGCTGGCAGACATTGAAGACTGTGAGCTCATCAAAACAAACAAGACAGGCTTTGTTGCTCTGGAAGGATGAAGCTCACACTGTAACAAAGTCTTCTATTTGCGAGCAGGATGTGTTCGTGAATGCAAGTGTGAGTTGAGGAGAAAGAAGTGGGGGTGGACACGCATATCCAACACATGGTATCCAAACAGAGATATTTTGCCAAATTCTGGGATCAAAATGAATTACCTGATAAAAGAGCAGCCTGTATAATAAAAAAAAAAAAAAGGACTAGGTATCAGCAACAACATAATGCAATACACATTGTGATACATGCCACCATTCAATTCATCAAGATGCGTCACAAAATCATGATTGGATCTCAGTTGAAACCGCACAAAACAAAGAGATATTGAGCATGTTCTCAAGAGAAACCATGCATATGAATATGCATTCTTGCCAAAATCATTATGTCAATTGAGTAGTATGTCCTCAGTATTTATAAAACAGTAGGCGAGAAATATCCGGATGACCTACTACATCCGGCAGGGTTCTGAAGTGCGTATCTATCCACGGGATATTTTACCATCCAATAATCTTACTGGAGCTAAGACGATGACATAAAACACTGAATTTAAAAAACAAAACAAAAACAACAAAAAAAACGGTGGAGAACAGCAAGTCAGGCAGCTCTTTTCAATGGTAAGTGCTATCTATACCAAGAATTTTTCAAGAAATTTTTTTTCGTGGTTGTTGTTGTTACTACATTATATATTCAGGTTTTCAGGCAATGCCCACGTTCCTGTATGAAGTATGTCCAAGAATGTATTCATACTAACCTGCATACCTAAAAAACATTTGTTTTTAATGGCCGAGAAGTATGTTCTTCATCAAATGCAGTACATACTCTGACAGTACACAAATTCAGACACAGCTAAATCAAGAGTAAATCTGCAGGATCAGTTTCAGTCTCTATTGAACTGTAGGAAATTGTATGAATGCATTCATAAAATAAATTATTAATACAAGGATCCCAAGTATCATGAGAAAATGAATTGCAATATCATAGAAATGATGTTTGAAATGGAGCAGGATCTTAAGTGCAAAATACACTACAAAGCTCCACTAGGAGGATTCATGTTGTTCAGTCGGGTATAAATAAAGCTCTTGCACAATGACAGAAAACAAGAGGAAAAAAATTGCAAGGAAATAGCCTCTCTCCCATTCTCTCTCTTGGAAAAACACAAGCCACAAATTTCTCTCCATCCTCGTCTTATTTCCATACTTTGAAGGAAGGTCAACAAACCAGAATGTTCTCAAATATTAGCTGTCCAGCAGAAATACGTTCTCTGCTCAGTGCACCTTGGAGCTTCAATCACAAGTACCATTAGAAGAGACATGGTCAGGAGTAGTGGTCGACCAATAAGGGGTTTTCAATGACCAATGCCAATATCGATATTATACTTACATTTATGTATTTGGCAGATGCGTCTATCCAAAGAGACTTATAATGCATTCAAGGTATACATTTGCTATTTTTTATGGGAATCAAACCCATGTCCTTGGCTTTACTGGAAACATAGTTTGTGCTACAATTATAATATTTAGAAAGCAAGCTGGCCAAAGGCAGATATAATGAAACAAAACAAAAACAAACATAAAATGCCAAACCCTTAGACTTAAATTGCAATTCACATATTGTAACATGAACTATTGAAGAACTTTTCAAAAGTGCTTCTTACAAAAAACTAATTGTGAATGGATTGCAAACACAATGTCACTCTGATAAACATCTTATGGTGAAGTCATTGCCCTCAAGCACTCTGTCAGGGTTAAGTATGGTGAAGCAATTGCAGACAGCATTCAATGGCTTTGTTGAAATCAACATGATCACACAGGAAGTCGGCATGTTGTTTCCGAGAGTTAAGGTACCCTAGGATCGGCCACATTATGTAGACTCACCGACAGGTGCCATCTCCTATGAGACATTTTTACATTGGCTCCACTGTTTTTAACTTCCCCTGTGGCGTGACCAGAAACGCGTTGCGTCAGCAGCATTGGAGACCCCGGTTCAGATCCAGCATTGAAACCTAGAAGTAATCGTGTTTGCATAACCAGTGATGAGTGCAATTTGGAGGTTGTAGTGTTGCTCCAATACCAAAATTCTGGCTTCAGTGCAATACCAGCACTGGTACCTCGGTATCGATACTAAAATCAACAAATAAAAAGCCTCCGATTTTTTATGAAATTACACAGAAAATGACTGCATAAAAAAACTGCATAAAGTCTCACAGATACAAATTATTCTTTTCCGTTAAAATTTTCTGGATTCCATGTTAAATGTTTAAATGAAATGTTATGATCAAATGGTGTTTAATCAAATTGATACATACAGCTTTAATCAAATAAAAATATAATTTTTTTTTTTTTTTTACAAAAAATTGCAAGGCTGCTATGGCTGAATCACAACATGCTGATAATACACTTGCGTTTGTGATATTGCTTACAGATAATAATAATAATTATTATTATTATTATTACACAACCATTTAATATTATATATTTGTCATTATGAGTATTATTGCTACTTTTTGAATATTACATTCTTATACAAAAGATATATTTTTCAGTCTTCAATTTTGCGCATCCAGTTGAATAGAGCTTCTATTTTAGCAGGGCTTTTATTTTGACAGATCTTTTGAGTTTTTCCTGTTTTCGGCGGGTTAGTTGTATCAAGTTTCCCCATTAATGCTGGGATACTCCCGTTGTGACTCTCAAGCTGAAATCTCCCAGCTGCACCAGAGTTAATTTAAGTGTTAACAGCTGTTTATACTCTAAACTCACTGCGTGTGTGAGTGAAGCAGATGACAGAGCAGAGCGGCAACTCTTGTACTTTCTGTAGCGTGCAGTGCATGTGGCTGTATATTATTTAATTAAATTACATCCTTCTGCTGTTTAATGATCACACTTGGCCATATCCAGAGGTTTTTTTTATTTTATTTTCAAATGGTCATTGATTTCATCTCAAAACTGTCACATCTCGTATCATTTTGCTTATGACAGCATAATGTAATATGGTACCGAAATTAGCAACAAGATGGTATTGTACCGTTAACATTTTTTTGGTATCGCGATACTTCTTTAGTACCAGTAAACCGCGCAACCCTAGGAGGTTGACTTTTTCCCTCTAAGGTTTAGGTTTGGGGGTACAGTTCATAAAAAATGCATTCTTCTTCACTGTATTACAGCCTGTACAATTGAAAAAAAAATATATATAAATATTCGCTTCACAACTCGCTTCTGGTGCCCCTCTGTGGACATTTTATCCGTAAAATGGAGCACGTGCCCATATGCCCAACAACACTAACTACTTTGGCTACAGGGGGCAGTGTTTCAAATTTTGGTAAGCACACACCGATTTTAGCTAAAGAAAAGTCAATCTAATGTTTCCAATTTCACTCTGAGATCATTCTCTTGAAATCCCAGCTCCTGTCTGACAGGAGACTGGAAGCACATGGATGTGAAAGCTTCTCCTTAAAGAGGAATGTCACAGATGAGGGCAAGGAAGAGGCCCACACAAATTTTTTTGCACATTTTCAAAACAAGTTCAATATACTATGCAGAGTTCACAACCTTAAAGATCCCTCCTGAGTCCACCCAGACCATTTATGAAAGCTGCAAAAACTAGTTGTTCAGAAATCAGTGATGTAATAACCATGAACTCATTAACGTATGAAACCTAACACCTAAGCCAATTATAACAAAAGTAATTTACAAACAGATGTCTTTAAGGTAGAGTATCAAAAACAGCCAGTTTATAAAGGCCAGAGAAACAGAGTGAAAAATCATCATGGGAATTGGTCCAAACCTTGACCTACATTATAAATGGACTTCAGGGATGTAGGGCCCTATGATTTCTTGATTTCGAAAATCCAGTCATAAGAATGGAATTGACTATAAAACACAGAATATCACAGAATGCGACATATTTGGGATAAAAAGGAACATCTGAATGCACAATTAATCAAATTAAAATTGTGATATGTCCTAGTGTGATTTTTACAGAAAGCACCACATCATGAACATCACTCTTTCTTTGTGTGTAGCAGATGAGCGCTCATTCTCTTTGAATTGTGCAGCACATACAAGTCATACATTGAATTTATTTTAATTAAAACTCACAGCCTTTTGCGGTTTCATGCCATAAAAAAACTTTTTTTTTTTTTTTTTTTTTTAAAACAATGGGCCATGTTGCGAACTGCTTATGCAACATGACCACACACAGTAAGTTAGCATGTTGTTTCCAAATGTTCCAGTCTCTTAACAGAAATCGGCCACATTATGCCAGTGTTACTGACAAGCTCCATCTCCAATCAGACATTTTTGCATTGGTTCAAATTGAAACTAGGAAGTAATCTTGTTCGCATAATCAGTGATAAGCACAATACGGAGGTTCCATTTTGCCTCTCACATTACATTTTTACTCCACTGACAGTTTAGGGTTAGGGGGTTTGGGGGTAGAGCTATCGGTCGGCTGATATTAGCCTTTCACAGATATATCGGTATCGGCGTATATGTTTACCGATATGCGCAAATATGTAACTTTTTTTCAGAACATATAATGCAGAAAACAATGCTTAGGGGTGATTTAGTAAAATAATTAAAATCGAATCTATTTAAAATAACCAGATGTTCAGAAATTATAGTATAAAATAAGACAACTGCAATATGCAAAGTATTAATTTTTATCTAAACCAAGTCTATCTAGAAAGAAATCTAGAAATCAATATCTAGCAGTTATCAAGTTTACATATAAAGAACAAATTGTACATTAAACAATTTGTATGTATAATCATAAACCCCTGCAAGGTCCAGACATTAAAAGATTTTCAGTCCAGACAAGTTTTCCCAGTTAAGAACAGAAATGAACTTGCGTTACTGATGAGAAAAAATGGACTTGGAAAAAGGAAAAAAACCAAACGCTGTGAAACCTTCTTGACGTTGACCTCTGAGACAGATCGGTATGGTATCAATTCAGGCTGCACGATTTATTTAATAAGACTGAAATCACAATATGGCCATGCACGATTACTAAACAGAAAATCTGACAGTCTGCATTCACCACTTCAGTCAGTGTTGTGTGAGTGCACGGTGCCCTCTAATGTGCAGCGTGGCACTATGAAAAGTTAAATGATTATTATTTCAATTCAACTCGCAAAGTTTGTCAAAATGATCGCTTCCCAAATGTTGGCTATAGATGCAGTACACTTGAAACATGTCACAGATCAAAGCAATAATTAGCGATATCTGAATCATCATGGCAAAACGAGCAGCGTTGGATGTTTAATTCTCCCATTTATTAAAAAAAAAAAAGAAAGGGAAACCATTTTTTCATCAACATGCGCAAAACGCCAAGGCCAATTATGGTCTGGGTTAAGCCAGGGTATACATGCATGATGGACGAATTCGAGCTACAGTCACACAGTACAATCACACTGGAAATATTACCAGCTTTTATATCAGTCTCCATGTTAACCTATGTTACGTTCATTTGGAGCATTGGGGTTGGAGCATTTTTCTCTTCAGCCTTTGGTAGATTGACAACGTATCTATAGCGTTTGTTAATATTTTATGCAAAATGGATTTATAACAAATAAAAATCGTGTGTCAAAGCGTAAATTGAAAATAATCAATAAAATCGCCCATTCCTAATTCACTGTTATAATCATAACAATAATAATAATAATATATACACTCACCGGCCACTTTATTAGGTACAACTGTACATCTACTTATTCATGCGATTATCTAATCAACCAATCATTTGGCAGCAGTGTAATGTGTAAAATCATTCAGATATGGGTCAGGAGCTTCAGTTAATGGTCACATCAACCATCAGAATGGGGAAAAAATGTGATCACAGTGATTTCGACCGTGGCAATGATTGTTGGTGCCAGATGGGCTGGTTTGAGTATTTCTGTAACTGCTGGTCTCCTGGGATTTTCACGTGCAACATTCTCTACAGTGTATAGAGAATAGCACAACAGTGCTATGCAGAAAAGCACTGAGGCGGATGGGCTACAACAGCAGAAGACCACATTGGGATCCACTTCTGTCAGCCAAGAACAGAAAACTGAGGCTGCAGTGGGCCTACCATTTGTGTACCTCAGCAGAAATCCAGATTTGTCAGACAAGGCAATGTTTTTCGTCAACTGTTCAGTTTTGGTGAGCCAGTGCCCACTGTCTCAGTTTCCTGTTCTAAGCTGACAGTAGTGGTACCCAGAGGGGTCTTCTGCTGCTGTAGCCCATCTGCCTCAATGCTTTTCTGCATAGCACTGTTGTAGCATGTTAATTTGGGTTACTGTCACCTTCCTGTCAGCTTGGACCAGTCTGGCCATTCTCCTCTGACTTCTGTCATTATCAAGCCGTTTTCGCCACAGAACTGCCGCTCGCTGGATGTTTTTTGTTTTTTGCACCATTCTCTTTACACTCTAAAAATCCCAGGAGATCAGCAATTACAGTAATACTCAAACCAGCCCATCTGGCACCAACAATCATGCCACGGTCTAAATCACTGTGATCAAATTTTTTTCCCCATTCTGATGGTTGATGTGAACGTTAACTGAAGCTCCTGACCCATATCTGATGATTTTATACATTACACTGGTGCCACACAATTGGCTGATTAGATAATCACATGAATATGCAGATGTACAGGTGTACCTAATAAAGTAAAATAAAATTTTTAAAGCAATATCTGTTACTGTGAATATCTGTGATGACCTGTTGTGCAACACTTTACTTTTTTTTTTTTTTTTTTTTATAAAAGTCACTCCAATGTTGTGTTTTGGATTGTGCTGTGATGATCTGTATAAAAGCGCTATATTTGCTAAAAAATAATGCAATGTTGTGTTGACGCATTCATTTTTCTATTTTTATTTTATTTTTAATTTGAAGTTTTAATAAACTCATTTGATTAGACACCATTTTATTTGGCCCTAGGGATGAGAATATACTACTTAAATATCTTCTAAATTAATAAAGTATTCACAAATGTGCTACCTTTCCTCCATAGCTAAAAAATAACCCTATAATACTTATCTTTCTCTCCCCAGTAGTTCCAGTCTTTTATTCACTATTTCTTTTTTAAACTAAGGTAATAATAGCATAAAATAAGATGACCTAGTACTTCTGAGGTGCAGTAGTTTACTAGATGAGTAAGTGCACTGAGGTGCAGTGAAGATCTTCATCCAAACTCATGTATCAAATATCATCTCCCTTTAGCAACCTGATCCAAACTCACCTGCACTGCGACAACATGCACGCACAAACTTACACACATACAGACAGAAAGGGAGAGAGAGAGCTACTGATATGGCTTTTGTCTATCCTCTTTATTTTTATTTTAACTACATTCAATCTAGTAAGGATATAGTCATTCAGCAGACACTTCCAAAGTGACCAGCAGTACACTTATAACTGTAATGCCTTAGAGTAAAATGTGTCTTGCTCAGGGGCACAATTCTCATAGCTCAAGAAGCTTATGACGCTCATGATTCCAACCTACAACCTTTCATATAGGAGCCCAGATCTTTCATCTTTATGCCACATCATCCCACCACATTTCCAATACCTGATTTATTTAATATTAATGCTGTGCTAACGCAAGCATGACTTTTAATAATGTTCAAATTTAAGGCCAAAGTATACATCGGTTTTCCATGTGCAGGTATGTGACACAAATTCCGTCATCAGTACAGTACACGCGGCCTGTGTGTAGACTAGGCTGTGTCCGAAATCGTTCACTCATTCACTATTTCCTATATAGTGAATGGCAATGAGTGCTCTATATCAGTAATAAGTGAACGAAATGAGTGAGTGAATTGGAGAGAGTGAAGCTGTCGCAGAAACGACTTCATCGCATATGTACTTTTATATTAAATGTGTTGCTTTGCAGAATAATAATAATAATAATAATACTTGTTATTCTTCAGTATGATAGTATATTAATATAATAAATCTTAATTCTATTTGTCATTTTTATATATGTTCATAATGATTTAATAAAAACTACATAAGTTTAATAACATAAATAATGCGTACATTATTGTATTTGTTTATTATGTTTTAGTATCTTTAAACACCGATTCAACCTTGGTAGCATTTCTGGGCGCAAAGACGAGAAAACCATGGGAACATAGCACCCTCATTTGACCATAAAACAGCACTAAAGTTTTCATAACCTATATGTGATAACCGAATACTTGAATCATCCACTAAATTATCATTGCCACCGTGTGCAGTCTCCTGATTCGCAATAATATCTCCTTTTTAATTAATATTAAGATTAATATTCTTTAGTGAAGAATTCTTTAGCTTTATGGCAAAATAAAACTCATCATAACATCATCTATATAAATAAATTATATTTAAAAATGTATCTGTATGATTTTGGCTCACTATGTTACTTTAATCAGGTAATATTTTTCGAAAAGTAAAACAACAGTCAGCATGAAACAAAACACTGCAGGAATGAAGGAAGCTGTTACTGGCTCTCTCGCTCACGCTCTCCCTCTTCTGGCTCGTCAGTCCTCCCCGCGGTGGATTATAGGCAATAAACCGTCGTCAAGTGTAGATCCGATGAACAGTCAAAATCAGAGTGCATTGTGGGTAAGAATGAGTGAACGAATGTAAGGAACAAGTAGTTCACTCAGAATTCGGACACTACTACAAAATGTCCGACACCCGAAGTAGTGCACTATACAGTGGATAGGGGGCGATTTCAGACACAGCACAAGTTTTTCTAGACACATGGACAGTCCACATCTTTGCGTGTCGTCGACGCATGCACCTGCCATTGATTGCGCTAAAACAGTATTACAAAGCAGTCACACTGCTCATGCGTCGGAACACATTCGTGTGGGTTTGTGGTTTTAGGCTGAGCGCTCAACAATGCACAAGACAAAATGGCGAGTATTCAAAGTATACTAAAACAAAGTATACCCTAGCCTTAAAGGGCAGTGATGAACCTGTCTGCTGGTTCAGAAAGTAGTTGTAGTATCATGGGGTGGGTGGCAGAAGAGGAACCAGTAATGGATGAAGGGTTGAGTAACCTCTAATATCAGAGAATCAAATTGAAACCAATCCAGTTTGGAGAGAGATCTGTTCCTTTTTCCACAAACTCCCCCACACAAATCACAGCCTTTTTTCTGTGGCTCACCATGTGTGATGAGTGCTTGCCGAACTGAAAGAACAGGAGTATCTGTCAGTTGTAGCCGGTCTTTCAGACACACCCACCTGGATTACTAATGACTACTTTTTTTCTGTTAAGGGAATTGTAAACTCCTCTGAGTAGCATGCTAGCAGCTAGCTGTTTACAAATGGAGTCTGTGGACTCCTCTCCTTTCTCAATGCTTTGTGCATCATAGGGTTTTTGACCAATCACAGGCTGCAGCACCTCCCACAGTCTCCCTATACGCCCCTAAAATACCTACTCCAGAGTAGGAGATCAAAATCCCCCCAAAACGGCTCAGAGAAACTATAGTTCCTTAGGTGCGAAAGTGACTAAAAGTACTAGTCCAGGGGGAAAGTACCTAAAACAGGCTTTAGTACTGCCAGAGGGAAAGGGCCTACAGTTGCGTTTACCGAACTATGATGACTTCTGCTTTGTGAAAGCAGAAGTGTGAAAAGGGTCCATAGTGGAAACATGGCTAATGATTACTGCATACTCTACAAAGCAGAAAAAACTATTAAACCAGTATTTGTGACAAGTTGCAGTTAGTTTCAGCTTTCACATTCTATTATTGCATGTTCCCTCCCTGTAAATGTTATGTTTTTTGAAATATTGTCATTGAATACTTTGAACGCTCTGTAAAAGATGTGGCATCTCGTTTAGGACCATTTATAGTGTTAAAGGGATATATTACCCAAAAATAAAAAATATGTCAATTCAAACCCCCTCATGTCTTACTTTTGGTGCTCTTTTTGCAGTTTGACAGCCACTGGTCATTTATTTACCATTGTATGGAAAAGAGCAGCTTGGACGTCACGCAAAATATTTCATTTTGTGTTCCATGGAAAAAATAAAGCCAAACACGGGTTATAGATAAACATGCAAAATGAGTAAATTACTACTACATTTCAACAGAACTTTCATTTTTGGGTGAACTATCCAAAGACTGTATCTACATACAGAAAATTGAGAGTTACTAACATTAGTTTTATCACATAAGTGTGAATATGTTAATTCCCCTGATGTTTAGACTTATCAAGACCTCAAGATTTTTTTTAAGTGTGCAATCTGTTAGATCCATAGACACCTGGACAGTATACGTTTGTACAGCTTTTAAAATGGTCGCACTGCTCTCATGCTTTGACCAAAAGCAATCTCTGGCATAAAAGACTACTTACATATTCAAGTTCTGTAGTTTTATAAACTAATATTATGTAGTTGCATGATGGCCATTCAAACACTTCCATGACAATTGCATTGGCAGACATACTAATACTTACTGGTAACCTCCAACCCATAGTAGTCATAATCTGCAGGGATTATCTAAAAACAAAGTCAACCTACTATTTTACCAATCACTCAAAACAAACTGCAGTCCCATGCCACCAGAGTACAGCTCGGTGACCTAATACTTGCAACACATCTTCCGATGATGAAATACACTGCTCTGACATCTGCCTTTCCATCAAACAGAAGAAAATCTGAGATGAGAAATGCGATAGATCATGTGTACGAGATTAGTGTGAGATTGTGTTTTGTTTGTGTGTGAGAGAGAGAGAGAGATTAGTGTGTCATGGTGACATGAGAGCACTAATGTGTTTAGTGTGCATGTGTGCATGCACGTGTCAGTGTTTATGTGCATGGTCATGGCTACAGAAGTTTTGTGTGTTATGATGAGCATGGAAATGTGCTTAAATTTGCATGCATTAACAATTCAGTGCCATTTAAAACTCCAAGAATCCAAAAAGAAATTGAAAATCTGCCATTCAAATTTCTAAATAATAATAATAATTTAAACCTGAAAAATATTCTTAAGAAATCCTTAAGATTCTGCAGTCTCTCAATGTCATAAATCAAATAAGCAAATGTGTGACATTGATCATATTAAAGCTTCCATTGAAGCACACAGGATGCTCATTGGAACATTCTCAAAACGTGCTGGATAACATGAATCATCAGGTTTTGCACAAACTTGTGGAGACCATGCCAGTTCAAGTGCATGCTGTCATTAAAGTGAAAGAGGGACATAACACATACTAATAATGTTAATTTTTTCATTCATTTTTTTCAATAAAACTGTTATGCTGGTCATTTCTTAATATTATTTGTGATGGAAAATCAAATGAAATGGAAAATAAAGGGGATTCAGACTTTTGAATGGCACTGTAGGTGTTTAAATATGAGAATGTAAGTATGCCTGCATGCGTGTATGCATGTGTGCATGTGTTACTTCATATTGTGAGCAGAAGAGGCCTGAGAGATATTCAGGTTCAACACTGGAATGCGATGCATTCCATATCTTACATTCCAACAGCAGCTGAGAGCTGTCAGACCATGCAAACCATCTTCATACACGAGTAATAACCATCAAACAATCGTCTGGTGCTTTTCTACATATCTGTGTGTCTTTGATCTGTAAATCAATCCTCTCCGCGCGCATCTGCAACATACCATATAACCCATACAGACAATAAACACTCACCTGATTCCTCCCAAATAATCCCGCTGCTTCAGTCAGACTCTCAGTATCCCATTTAAATGGGAGAAAAATACAGTTATTGCAGGTAATTTTAGCTACTCAACTCGGTAAATATATAACAAGAATTGTTGTTTCTTTCTGGGTCATTGTATGTTACGGTCGCTCTTTTGCGCCGGTGTCGACGCACTCATCCCGGAAGTGATGGAAAGCGTTGTCATGGCAGGGCCACGGCTTCTCTGCACTCCGATTGGCTGACTCCGGGTGGTGCGTGTTGGAGGCTGACCTGACGTCACGCCGGGGTTACCAGCGGTCATTATTGATTTATATGAAAATTGATCAAAATATTTGTTTATATTTGAGTATCCCATTTCGTCTTTTACATTGTATTTTAGCGTCAAATGTAACTGGTGATATATAACATTAACTATTGTCATTTTTGTTTGTTTGCTCGTTTATAGCTGTGTCACAGCGCCCCGAACAGCTGGCTGCTTTGATTCACATTTTTTCCAGCAGATTCCTGTGTAGTGATTTATGGGAATGTAGCGTCGTTTTATTCCCTTACTTTAGTGCATACAGGTTCTTTAACGATGTTAAGACTTCTCACAATTTTCATGCGATTTGTATGGTATTTATTAGCGTTATAAAAGAATGGATGTCACGCAAAATTGTAAGTTTTGCGACGCTGGTTCGATACCCGGGCGGCGCACTTCATTTTACAGATATATCTTTTCACAATAATTGAATTAGACATAATTCCAGGTATGTCCAATAGATATAAATAAGTGGCTCCAATATTCTAATTTTCTTCTTATTTGGGAAATTGTGGTGAATTAGCAGCCAGACATTTTTAATGAATCAGAAAACATGTCCAACACACAATGAATGTAAAAATGTTTATGAAAATAATTAAATATCATATAGGTGTTATATTTCAAAAATTGTATTGCACACCAATACACACTAAGTAGGTTATAGTTGTAACCCAGAAGAGCATTTAGACTAGTTTACAAAATGTCACCTCCCCATCAGATGTCATTACAAAATCTGAAACATTCATAATGTGAGAAATCACAAACAAAGCTTCCCTCCAAGGCAGCTTCATGAGCCATTTTGTCCCACACTCTTATGATTTTGAAGAGACTTACCATTGATTGTGAAATTTAGTTTTGGTTAAGTCTTATTAGATGGTGCAGGACACCATTTGAAGATCTCAAATAGCAACATAGCTTCAAAATAAGGTATGTTCCCCATATGGAACAGATGTAGCCAACCATAACCTAGATTATGCATATATTATATATTAGCTGTTAATGTTTTATTTTTTTTTTTCATTTTTTTTTTTTTTTTCCTGTAAATGGCTTTGTGATGAATTAACTTTTAATGTAAAGGATCATCAATGCAGTATTGCCTTGTCTGCTTACTAGGTCCTCTAGGTGGCACAGAGCACCTTCATTTGGATTAGACTTTGATAGGAGGATACACAGGGGCGGTACCAAGATTTTTTCACAGGGGTTGTACATGGATGCCTTCATGCAAAAATGTGAAGTTGGTGCAGGAATTATTGATTGGGACCAGTAGGGGTTGCTCACTGTATAGACAAGTGGTTATTAAAAGTTTTACAGCAACTGATCTTTGTAAAAAGAAGTTGTCAAAGTACTTAGTTATCTCTCAGACTGATCCTTTTTCAAGGTCCAAGAGTCAACCACTGTGGTTGCAAATGTTACTGAACTTATAAGTAGTTTTTAACTTTACTATGCAATTTCAGTTCAGCATAAACTTAATCTGGGACTCCATTATTTATGATAACAAAGTCAGTCGAGGGAGCACAGATCCCAGGGCTGTGTGTGAGCTGAGAATAACAAAGTTTTTGATTATGATTGTGTTAGTTAAACAGACAAAGTGAGTTCTAATAGGTGCCTAGTAGATCAAACATCTTTAAATGAGTGTTGCACTTCTGTTTTCATACATCCAAAAAAATAATTTTCAGATTTACGCATATCAATTTTCATAACAAAATTCCATCAAATTAACTAATCTTTAAAAAACGAAGTTTTATTTTGTTAAACATTACATAATTCAATTTGATGGAATTTTGTTATGAAATTGAAATAGAAAAATAGGCTTAAATAGTTTGTTTGAGTGTATATTTTTGCATGCATATTATGGAGTCCAGAAGGAATAAAGGGGTTGTGTGTGCTTGTAAATAATTTTGAGGGAGACGTTTCTGAAAATGGCAAAATAATGAACATACCAATAGGTCAATGTTTTAAAAATTGTCCTTAAAGGAATAGTTCACCCAAAAATTAAAATTCTCTTGTGATTCACTCACTCTCATGCCATCGCAGATGTGTATGACTTTCTTTCTTCTGCTGAACACAAAGATTTTTAGAAAAATATTTCAGCTCTGTAGTTTCATATTTAATGCTCCTGTTCTACCTGCTCTGTAGGGGACTTGAACTGGCTTTTCTGGTATGGGAGGTGGGTGCACTAACAAGGAGGCTAAAGCCTCTAGTGTCAGTTGCTAATGCACCTCTTGATGTCAGGAGAGTGAGGTTTATACACATTGCACAACTATCTATAAGCTGGCTCCCGTTACACATACAATGCAAGTGAATGGGTACCAACATTCTGAAGCTCCAAAAGCCCATAGAGGCAACATAAAATTAATCCATATGACTGATTAAATCTATATCTTCAGAAGTGATATGCTTAGTGCAGGTGAGAATTTGATCAATATTTAAGTCCTTTTTTACTATCAATCTAAACTTTCACTTTACATTCTTCTTCTATTTGGTGAATTACATTCTTTTTGCATATCGCCTCCTATGGGCAGGGAGGAGAATTTATAGTAAAAAAGGACTTAAATATTGATCTGTTTCTCATCCACACCTACATATCACTTCATATCATATCAAATCAAATGTGAAGATATAGATTTAACCGTATAGATTTAATTTTCTGCTATATGTGCTTTTTGGAGCTTCACATTTTTGGTACCCATTCACTTGCATTGTGAGGACCTACAGAGCTAAAACATTCTTCTAAAAATCTTTGTTTGTGTTGAGCAGAAGAAAGAAAGTAATCCATATCTGAGATGGCATGAGGGTGAGTAAATGATGAGAGAATTTTCATTTTAGGGTGAACTATTCCTTTAAGGCTAGATTTACATGTTGTCATTATAATCAGCTTGATGTAAGAACAATAGAGGTATATGGGAGCTCACCACAAGGTGTACAAGTGTTCATGTGTATTCTGTACCACTTTTCCTCTCATTGCCACTTAACCTTGAGTGCTCTCGCCGTATGTCCAGCAGTGTCTGATTACACACTTAAGACTGAACAGATGTAAGTGCACTTAAGGCCATTTTCCATGTTTATATGTGGCTCAATATCTTTGGCACATACAAACAAATCTAAACACAAACATAAAAGAGCACAAACTCACTTTAAATGTACTGCTTACAAAATTGTTTTAAAGTGATCGTGAGATAGAGCTACACAAAAGGTATCACTTTTTTTTTCGATGTTTGAAAGAGTTCCTGAGAAATAGCTTCACGAAGTTGACGGCAAGTACGCCAAAATGGACTTCATGCTGTATCTCCGCAACACTTTGACAGATTGTGACAAAACTTGGTATGTGTCATGGCCATCATGCCTTGAGGTCACCTGCCACGTTTCACCACACTGTCCCCTACTGGTCAGGAGATAGCAAAAACGGCTATTTTGGCTCATAACTCTTGAACGCTTTGGCCAAAAATTATAAAACGGGTCTCTTTAGATTCAGTGAAACATTCAGAGTCAAACAATACCCAATTTTTCCATGTCGGCCATTTTGGGCATCGGCCATTTTGAATTTTGTCGCAAAATGCTGTAATTTATGAACGCATTGGCATATCGTTATGAAACTTTGTATGTGTCATCAGGACCATGCTCTGGAGGTGCCTAAGAAGTTGGGGTCCGGCGCCACCTAGTGGTGGAAAAACGAACTTTGTGAGCTTATAACCTTTAGTGATGTTGATGTTTTTTCACAGGAATGGTCTCTTTAAGTTCGGGAGGACTTGCTGAGCGTAACGATACCATATTTGCTATGGTTCGCCTTATGGCCTGTTGCCACTTCGAAAATAGTTCCGACACTACTTTAGCGAATTCAAAGCCGTTCGTCTGATTGGAACAAAATCACCAAAATAAGAAGCGTCATTAGTAAATCTCCTAAGATAACGGAAAACATGGCAAAATTTTGCTCGTAAATGCCAAAAACAGGCCGATGAATTTTAAAAGTGGTCTCTGCTTTTACGTAAATTGATATAACTCTTAAGTGAAATGAGATATTTTCACCAAACTTGACACACTTATATAAGTGCTCAACCTGAGAACACACAGAATAAGTTGTGGGGTTTGGCAATTTGGTGGCGCTATAACAGGGGACAGTATGAAAGTGTCTCTAAATCTAGAAACATTGGTCCAATTAATTTCAAAATATGCATGCAGTGTCTTTGCATTCAATGTCTTTGTGGGAGCTGCCATCATTGATCATGAGGACAGTTGCATATATTGAGAAACATGGCAGCCATTGGCCAATCATCAACAAATTTGACATTGAGCACACCAAAAAGGACTCGAGGCTGTACGTTTTCATAAACAAATTTGAAAGTACCAAATTTATAAAAAATACCAAAGAGGAATTAAGGCTGTTGCATTTGCTTAGAAAAATTGAAAATATTTTAGGACCTTGCCCTGAGGGATCATTGTGAATTCTGGATGCCCTGTAGTAAACAATGGCTAAATGTGCTTGCTTGAAATATTTCAATCAATTAGATAAATTGTTTTAAATTAAGTTAGTGTCATGGAAATAATCAAAACATATATTTTTATTTAAATTATGTATTGAAATCAGCATCACTGTCACAAAATACAAAAAATAATGAGAAGAGACAAAAACAATTGTGTTCAAAGGCAAAAACATTAGCTGTAGTAAAACAAGAACACTTATCAAAAAATATAAGATAATAATTACAGAATCAAAAGAAATATGTAAAAAAAAAAATAAAATATACAGCAGTTCTGTATTTGTGTATAAATTCACTCTACCAGAATTATAAAGAAAATATAGGAAAGTACATTATCAGTCAGTAGAGATGTGATTATTCATTTGACATTTAAATTTATCTACCATGTATTCTCTAAAACTCCAGCAAAAATTAAGTTTTCATTTTGACAAAGCCACATGGTAATTAGACTGTCAGTAGATGTTTTCATGCAAAATGACTTAAGGCTTGGAGCAATCTAAGGTTTAGTGCTTTGCTCAGGGTTACAATGACAACGGCTCATGGGTAGTATTGAGCTTGAACCAGCAAGTGTTCAGTACCACTCTTGAGATTTGCCTATTATACAAAACCACACCCATGGGAATTGTTATGGTTTGATAATGTAGTTAAATAGTGCAAACAGCCAATACATCAATACAGTTGTAAGTGCACAATAGTTTTTTATTTATTTATTTATTTTTTAGAGAAAACAAAGAATAATTTTGAAAATCTGAAGTTTTACACTGAAATACAAAATGTCATGAAAATGTGTCCCATATGGTTTTAAAACATGCTAGTTGTTTTTGACCAATTTGACCAAATTAACCAATTTGGCTCATAAACTAACTCACACTTCTTTGGCTAATTCATTTAAATCACTTTATATGTTGGCAAAAAAATAGCAATGCTTAAACAAAAGTGCAGGAGGTGGTTCACCTTACATACTGGCACATTTCCCCCAGTGACAACAGCTTTGGGTGTGGTTTGGCATAATAGCCAAAACTTGCTGGTTCAAGTTTAATAATAAACATGGTGCAACTAAATTCACTAATTCCTTTATTGCCTTTTTACAATAATGCAGTGCTTTAATTAGGGGCTGAGCAATGAAGGTGCCAAGGCACCTAGTGATGCACCGAAATGAAAATTCTTGGCCTAAACCAAAAATTCTGGATGTACTCAACCAAAAACCAAATCAGAAAATGTTTTTAAATTACACAAATTATCAATATAATATAATATAATATAATATAATATAATATAATAGTGATTGCACTTGTTCTTACATTAGGTCTCATTACTATCATAACATCTAGGCTCCTACAACTTTTAAATACTGGATTAAACTTTAAACTTTTTTTTTTTTTCTTTTTTTTTTTTTAATTGGATTAAACTAAATATTGCATAGATGTCTATAAATATATTGCATATAACTCTATGGATGTAAAAACTGACTTTTCCAATTTTTTCCAAAAAATCCTACAAAGTGCTTGAGAATACACAAAACAACGTATAGTGTGCAATGTTGCACTTAACACCCTCTGCACAACCTTTAGTAAAAGCTCTTTATCAATGTACTAATAGCCAAAAGAGCAAGCACTTTTGTTCTGCCGATGATAGAGATTTTAATGTGCAACTAGTACACGCAAATAGAACATTAGTGTATCTTGAGAAACATGGCCATAGATGTTTGTTTTTTTATCTTTAACTCGTACAGCATTCATCAGAATTCTAACTTAAAATGTGTCACGATGCTTCTTTCACTGCTCATGCTGCTGATAATTGGCTTGACCCCGTATTGCTGCTTGCAGCTATATTTATGATTATTATTGTTTTCACAATAAGCTATAACCAACGTCCCACACATAAAATACAAGTACAACAGACACTAACAGCCACACTGAACATTTTTGCACCGGTCTCCATGAGGTCATAGGTGTGAAACGGCGAGTGTGTGATGCTAGAGGGCAGATGACATCTGCTAAAAAACTCTTTCATCTTTTTTGTCATATGTCTGAATGACACAAGGGAACAAGCCTTCTGTTCTTCTTTAGTGGCCTGAAGCTGCGTGTATATTGGTGTGACTGTTTCTGTCAATGTGTCTGTTACAAACTAGGTGTATGCATACAGTTGTACATAAGTTAGATTCCCTTTAACAATATTTGAAGATTGAAGTGTTTAATTAGTGAGATACACAGGTTCTTAACAGAGAGATCTTTGATCCAACATGATGTGTTCAAATCTCCCCAGATCTATAGAGGAACACTGTCCTTAAATAAATATTCTGGGTTCAATAATACAAGTTAAGCTCAATAAAAAGCATTTGTGACTATGCTGATTACCACAAAAATGTATTTCGACTGGTCCCTCCTTTTCTTTAAAACAGAAAACACAAAAATCAAAAAAGTTACAGCAAAGCACTTACAATGGAAGTGAATGGGGGCCAATCGTAAACATTAAAATACTCACTGTAGCCACAAGACATATACAATATGCTTGTTAACATTATTTTAGTGTGATAAAATCGCTTACTAACCTTTTCTGTGTTAAGGTACTGTATGTGCAAATTTGAGAACTTTGTTGCCATGATTTGGTAATGTCAACAAACACTAAAACCCTAAAACGAAGATTGAAACAATTTTACAGCTCATATAATACATACGTTTTAACAGACAGTTTAATGTACAGGAAGTGCTTTTATAAAATTATAAGCTTCACATTTCTGCCTTTAAACCCTTTAAAAAAACAGTCCCCATTCACTTCCATTGTAAGTGCCTCACTGTAACCTCAATTTTTGCTTTTTTTAAAGAAAAGGATGGACGAGTCAAAATATTATTATTATAAATTTTTTTTTGTTTTTTTTGTTTTTTGTGGTAATCAACATTATGCCACAAATGCTGTCAATTGAGCTTAACTTGTACTGAACCTGGGACATTCTTTAAAAGGTGTCAGAGGGTGAGGGGAGACAAAGGGACCCAAATGCAGAGGGAAACAATCAATGAGTTTATTAACAACAACGTTTGTAAACAAGCACAGGCGCACCCGGCACCGGCTGCAGTGATGAGCAGTCAAAAGTTAGAGCCGCTCAGCAGGTTAAGGAATGAGTGTGTTAGTATATTGAGTGCGTGCGTTTTGGAAGTCAGGAGCAATCCAAAGAGAGTCTGTTGAAGCTGGTGTGGTGCGAAGCAATGCCCAGGCAAGTTTCTCCCCCGACACTTGGCCAGAGACAGAGGAATCCTCCTCCAAGTGAACTGGGCGACAATACAGGCGAAGGCGAACAGGAAAGTAACCACACCTCTAGAGACAGGCAACCAACAGACACATGAGCAATCTCCATCTAAACAAGAGAGCATGGTTAACACTTGACAACAAACAATAAACTGGCAAAGAAAGAGGAAAAACATAAGTAGGGAGTGCAATCAGTGAGAAGCAAGTGGAATGGGTGAGTAAATCATTGCCATGATCAGCGCCTTCCCGGGAACGATCAGCGTCACGCTGATCACTCGTGCGGCCCCACCAGTGAGACATGAGGGAGAGAGAAAAACAAACAACAGTATGAGCCAGCAAAAATACCAGAACCATGACAAAAGGTAGGATACAACGGTGCTAAAGGCCCTGTGGGGTAAAAGGCTCCTTTGATTTTCTTTTCTCCCAAAACACTAAATAGTTACATAAACTACCACAGCACTTTCCTAAACATCTGTTTGTCACTGTACACTGCAAAATTTTTCTGATCCATGAGATCTTTGCATGTGGTGTCTAAAGTTTTATTTTATATATATATATATATATATATATATATATATATATATATATATACATATATATATATATACAGCGAAAGTTTTGATTTATCTGACAAACATTTTTGACTGACAATATCAGAGATCTTGACGCTTGTCCAGCATTTCAATCTGCTGCGTAGAATCAGAACTATCGATGCCCGATTCACGAATAAATCATTCTATTGAGTCAGTTTTTTTCTTTTCAGCAAATTGGCCAAACAGGTTAGCAAAAAGTTCTGAATCATTTGGCTATTCAGTCTGAGTAGTTTGAACTGCTATCTCACTGAATATATTCCAGCAGCTTCTCACTCATTAAAGGTGCTATATTGATTGACATGGCTACTGCAGTCCAAATTCAAAATATTGGAGAGTTGTCTGCCCCACCGCGGACTCGAAGCGTCCGGACTCGGGTTGCCAGAATGAGGACATGCAACAGGATCTGTTTTAAAGGAAGTTCTTTTGTTAAGTTAAAAAGAACATCAACTGTAAATATATGTCTCGAGACACCTGTTTTATACTCTTCATACAACACACAGGCATCTATTTGATGAGTGTGTTTAAATCTGGAAAACGTCTATTTTACGTTGTTTGCTCTTCTGCAATATGTCTATAAGACGTATGTCAATAAGTATATCTCTGATGTCAATAAGACATTTCGCAAATGTCTTTGAGACGTTTATGATTTATAATGATTGTAAATCTGATCTTTTTAAGATGTTTAGCAGATGTTAGATGCTTTCCAGATGAAAAGATCTAAAACAGACATCTCGGAGACGTAGGTCTACATGTGCTATCTAGGTTCATTGTATTGCGTTGGTCTGAACGGCCTCTAGTCTTTTAGAAATGCTTCAGCCATTAGTTACATGAATGCTACACATAATGAAGAAAATGTAAAAATACTTGTCTCAGTGTCATCAGAATTTAATGGTTTCTGAAAAAATAAAAAATAAAAACAGTTTCTGTGCATACCCCGAGATGAAATCTTGCAGGCAAACGTAAGCAGAAATGCTTACTTGACTTACAGTGAATGAAATATAACAGTGCAATTGAGGAAATTGTTAACAAATTGAATGTAAATGTTTATATTCACTTTCTGCGTAAACATGATCATATTTAAGAAATTATTGTTTGGTTTTTAGGCCCATTTTAGTTATAGTACATTAATACTGTATTTTGTAAAGCAGAAATATTTACTTGAATGGAATACAATACTGTTGTATATAGAAGCTGGTAGTTTGTATTGCCATGGTGAGCCACATAGGCACTTTTAATCTATAATTTAAGTTTTTCACTAACATTTAGTTAACATTGACATTGTAATACCAATTTGTTCACTTAACCTATAAATGTTATTCTCAACTGGTAATGCTGTTTAACTAACATAAGCTTAAAAAAATAATAATTAACGGTTATTTGATATATGCGCCTAGAGTCAATAGTTCTTTAAATTATCCATTTAATACATTCACAAAAAACTCTTGTCTTAGACTCTGTAGGCCTGTACTGGTCTGTACTGGTCTCTGTCTCGATTCGGACTCGGGCCTCTCCGGTCTTGGTTTTGACTCGTACTCGACCCTCTTCTGGTCTCAGTCTTGACTCAAACTCGACCTACACTGGTCTCGGACTGGACTTGGACTCGAATGAGCTGGTCTCAACTACAATACTGAAGCATAGCCTATCTTAATATGTTACTCAAAAAAGCATCTTGCTGTATCAAAAGTATTTGCATTAGTTGAAAGTTTTGCACTATAATTATTGCCGCCATATCTACACATACTGTTTCACTATAAACCCTCCTAGGAGCCTTTTAGTCCAAGTGTGTGGGCCTTTTACCCCAAGTGTGGGGTAAAAGGCTCCCTCACCACCTTTTTTTAAAAACGGAATTTTAATCAAAACAACCTTCCATTATTATTATTTTCACGTAAATTATGTTGCTACACCAATATTCAATAAAAAGTAATATATATATATATATTTTCGATCTTGATACATTTTATGACCAGAAAAACTAATTTTCCTTAAGGTGTGCCTGTAGCCCCATTGTACCCTACAATGAAAAAAAAAAAAAAAAATAAAAACATACATTTCATCCTCTTTTAGGGTACAAATATGTGTTCAAATCAAGTGTACCACCCCAGTGATGGCTTTGTACCTTTTATGGTACCTTTTTTGTCAGAGAGTGTAGTTGGTTATTTATTGGCTCAAGTCAACAGAACCCATTCCCAAGTCTCTGTTATATTCTGCACTGTAAAAGACTGTAAAAATGCTACAGTAAAAAAAAAAAAAAAAAAAAACGTGAGTTACCGTCAAATATACTTTAACATTTTTTTTGTATATTTAAAAAGACAATACATGTAGTTTTACGGAAAAATTTTTAGTTTTTTTTAAATGTAAAAAGTATGATAATTAACGGTTAAAATTTATATTATGTTTAACAAGAGAGTACATGTACTTTTTATGGTAAATGATTGTTAAAATTATGGTAAAAACAGTAATCAGGCATTCCCAGAATTCCCTGCATGACCCATTATATTTCATTATATTTTATGGGAATAGTTATGTTTCTTTTTATTTTTAATATCAGTTATGTACTTTGGGGTGTTCTGTGTGTTTTTTTTTTTTTTACAGTGTGGTCCCATTTGGCTCAATAGAGTCCACCCTTCAATGTAAGTATATAAGAACCTTATTTCCCATTATGATCAGTAGTAATAATGTTCAGAGGCTGTAGGTTGAAAGTTCTTCAGGTAAAATCATCTGTGCTTGCCAAATTTCAAAACACTGCCTCCACTGCATCCAGTTGTCCCAGTGTATTTTAATGTATGGGAGCGTATGAGCTCCAGTTTTCAGGTGAAATGTCCACAGAGATGTGTAAAATCGAGTTATAAAGTATGATGTTTTTAGTTGTAAATTATGTAATAAAGTAAAGAGAAATGCATATTTTATTAACTCTATCCCCAAACCCCAACCCTAAACCTAACTGCCAGTGGAGTAAAAATGTAATCTTAGAGGGAAAAATACAACCTCAGTCCATCATTGGTTATGTGAATGCAATTACTCCCTGGTTTCCATGGGACCAGAACCTGTGTCTCTGAGGCTGCTCACATGACACGCTATAAGCATCACCACAGGAAAAAGTACACATATTTGAACTGATGCAAAGATATCTGATGGGAGATGCCACTTGTCAGTAACTTGGCACATAAGTATGTAAGTTAAACCACATTAAGGACACATTTCTCAAAAGCCAAAGAAAACACTACATTATATTTTTCAAGTGTTGTTACTCTACACATCTGTAATTAGCCTCTTATTGAGGTGTACCATATTGCTTGAGGTAACCTGCTGTGAAACCATTGTCAACCGTATTGAAGTCTAACTTGTGAGGGACTGTGAACTTTGTAACCGAACAAGCGGTTTCAGAGATATGAGGGCAGATTCCTGTCTGTTCGTAGGGGAGAATGCATCCATTGAGACCGGAGCTTCAGCACAGCCTCTCTTTGAGGTCCAGTTGGGCTTAAAATGTTTAAGACCAGAGAAGGATTAAAGAACAAAAAGATCCTTCTTTGTCATCAAAGAGGATCTTCTCCAAGACTCATCGAACTGCTCTCCACGCCTGCCCGCAGGTCTGAGAGAGAGAGAGAGAGAGATAGAACGAGAGGCAGAGAGAAGGAGAGAGAAAAGGAAAGGAGGGGTGCACATTTCAAAGGTAATCTTTAACTCTAAGCCTGGCAGACTGGCTGAAACAGACTCCCTCCTTCTAGTCTGAGACAGCATGTTGTCTATCCCTCCCAGTGGGCCTGCCGCTCCTGCAGTTGCCTGCATTCTTCCTGCCCTTTTGTTCTGAGGGCACTGAAGTGTCTGTATTCATGGCCAGGCCAAGCTGAGGAGAGAGGAGGATTTTGAATGACCTCAAAAGGGGGTGACTTTAACTCAAGAACTCTAAGTCTCTTCCTAAAACAACACTCCCTTGAAACAAATACCTACTTTGTTCTGGTGACTCTTTCAGAGCTGGTCAGGGCCGCAGTGGGCAGGCTATTAACAAAAAAGAGGGCAGTCCAGGAGAGAGCAGCCGCTGTGGTCAACCGACGCAATCTCAAAACAGATATGTCTTGTGTTGGCCTATGTAGATGACCTTCTCTGAAAGTACACACATAAGAAGCACACTTTGTTTGATTGTACTCCCCTCTGAATACATGGGGCAATGTCTTTTGAACACTGGATTGTTTATAATTAGCTTTGTAAAAGATTTCAAGGCATTACTAAGGGTTTTATGGTTGTATTTAGTATCCACGTATTTAGCATGCATAAAGAAAAGCTTTTATGTTTACCAGATGACATAGATAGATAGATAGATAGATAGATAGATAGATAGATAGATAGATAGATAGATAGACGGACGGACGGACGGACAGACATACAGACAGACAGATAGATGATGGATGGATGGATGGATGGATGGATAGATAGATAGATAGATAGACCAAAAATGACATGGGTTCCCAAGCTGCTGCTGAGAAACAAAGATATCTTTTATTTCTCTTTTTCTCTTTGAAATATGTTATCAGAAATTTTAAAATGTTTTTAAAGGACTATTAAAGGAATATTTTGGGTTCATTACAACAAGTAAAGCTCAATCGACCGCATTTGTGGCATAATGCTGACTACAACAAAAATATATTTTGACTTAAAAAAAAAAAAGAGTAAAAATCTGGGTAACGGTGAGGCACTTAAAATGTATGTGAAAGGGACACATTTTTTGAGGATTTAAAGGCAGAAATGTAAAGCTTAAAATTTTACAAAAGCAATTTTTCAGTTTAGACTTGTATATTATTTGAGCTGTTTAAATCATTGTCTTTGCAGTCAACTTTTTAGGGTTTACGCCATTACGTCATCATGGCAATGAAGTTGTAAAATTGGATGTAACATTATACAGATAAGGTTAGTAATACATTTTGTCACATTAAAATCATGTTAACACGAATATCTTTTACATCTTCTGTCTATACTTTTGAAACATTTAACATTTACGGATTAGCCCCATTCACTTTTTTTTAAAGTAAAGGAGGGATAAGTCAAAATAAGGTAAAAGAGCCAATCACCTTTTAGACACAGACATCGCCGGTCAGTCAACTTGAGAATGCAAAAACGCATTAGCATGACCATCCTGAAAAATTGTGTTTTTTTAGCGTGACTTGAGCTAAAGAAGCACAATTTATGATACCATTGTTGTCAGATTTAACTGCTTCTTCTTCTTCCTAACGATGCTCCTGCCATGGTGCAGGGTCCGTTATTTTGCATGCAGCTCACCACTTTTTCTGATCCAGTGCATATTTAGATGGCATGCATATCTTCTCTGATGGTATCCATCCACCGTTTCTTTGGTCGACCTCTTGGTCGCTGTCCAGCCAGGTCTAATCTCATCGCTGTCTTCACCACAGAGGCCTCCTGGCTTCTGACTACAGGTCCATACTACTGCAGTCGGGCCTCTCGCATCTTGTCCTGGATTGAGGCCACGGCGAGTGTTGGTCCAACCTTGGTAGTCCTAGCGTCCACCTGAGCATCTTCATTTCCATGGTGTTGAGCGTTGCTTCGCACCTTTTAGTGGCTGCCCAGCATTCAGCTCCATACAGTGCAACTGGCCTGATTTGTAGATATTTTACTTTAGTCGCAGTGGGATCTTGCAGTCGCACAAGGTTCCAGTGACCTGGCGCCACGTCATCCAGGCTGCATTGACATGATGGCGGGAGTCATGAAGTGATTCTCCATCCACTGAGACATGTGAACCGAGATACTTGAAGGTGGTGACGTTACTGAGGTCTTGACCGTAAACTGTGATCGATCCATCTACTTGGTCTCCACACTCAAGGTATTCTGTCTTCTTGATGTTTAGGTGAAGTCCGAAACTGGCCAGGCATTCATCCCAGATCCGCATCTTCTGTTCGACTTCCAGCCAAGTTTCATCTGCCAGCATAACGTCATCGGCATAGAGTCCACGGATGCGGAGTTTGGATGTCGCTCGTCACCATATCCATACATATGATGAAAAGTAGTGATGAAACCATCTCTAAGAAACCAAACGGGCCATTAGAAACCATCTAATGGCCCGTTTTTATTGGATGGGCATTCACGGGGATGTTCGCAGGTGGTGTGCGGCATGCTGTGAATGTTAGCTGGTGAATCCGCCGGCCACACAAAGAGCACCTTTGTGCACGCTTACTTTGATCGAGGCCCCTTTCAAGATAATTATCATGGACCTCGTCAGACCATTAGAGCAGTTGGCACGTGGACATCGCTTTGTGTTGGTTCTGGTGGACTACGCAACATGATATCCAGAAGCAGTGCCTCAGTGCATCATTTCAGCATGTAGTATTGCAGAACCACTTTTTTTATCTCCCGAATTATCTCCCGAGTGGGGATTCCAAAGGAAATCCTCACTGATCAGGGCAGGATGTTTATGTCACGTACACTACATGAGCTGTATGGATTATTGGGTATTAAATCAATTTGGACAAGTGTGTACCATGCACAAATGAACGGCTTGGTCGAATGGTTTAATCAAACCCTGAAAAACATGATTCATAAGTTCATGCACGAAGATGCTTGGAATTGGAATCAGTGGCTTGAACCCCTGTTATTCGCAGTTCAAGAGGTCCTCCACGGGGTTATCCCCATTTGAATTATTGTATGTGCATAAGCCTCGCAGTGTCTTAGACGTCTTGAGGGAAAATTGGGAGGAGGGACCTTCAAACAGCAAAAATGAAATTCAAAACATTCTTGACCTGAAACTCCATACATTAGGGCAACTATCACAGGAGAATTTTCTACAGGCTCAAGAACGTCAGTCCCGGCTGTATAACAGGGGAGTTTGGCAACAGGAATTTACACAGGGAGATAAAGTCCACATCAAGATCTAAATTACTCGCAAAGTGGCAAGGGCCCTTTGAGGTCACACGGTGAGTCAGGGAAGTTGATTATGAGGTTAAAAGAATGGATAGGGGCGGGGCATGGCAAATTAACCACCTCAACCTCTTAAAACCATGGAGGGAGGTGGTCACAGTGGCTTTGGCGATGGTGGTACCAGATAGGGAGGAGCTCAGGCCTGAGGTGAACTTAAAAGCCAATCGAGGCACCCCGGTCACTTGCGGAGACCACCTCTCACCGTCGCAAGACGCGGACGTAGCCCGGTTGCAAAGAGAATTCTCAGACGTGTTCTTGCCCCTTCCCAGATCTACAAACATCAGAAAACACCATTTTGAAACAACCCCAGGGGTATTGGTATGCAGTCGTCCCTACCGATTACCCGAGCACAAAAAAAAGTAGTTCGGAAAGAATTAAAGGCCATGCTCGATATGGGAGTAATAGAAGAATCCCACAGTGATGGGACAAGCCCCGGTCGTGCTGAGAAGGAGAGTGAAGGCTCAGTCCGGTTCTGTGTGGATTATAGAAAGTTCATTGTGGTGTCTAAATTTGACGCATATCCAATGCCTCGTATTGACGAACTGCTTGATCGGGTGGGCGCAGCTCACTTTTATTCGACACTAGATTTAATGAAGGGTTATTGGCAGATCCCCATAACACCAATGTCTCGGGAGAAAACGGCCTTCTCCACATCGTTTGTCTTACACCAGTTCATGACCTTCCGTTTGGTTTGTTTGGGGCCCGGCTACGTTTCAGCACCTTATGGACTGAGTCCTCAGGCCGCACTTTGCATACGCCGCTGCCTATCTGGATGACATCATTATATACAGTAATGATTGGCAGCAGCACATGCAGCATCTGAGGGGGGTTCTGGGTCACTTCGAATGGTGGGACTCACGGCAAACCCCAAGATGTGCGAAACTGGACGGGTGGAGGTACGGTATCTGGGGTTCCACTTGGGTCACGGGCAGGTGTCCCCCCAAATTGATAAGACCGCAGCAGTTGCGGCCTGCCTGAGACCCAAGACCAAAAAGGAAATGAGAAAGTTCCTAGGGCTGGCTGGCTATTATAGAAGGTTTGCGCCAAATTATTCGGACGTCACCAGCCCGCTGACCGATCTCACTAAAAAGGGAGCCCCAGACCTGGTCCAGCTGTGCCAAGAGGCTTTTATTCAGGTGAAAGCTGTGATTTGTAGTGGGCCTTTGTTACATGCTCCTGATTTTGCTCTCCCTTTTGTTGTACAGACCGACGCATCAGACAGGGGGTTGGGAGCCTTGTGCTGTACGTCAGCCAGAAGCTTTCGGCGAGAGAGGCAAGGTACAGCACCGTTGAGAATGAGTGTCTGGCTGTCAAGTGGGCAGTCCTCACCCTTCAGTACTACCTCCTGGGACGGGCTTTCACCCTCTGTTCAGATCACACCCACTCCAGTGGCTCCATCACATGAAGGATACCAGTGCGAAGATCACTCGTTGGTATCTGGCTTTAGCCTTTTAAGTTCGAGGTGGTCCACAGGCCGGGCAGATGGCTACTGCAGACTTCCTCTCCAGAAATGGGGGGTGGGGCAGGCTGGATGGCTCCCTGTCCTGAGTTCGGCGGTGGGGCTCTGTGGTGGTGTGGTTGAGCGCCGGATTGTGAATGGAGAGCGAGATCAGGAGATGAGAATGGAAAGGATCATCACCTGGCAATGATTGTCTCTAACAGCTGTTTGTCATTGCAATGAGAGTTGGAGATGGATTTAAGAGTGAGCCAGATGCCTAACTGTAGTCTTTGGACTCGCTTCTTTAGCCTGCCACGTCCATGAGCGGGTAGCCCTTGTCGACTTTTTGCATTGCTCGGGCAAGTGCGTGGAGGTTGGTGATAGGACTTTGCCGGCTGTCAGATTTAACTGCTGATTAAAAAAAAAAAAATTTTTTGACTGTCTTGTATCTTGTTTATAAACTTTACAGCACTTTGATTTAAAAACCTTCTGTACAACCAATTATGCTTAATAAAGACCAGACAAAGTGTCATGTAAAATCCTTAAACAGTGTTCTTTAATCAAAAAAGGTCATAAACTGTTTAAGCAAAAACCCTCATTTTTGGCCATTGGATTTAGATCTGCATGTAAACGGGTTTTACCAGCCTTTTGGCAGCTTAAAAGGGCCATTCATACGGAACCAGTTTAGCATCCATCTTCTGTCTTCTATGTAACACCTGTGTTCTGTAGTATTCGTTAAATCTGCTGTGAGCGTTTTTTTTTGTTTTTTTTTTTTTTCATGGAAATGTATGCAAAGGAAAGGTATCACTGAAAAAAGTGTCCTGGGATATCTAACCGGTCTCTGTGACAGCACTACATTCTGAACAAACAAACAAAAATGTGTCCGCAGGCCACAGTCTTTTGACAACCGCTTCTGCTCAGTGTCGGTCTCAATAAAGCTAATTTTGTATCTTTGGAGTGCAAAGTTCTAGAAAGAGGGGGCATGGCTAATCCAACGGCTCAGCTTGTGGAAATTCCAGAACGACTAAAATCACTTACAGGTCCTTAAAAGCTGCATCTAGCCTTTATTGTTGTTGTTGTTGTTGTTGTTGCTTAAAAACACATTCTTTCTGATTAGCCCCCAGTGGTCCAATTCAATATGCGAATATCTGTAATATTTTGACCATCAAAACCGGAGAAAAACCTGATGACTCAAATCTCTTGTAAGTGTGGTATTCTTCCATAGTCAGATTTTTTAATGAGGTGATTTACGATAGTTATCAGATTATTTTTGTGCATGTAAACACACTCATTAACATGGGTGCTGTGGCGTAATGACACAACCTCAGACCTACTAACTTAGATAGGTCGTTGGTTTGAGTCCCACAAGCCACTGATTCATCACCATTGTGTCCTTGAGCAGGGCACTTAACCCCAGGTTGCTCTGTGGTGATTGGACCTGTAATTGTTTTGTGTAAACACCTGTCCTAAATATCAATTCATTTTCAAAACTTTTCTGTATATTTTGAGTGGCACAGTGCCAAGACAAACTTCTTTTTCAGTATTGTACAGGTTTATTTCCACAATCAGTCTTGTTCATAAACCTTAGACTAATGGGGAATGACTTGCATTGATTAACAATGCAAACTGATTTCATGTCTAAGTGCTGTACATCCTCTTGTTCATGTTGAGTATAAATCAATATAATCCATTACACGTTTGAAAGCACACCATGACTTGTGATATTGACAATAATTGTCCCCCTCACTGACCTTGTAAGCACCTTAATGGACTGTGTGTTTGTGTATAATGTGTGTGGGCGGGTTTGGGTGGCTTATGATGACTTTTTTAGGTTAAAAACTGGTAATTACAAGGGTATTATGCTATAAATGTGGTTTATGAGGACATTTCTAGTGTCCCCATAATTCAAATCGCTTAAAAAAACATACTAAACTATGTTTTTTTTTTTAAATGTAAAAATGCAGAAAGTTTTTTGTGAGGGTTAGGTTTAGGGGTAGGGTTAGGGGATATAATCTATAGTTCGTGCAGTATAAAAATCATTGTGTCTATGGAGAGTCCTCATAAGTAGAGCTGCACCAACGTGTGTGTGTGTGTGTGTGTGTGTGTGTAGTCTTTCAGTCGTACAATGAATGTTGCAAATGATGAAACTTTTCAGTTTTTGTCATGAGTGTCAAATGTGATGATTACTGGCTGAACGACACAAGGTGGACTAGCCATGTTCTCCATCAGCTGCCTTAAACTTTGTGTGTATGGTATAGCTCTGAGTATCCATTATTGTGTTTATGATTAGTGGTTTGTGTTATGGCTGTGTTGTATATGTAGTTGTTGGTTTTGAGTGAGAGAATTCTATTTTAATTTGTTGCATATAAAGATTTATGGCTCAGCAGCAGCAGTAATGCTCATGATTTACAGAGAAAGGTTGCAGGAATAGATGAAAAGCATTGCTGGAGGTGCAGGATATGTATGCAGTGAAAGATCATCCTAGCCTGAGGCTCTCTGCAGAACACAGATCATCCCAAACAACTTTACTCTGCCCTTCTAAGGGAGTGCTGCAGGGGTAAAATAGAGGACACAGCCACCCTACGAGAATCTGAGAGTTTAATGTGACACAGACATTAAGAAATATAACTGATACATTTGTGCATTTCTGTCCCCAGCCTTTGCAGAAAGCAAACACTTTAAATACACTGTTTAGGCACACATTATTGGCAAACTTCAATAATATAAGATGTTCTCTGAGCAATTCTACCTATTTGAGCCATGAATAAGGCAATATGTCTTTATTTTATCAGTTATATAAAATTCCAAGTACCTAAAAAGTGCTTGTCTCCAAGACCATGTGTAGAGGTTTAGGGGCCAATTTAGAGTTAAAAAATCACACATCTGGGATGGCATGAGGGTTAGAAAACGATGAGAGAATTTTCATTCTTTAAGGATTTTATCATTATATTTTTATGATTGTCCTTCAAATATATATATTATTATAGCAAAAATATTATAGTGAAAAAGAGCAAATGCCACACAATCGCACATTTCACAAACCAAACTGAAATGAATAAAAGCTTAATCTCCTATTTTTTGGCATTATGATAATCCTTCTGTGCCTGTAACTACATGTGCAAAATAGATTGAGAAATTACATTTCTAAAATGTATTAAATGTTCAAAAAACTATAACGTAACACCACTGATAAAAAGATAGCACAAGCTTCCTTTAAATCAATATTTTAAAAAGATCTAATATGTAAAGCTTCCATTTATGAGGATTCACAAAGCCAAGGGCCTAACCAATATTGTAACCCAATTTTAAATATTTCTAAAAAAAATGTATTTGTAGACATTTTGATATCCCAAAAGTGGACATTTCTGTAGAAAGGACCCATTTTTGCTTAGCACAAGTTTGATTGAAGAACCATCCCCTTAAGTTTACTAACTTGATTTAAGGACAAACTTGGAAAAGAAAAACAGTTCTGTAAGCCTTTATTGGCCTGTTACCATATATGCCTACATTATGTAGGCTACCTGTATGAATTCAATCGCATAAAGACGAAAACAAACATACTGTATATTGGCTATACTGTAAATGCAGGGAACGCAATAAGACAAGATTATACTGTACATGTTGTTGCTTGATTAAACATAAAGGTGGCATTGGTGACGTTGCAAGTGTTATTAACCAAAACAAATAAAAAAAATTTAAAAAGCCGTGTTAGTAGTGAGTTTACTGCATTACTAAACGTTTTAGTGTGTTCAAATGTTACATTTTTTAATTCTTAGTAAATAGGGTATACTTTTTTCCATTTGATTTTTAAATGCAAAACGGTCCTTACGGAATGGAATAAAGCCCTTTGTCTTTTAAGAGTATATTCTTTTGCAATATATAGACAGTTTTGCAGTCAGGAGGTGTGAAGACTCTATAGTGTTGAGAGCACGGGAGCTGTCCACGAGGGGTGGTGCTGAAATTTTACACAGGACTACGGTAGGGTTGACAATTATAATCACTCAAAATCTATGAAATACAGCTCCCAAAAGAAAATGCTTGGCTTTACACATGCGTCTAAATATTGTCATCATTATACATTTAATAAAATAACCATTTCTTAAAGGTATAGTTCACCCAAAAATGAAAATTCTCTCATCGTTCAATCACCCTCATGCCATCCCAGATATGTACGAGTTTCTTTCTTCAGCAGAACACAAATGAAGATTTTTAGAAGAATATCTCAGCTCTGTAGGTCCATATAATGCAAGTGAATGGTGACCAGAACTTCGAAGCTCCAAAAGCATATAAAGGCAGCATAAAAGTAATCCATACGACTCCAATGTTTAAATCCATATCTTCTGAGGCAATAGGTCTATAGAAGTCCTTTTTTACTTTCACATTCTTCTTTTGTTTGTAGCGATTCACATTCTTGTGCATATCGCCACCTACTGGGCTGGGAGAAGAATGTATAGTAAAAAAAAGTATAGTTAAATATTGTTCTTTTTCTCACTCACACCTATCATATCACTTCTGAAGATATGGATTTTACCACTGGAGTCATATGGATTACTTTTATGCTGCTTTTGTAAGCTTTTTGGACCTTCAAAGTTCTGGGCACCATGCACTTGCATTGTATGGACCTACAGAGCTGAGATATTCTTCTAAAAATCTTTGTTTGTGTTTTGCAGAAGAAATTAAGTCATACACATCTGGGATGGCATGAGGATGAGTAAAATAGTTCATTTTGGGGTGAACTATTCCTTTAAGCACAGAATAGTAGCATTATTTGCTATATTTACATGCAGTTCTCCAAACACACCTCTTTAAGTACCGGATGACACTTCTGAATAATAATAATAATAAAATAAAAAATGTATATGAAATTGATAGCCCAATTAGGCAGTTGTATTATTACTCCTATGTAGGTCCCGAGTACTGGTGATAGTAATGTCTGCTAAAAAACTTGCCTTCCAATGTATTTTTTGCTTATGAAATGTTCAGGTTGGTTAGTCAAAGCTGATAAGGTGGTGTTATCTCTGATTTAAGATTCAAATATCACATTCATAAACAAAGCACAGGCTTGTTGGGTGCCAAAAAACAAAACAAAACAAAAAAACATTAAAATAATGCCACTGTCCTGAAATGTATTATTGTAGATAATCCTAGAACAGCGAAGGTGGATAGGTTGCCTATTTTATTGTATTCTATAGTACACTCATTTAAAGTTTAATAGCTACATTGTTCTTAGTGTTTTAGTGTGTGTCAGCCAATAATAACAATTTCAAAAAATATTTTAGTGAAGACAATTGGTTCCTTTGCTGTTTTAAGAGTTAAATATGTCACTAGACTGAGGACTGGGCTGACTTTTATATTATAATTTTATAGAAATATTATAGAAATAAAAAAAAAAGCTGCTCTAGGAGATTTTAGTGATCTTTCTTTTGTGTCTTCTCAGGTAATTAATACATTCACTGTAATAATTTGGCTTAATGCATTTATGGGATGCTAATAGTAGTAGTAGTCTCTGTCCTTTTTGAAGAATAATATAATGTGTTATTGCTGTAAACCATCCGAAAAACTCTGATTTGTAGGCCATCTGCTTGTCATAAAATGGTTTGGAGAAGTTTTGGTTGAAATGGTACTGATAGCAAACACAACTACCTCTTTTTTACTGACTTCGAAATACTAAGTTGTACAGTAGGCTATATTGTATAGTCTAATGTAAAACCTAACCTACTTCTTTTTATGTAATGTTTGATTAAGGTGTGCTTGTGTATCTCTCTCTCTATCTCTCTCTCTCTCTATATATATATCTTAGTTTGATTTGATTAGTTTGATTAGTTTGATTTTTGATCCAAATACTTTTTGTGGACACAGTAGAGGGGTTCTTTTTGTTCTAGGCGCCCTCTGGTGGACATAAGTATATTACAAGTAAAGAGACATGCGCACCACACAGCTTATGACAGTGACACGAATATTTTAGGAAGACTCTTTAAAAAAAAAAAAAAAAAAAAACAGACCGCTTCATTATTTCAAACCAAGGACCCGGTGAGGAATCCTCACATATCTGTGGTTAACCACCTGTTGAGAGCAGCGCTACTGGTTGCCGTGATCACCTGAGAGCGATAATGCCAAAGCACTGGCCCCGGGGCCAAGGTTCACCGCGGGGGCAATGAACTCCCTGTCCCCCTGCCATCATGTAAAGACATTACTGTGCCCCGAGGACTTCACAACAAACGCTTCATTTCCAAAGGCTCTCTGGCTCTTACTGAGTCACTTTATTTACCCTGTGTCATGCAAAATCCTTAATTTCCTTTGAATTCCAGTGCTGCTGGATTGGCTTGAGTTACTGCCATTCATTACCACCGTTTAATTAGTACAATCAAACACTTCACGGTTTACAGTGGCACAATGTGACATTAGTCGAGACTGTTAAACTCATTAGCAAAGACTGATAAGGGGTAAAGGTGAGATGGTTTGAATTTTCATCTGTGAGAAATGGATGGGTATACAAACAATGCAATAATTATTTTTTACAGCTACATTGAAAGCTATTTTCGAAAAATTGTGTAATGAACGTTTTCAATTTTTAAAATTATTTTAAAATGGTTTTTATTTGTAATTGTTTTTTGTTTTGTTTTTTTAACTATATTTACTTTTTTACATTTTAAGGAATTGGGCCTAGGCCTACCGTCTTTTGATAATAGCTTATTTGTTAATAAGTATCTTAAACAGTTATAGAAATAATTTAAAATATGTCAAATTAAAATAAATGTGTTAAATTTTAACAATAATTTTATTTGAATATCTATTTGAAATACTAAAATACAATTTATAAATAATAATTTTATATAAAATTATAAGTTAAATGTATTTTTTTTAAATATCTAAATAATTTTAAATGATAAATATATGTTTTTTTTAGCCTAGGCATTTAGTGATCATTTATTGGGGTGAGAAAGTATACAGAAAGTGTATATAAAGTAAAATAAAGTATAATAAATACCTTCAATTGTTTTTCAAATGTTTACTGTTGCTGTGAGTTTTTCTGAACCATGCAAGAGCAAACACATTTAACATGAGAAGGAAACTGCTAACAACCATCCCTTTATAGTTATTCTAATGACCCCGGGTTGTAAAAAAAGTCATCAAAACAGCAAGACTCCATTGTGAAATCAAGTATTATTGAGTAGTTTGTCACTTTACTGTAAGAGGGATGGGTTTCCCCAACAGCTCCAGTAGTAAATATTTACTTAAGGATTCGGCAGAGTGGGGTATTCCAGAATAGTTGTAGTTCAAGGTGTTTCCATAAGTGTTTGTTATGAAGATAGATATTTAAAACATTAAAAATTTTAAACTTTGGTGTATAAGAAAGTATTGTTCTAAAGCCCATAACTGACCTAAGACTAAAAAAATTATAGGTGCAGTCATGCTGCAATTGTTGCTTCAGATTTTGTGATGGCTATATAGTATTAAAGTTTGGAATTACATTGAAACTGAATTGAAATATTTACCCCCAAAGCAAACTTTGTTTTGGGCTGCAGGGTGCTGCATTATCACTCACCTGCTCAAAGTGATTTCGCATAAAACATTGTAACAAACCCATTAAACAGCATTTGTCTAAATAAAATACAAAAAAAATCTCCCAGAATAAAGTAAGCTATTTATGTTGCCAATTACAGTTTACTTTGGAAGTTTCCACATTGCAGCCTGGAGTACTGAGTGCACTATACTACACATTTAAAGTTAAAAAAGGACTATATATCAAACCATACAAACACAAACTGAAAGTTATAAATAATGAGCAGAAATGACAATGACTTCTGTTGTTCGGTCTATCACTGCATTTCGCAGGCACTCCTTAAACACAGCTAAAACATTGTTCTGGAGTTTAATCATAATGGCATTTCTCCAGAGCTCTATGAAACACATCCCGGGGTTATTTGGCTTTCGAGTTTAAACTAAACCAGGGGCGCTTACGTTTCTCCACTGTGGCGTTTGCCTCTTTATTTATGATGTCTTTTCTTCCACCGATGTAGAAAATTTCTGACTTGGATTTTTCACTCGAAAATTGATTTGACACGGATATCCAATATCCCTTTAAAGATAATCAAACTGAGTCTCTCCTCATTTCGCAGAGATCCCCACTCACTTTATGACCAGATCGAGTTACCACAAGCCTGTTGTGTGCAATAGACATTCTCCAATCTGAAAACATCATAACAGTGTTTATTAGACTACACCGAGGAGGAACAGAGCTCGTGTTCGCCCTTAATATTTGCTCATATAGCAGGCTTTTCAGAGATATGCAAAATGCATAGAATGAATTCAAATGAAGTCTGTTCTGCCAATGCTATGAGCTCACACAAGCGCGCGCACACACATGATGCAGCCTGACAATAATGCACTACAGCAACCACGCCAAAGTACAAAGAAGCAATTAGTATGCAGTCAGCTGCGCCAAAAGTGGCCAGCATTCGGACACTCATGGAAAATTCATAAAAGTAATCAGGATGACTTACTTAAATCGAAAAACGGCGATATAAACACACTTTTGGCTACAGTCATAGCTGTTTGTGAAGAAAACAACGTGAGATCATGACTTCACAAGACTAGGCTATATGAAGGCAAGCATGCAAAATGTTCACAGACTACACTGTCAAAACATTCAGGTAAGCTAAAATGTGTTTCACGTGAACACTTAAATTAACGGGCTTGATTCAAGTCAAAATTATTTTATATTTCACATTTGGCCCAATTTAAGCAACTCATCCTCACTTAATGTAATTTTGAAATGGCAGATCACGTAGCAATGGCTCCTTAAAGTAACAACTGCGCATTTTCACTTTTACCTGCTGCAACTTTCTCACCAGTCGTAAAATTACTAATATTATTAGATAGTCCAGACCAATTCCAGGTCACTGAGACAGTTAGACAGGGGTCAACTGGCAGAACACCGACATGCAGGGAAAACCGAAAGGCCACACAATTCTCTTGTATTAACTTTATGTGACTTTACGAGTTGACCTTAAAACTTTAGTTTTAAAATGAGAGAAATTTCTCTCTAAACATATTTCCCTTACACACTGACAAAACGTGTCTTATTTAAGCAATTAGACCGAAGTCTAATTTACGCTACTGTTCAACGTGTTCGAAAGAGTTTTTAGTCCTACTAATTTTGATTTTGATAGTTTTGGAAAGACAAATGATAACGTGGCGTGTCGTTTTCATTTTCTTAATAAAACGAGTTTATCGCCTGTTTCTGACGTTTGTTTCTTTAGTCTTGTTGTTTGGTTCCTCTTTAGTTTACAAATGCACGTAAATAGGGAACAGATATTTTGTAATAACATTATAACATATTTTATTAATACTAGCAAGTTGACAAACAAGTTGCAAAAAGTTAAATATTAATAACAACAAAAACAATAGTAATAATAATAATAATCATAATTATTATAATTATTATTATACATAATAATGCAAATAGTATAATAATAATAATAATAATAATAATAATAATAATTCGTATTATTAATGTTATTATTATTTGACTATTACTGATTGTTTTACCATGTATTATTATTAACTGTATTATTATTTTATAATTTGTATTCTTGTTGTTGTTGTTTTTATTTTTAATTGTTTACAAAATATATAGACTGAGAAAATGTTCACCTAAAAACGTCCTTCATGTGGTAACATTTAAATAAACTTGATTGATTCAACTCAGAAACATTATTTAACATGTCTGAATCGATCTGTATACATTACGTTGCACCAACAAAACTCATTTGAAGGGTTATAAGATGTAAAAGTTCCAATAGCAAGGTGACAATTGCAGGTTAGATAGATTTTAAACAGAAAGAGTGATAGATTGGTTAATGGATGGACAGACAGACAGATAGATAGATAGAGAAACAGACAGAGTGACAGACAGACAGATAGATAGATAGATAGATAGATAGATAGATAGATAGATAGATAGATAGATAGATAGATAGATAGAAAGACAGAAAAACAGAAAGAGTGATAGACTGGTTAATGTATGGGCAGACAGACATATATATATATATATATATATATATATATATATATATATATATATATATATATATATATATATATATATATAGATAGATAGATAGATAGATAGATAGATAGATAGATAGATAGATAGATATGAAATTTCATAGATTTATTGCAATAATATCACTTTTTATGTTTTGTCCCTCTGGCCAATCCGAAAGGAACGCTCAGATGTCAATTAAAGTCAGGATGGGCGGCTGTGGCACTTCCCTTGTTCTGAGGGCAGCCTGGCCTGTGGCGCGCGGGCTCCTCTCACCACGCCGCAGCGCTAATCCGTTTATGGAACACCTGCGACCGTGAACGGCAATAACATGCGCTTATCCACGTCGCTCTCAGCGAGCCGCGAAACATGCTCATCTGAGCACAGCAATGTGACAATGCCCATATCCCAGAGGAGCAGAGGGGCACTATACTCCTCGATTAAACTGTCGACGTCTCTAAGTGGAGCTGATAACTCTGAGATGACAGCAAGCGTGTTTCTCACATTAGTATTATGGAAATATAACAACGAGCAGGAATGTAGAAGATATTCTTGTGTCAGATTCACGAAATGAAAAGCTTCGATACCAATGTGATCAATCGGCCAATTTTTTTTTTTCAATTATTGACATACAGTAGGCTATTTTTATATGGTTCATAAATTAAAGTATGCAGATAGCCTATTTATTGCATAAGATCCCATCGCCCAGCTTTCTGCTTTCTCGTCCCAATAGGCTACAGAAATCTCAGATATGGCCATATGAACATAGTAAATATAGCCTATGATTCATACATTTGGGCATATATGAACTCGTACATATTCATGTTCCACTATTATTTGAAATATAGGCTATGCTACACATAAAAACTTTGAAATAGCCTATATTCTGCATAGCTATATATGTAAAAGTCGCTTATTTAATTTTTATATCAGTAAAAATAAAAATAAAAAAAAAGACATATATGAACTTGTTTTACATATGTTCATTTATATAACAAACTAATTTGGAATTTCCTTTAAAAGAATATTCCGAGTTCAATGCAAGTTAAGCTCAATCTACAGCATTTGTGGCATGTTGATTACCACAAAATGTATTTTTGTGTAAAGTTATATCCAATTTTACAACTTCGTTGCCATGACGAGGTATAACACCGCAAATGCTGTAATCCCGGTAATTTAGTATGCCTAGTTCATTGCAAAACGACGATTTAAACATCGTTACAGCTCAAATAACACACGAGTTTTAACAGAAGAATTAATGAAAGTGCTTTTCTAAAATTATAAGCTTCACATTTCTGATTTAAAACTCTCTCAAATTTGGCCCCATTCACATCCATTGTAAGTGCCTCACTTGTAACCTCGATGCTTTATTTTTATTTTTATTTTTATTTATTTTTTGGGGGTTTTTTTTAAAGAAAAGTGGGGACGAGTCGAAATTATTTTTGTGGTAATCAACATTATAGGCTACCACAAATACTGCCGACTGAGTTTAACTTGCATTGAACCCGGACTATTCCTTTTAATGCGTGTTCCGTATGTGAAGAGGGACCAGAATGGGAAATCACTCTTCATGTTTGGACAGTTGAAAGTGTGATGGCAGTTTCCCTGTCTGATTGATCAGGGGTCTCTCTGAATGAATTGGGCCTTTTGACTGACTGACGGGAGGTTCTCAATAAACTCCAATAAAGAAAAGGTACTTCAGTGACTGCAGGGAACAGAGGAGGAGCATCTGAATGTGAGATGGAAAGAGTGTTGGAGAGAGAGAGAGAGAGAGAGAGAGAGAGAGAGAGAGAGAGAGAGAGAGAGAGAGAGAGAGAGAGAGAGAGAGAGAGAGAGAGAGAGAAATGGAGAGTAATGCAAGAGAATGAGTGGGATGACTATATTGAATGTCTCTGCGTTATAAATTACTGTTCCTCACAATTGAATTCGTCTCCACAGACAGCTTTTACGGCACTCTCGGCGTCATACCCTGCTGAGACCCCCGCAAGCTTCCCCTTTCATTCTGAAATGACTCTACTGTCTGCATACAATTAATACCTCTGTGCTGTGCAGCTTTTGGGATTTTATTCGAAAGTTGGTGTTTACATATAGACTTCATGCTCAATACTACTTTGAGCAACACTTGATCCTAAAAGTCACTACCAACATGTTTAGAAGTCAAATATAAAGATTTTAAGAACAAATACAGTGCTATCTTTCTCACCATCAGTTCATGTTTGAGGATGTTATCAGCGACAAGTCGCCTTGAACTCTAGAAGGTCATCATGGCACAAGAGAGTTTCACAATTTGAACCAATCAGCAAGCGTTCCCAGGTCTTTGGACCCTCCCTCCCTGACCAATCACAGTCGTCGATGGGCAGAAGGATCCAACAACTCAACAACTGATAAAATGTTTCACCACTGATCAACGTTTCAATGCACAACAACAGGTGTGTCGTCAACAATAACAGAAAGTAGCTCTGAGATTTTTAGCTTCTCAGACTGATTTGAGATACCAAGACCACGAACCTGGATATCCAAGAGTGAATAACTTCTGAGGACTGGCGACAACGTATTGACTTGTTAAGTTGACTTTTCGTTTTATCGCTTGGCATCGCATCTACTCAGCTGAAGATTTCATACTTCACTGATAAATCGTTTGCTTCTCCTCTGGATAACTTCACTTTCATCTTTTAACAAGTGCTCTGTGCACCCGTTTTTTTTTGCGTGCAAAGAGTCCGGAGATATGACCGCCTTCGCGGGGGGCCTTTCCAGGATGATGCGCCCCACGCCACCCCAAAACTATCCGAGAGCAGGCTATTCCTTGGAGGGTAAGCTGTTTGTTGGCCTCTCTGGTTCAGATAGCACAGCCTTGGCTTACTTGCCATTTCAAAGTTGGCCTTATCCTTCCTTGATTAGAAATATGAGAATTGATATTTGATTGTGGCATATATCTTCGTCTTGAAAGAAAAATGAGGAGCATGTCAAAATAATTATTTATGATTAAATCAAGAAAAGTGACATCTAGCTATAACATTTAAAGAATTAATTTGAGTCGTAAAATACTTTGTTCTTTAAGTTTTGTTCTTCTAGAAAAGGGTGTTCTAGCAACAAGTAGCTATCATCTCTAAATGTTTGGGAATTTATTATCAATATGCCAAATATTATTTAGTTAGGTAACACTTTATAATAAGGTTCCATTTGTTAACATTAGTTAACATGAACTTACAATGAACAATACTTACTAATCTTGGTTAATGTTAGTTTCAACATATAACCTAAGACATTTTTTAAATCAAAAGTTGTTTTAGTTAACGTTAGTTAATGCACTATAAACTAACATGTACTAACAATGACAATTGTATTTTTATTAGCTAACATAATAAATAATGTAAAAAATATATTGTTCATTGTTTGTACATGACATGCATTAACTAATGTAAACGAATGGAACCTTATTGTAAAATGTAACCATTATGTATAGTAAGTAGGCCTATTATTTTTATTTAGCCTTATTGATATGTTTATTATTATAAGAAGTAGTTGATTTGTTGTTGTTTTTATTGATGTTGTAGGCTAGATACCTCAATCATATAGGGCGGAACATATAGCTGTCATAAAGTAATTATCATATATGCACTTTTTGCCCCACGAAATCGTTTTACACAGTCTGATACAGTGTCAGTGACATAACTTTTTGTCTCTTATTACTGCAGTATCCACGCCTTTAGGCCAGGGCCGCGTGAACCAACTCGGTGGAGTCTTCATTAACGGACGGCCTCTGCCCAATCACATCCGCCACAAGATAGTAGAGATGGCCCATCACGGAATAAGACCGTGTGTCATCTCCCGACAGCTGCGTGTTTCGCACGGATGCGTGTCCAAAATTTTATGCAGGTACCAGGAGACCGGATCTATTCGCCCCGGCGCTATTGGCGGCAGCAAACCCAAGGTAGGACACCACAGAGGCGATTTTTAAGTCCAGCTATGTGTTTTTATCAACAAGAAAATATGTTATATATTTTTAAATGTTGTGCCAAGTTAAAATGTACTCACTCTTAAAATGAAAGGTTCTATAATTTTTTTTTTTCTCAGGTTAAGCAATAAATCCTCTTACTCTTCATCAGATCATATTCTTGGGTTCTTAAAATAAAAAAGTTCGTTGTGTAACTCTTTTGAATGTAAGGTACATGCAAGTTTAAGAGTGTGTCTCTGTTTTGAATTGCATGGAATTTAGTCATCGGCTTAGATATTATCCTCATTCTCCAATCAATGTAATAAACTATTTTGTTACTGTATCCAATGGAAGCGTGAATTAATTTTAGGCTACAAAACGTTCCATTAGTAGACTTCTGTCATATATATAAGAACACTTATTTTTATAACTTAACTTCATAACTTTATTGCTATGAAGTTAATCACAAGAAGGTATTTCTCTATTGCTGTTGTAATCATTATATACCAAATAGGCTATAACCTAAATAAGATTACATAACAAATAAATAAATAAAATAAAAAAGTATGTAATGTAATGGATTACTATTGTATTAAAGCAGAGCACAACTCCAGATGTGGACAAGAAAATAGAAGACTACAAAAGGGAGAACCCAGGGATGTTCAGCTGGGAGATCCGGGATAAACTACTGAAAGACGGAATCTGCGACCGAAATAACGTACCCACAGGTATTTGATTTGATTTGATTGGACTTAATCTGTGAATCTGTGCACTTGCATTGTTGAAGCTATCCCTTCCCGCACCTACCTGTTGCTTCGAAGAGAGAGAGAGAGAGAGAGAGAGAGAGAGAGAGAGAGAGAGAGAGAGAGAGAGAGAGAGAGAGAGAGAGAGAGAGAACACATACACACATGAATGTGATTTCGAAAGCTGCCCTTTGTATAGGCCGATTTAACAAAAGACAGGTTAATAGCAGCATTCATCGTGGATACCGAAATTGTATACTTGAGATAGTGTGGCTAATTTATACGCGTTTAAATATTCAACAGGTGCAATGCTGTGATAGGTTGTTGCTGTCTGTTTTATTAATAATTTCATGAAGGTTTTAATTTCTCTAATATATCTTTAAAATCTCTTATCGCGCAGTAAGTTCCATCAGCCGCATGCTGCGCTGTAAATTTGGTGGAAACGGAGATGAAGATGAGGATGATGATGAAGTCGAAAAAAGGGAGATCGAAGAAAACGAAAGAAGAGCCAAACACAGCATCGACGGTATTCTTGGCGACAGATGTAAGTTTTGTCGAGTGTAATTTTTATTTATTTATTTTTTTTTTTTTGTGGAGATCTGAGATGAGCAAAACGAGTTTAAGGGTAACTACATGAGTTTTATATAGACATTTATATTTTCTCAGTTGTCTTCTTTCTCAATAATAATAATAATAATAATAATAATAATAATAATAATAATAATAATAATAATAATAATATAGGCTAATAAAATAATAATAGAAATATTTATCAGACTGTTTGTCATTTATTTTTCATATTTAAAAAAATAAATAAAATAAAATAAAAAAAAAAAAAGTTGTCTTATACATTTGAAACAGCCGTGAATGAATTTACGGTTTAATTTGCTCCTATATCGAGTGAAAGTTTCTTCCAAAGTTTCATTTTTTTTTTTTATCTACTGACATCAAATCGTCAAGTGATCGAATAAAAACGCTCTTCGTCTTGGATATTTTATTTTTGGGTTTTTGCTTTTTTTTTTTTTTTTTTTTTTTGTTACATTTATTTAAACCGAATTGATGACCACCACAGATTAACCTCTTAAAACGAGACCGTTCCTGAAGTAAAAATGCCCGAATCAGTAAATCAAACATTTGTCCAAGAATAGCATTCGATAAAGGACGCTCCTGTGGTGCACAATCGGACACTTGAGGATGAACTTGGGGAAACAAAAGCGAAAGAGTCCATGAGACTCACGCTTCAGTTTCCTCAGGACAAAGCGCGGCCTAGCAGTAGCTTGGTCCTGACAAAAGACTCCAAGCTTTTCAAAATTTGGAAAGAAAGGAAGAAAAAACGGTCCAACAAAAGGCACAGAGAAGACATTATGGACGGCCAATGAGAGATGAATTATTCAGGAATGACCGTAGTCCTGGCTCAGAAGTGTTTTATAGACTCAGAGACCTGAATAAAGTGTCCATTTTCATCTAGATAATGTCTTGGAATTTTCCCTTTCGCACAAAAAACGTCAATACCTTTTGGGGCCGAAAGGGACGAAAATATATGATGTAGGCTAATGTTTTGAAGCGTTTAAATCGAAAGCAGAAAAATACGCAACTCTTATTAACACTTGTTGATCAGAATTCATATGAATTGTTGGATAGACCTTATTCAGATTTGACTTTTGACGGGAATGAAAACTCCCGTTTTCTGGAGGTTTTTGTCTACTAAACTTTTTTTTTAGAAAGATCCCCCCCCCCCCCCCCCCCCCCCCAATATCATACCAGGTGCTTTAAAAAACCCTAGGCTATAAACCACTGAAGATACTGTAAATCTATCACTCAGCCTCGTTTTCATTCCAGTCAACATGTAAAAAACGGCGCGGTAAAAATCAGTTTTGATCATTTTAAAATGATTTCAAAAGGCGGTTCACAAAGGTGCATTTTTATACTTCAATTGAAACAATCAAAGGTAAAATAAGTAACTAAATTTGCCTTTGAAATTTTTTCAACCTACTCCACGGGTCTTCAGCGGCATGCTGAGATAATTAGCGGCATCCCATGAAAATGCTTGCACTGTTAATTATGGGCTTAATAATGGACAACGAAATTCAATAGTGACACTCAGATGTCAAAACAACGTGTCAAAATATCACGAAAAATCTTTAACATCCACATAGCGATAGCCTTCGGGCAATACCAATTTCCTCTGTTGAAAGAAGCAATTGTAGCTATGTATTAACTTGGAAATTGATACAGGCAGCGCGTTTTTCTAACCCCCAACGGCCTTAAATTCTCGAGCAGAGGAGTTTGTTCTAGATGTCAAGTGGAGAAAATACAGTCGGGCGATCCGCTGGTCTCTGTACACTCTCGCCGGGATCTCTCCGCGTCATGGGCCGCGCTACAATTGGCGCACATTACACTCAGCCATTGCAATGAAAACCTTTTCTAGTAGATTAAATCGAGCCCTTTATTCGTCCCCACTTTCATCTCTGGACAAAAACCCGCCCCTTCCTCTCCGCCCGGGGCGCGCATTCATTCCCACTGCCCTTTTCGTTCTCTCTTTCCAGCACCGCCATCGCGAATACAGATCAGTTTGTAATAAGTTTAACGACTGTCGATATGCTTTTGTTTTGGGGATACTCTGTTGATATGAACTTTTGAAACGCGCAGAGGCACTTTTTGTCTTGGCACAATTATTTTCCACTTTTCAGGGATAAAAAGTCAAAAGACTTGTTGAAGTTGTTTGTCTTTAAACCCTGGACTTGTGAAAAAGTTACTTAGATGTCTATATCTGCAAAGAATGAAAAGCAAAGAGTGAACAAAACAAAGCAAAGAGAAAGGAGAAAGGAGAAAGGAGAAAGGAGAGCAGCCTTTTCAAAGCATGGTTATTGTCTTTGTTTTCCTAGAAGGATCAATTACCTCTGGCTTTTATTCACATGTAGATGTGTCTACATCATAAAACTCAATGAGTCCTGATCTCCATTGACACACTGTAAACTTCTCCTCTCTCCTTTCAATGATCCTCCGTTTGTTTGCAGTGGGCTGATTCTGCACTGGCTGTATTTCACTCTCTCCTCCCTGCTTGTGGGAGTTGTTGTTTTTTCCTTTTTCGGTGCTCTGTTGAAATATCAAAAGGGTGTTTTCAGAATCAATAGGGTGTTCTCTAGCCAAATATTGATTAAGTACGTGTTTGCTGAGTCTATAGTTGTCGGGTAAGAGGGGTGTGTTGGCTCCGGGCCCCTGCTCCTTCAAAACCTATTGTTGGGCCCCTTAAAGGCTTGAGATCAAAGCACGGGCCCCTTCAGATTTATTTGTCTGGGAAAAGGCAGTGTAGAGGACCATTGCTTACTAATACTGGATTAAGAAAACATCTCATAAGATGTTTCTCAAGTGGTAAAAATTGTTTGCTGAGGACGCTCGGAGCTGTTATGCAATTTTATGATGTTTAGGGCACTCGGACTTTGTTGCACTTTGTTTTTATTATTTTCTTAATTTACTCTTAAAAAAGAAACTAGATAAACTAGTTAACAACATGCTTTTTGGATAGTTTCTTTTTGTCAGTTGTCTGTTTTATTGTCTCCAAAAATATTTCTTTGTTTAAAAATCGTGTTTTTATGGAGAAAGCCGTGTTCGATGTTAAAGTAGAAGATAATTCTTCACAGATATTGCAATGATATCAACTCAGAAAATAAAAGCTAAAACTTTTTAAAGAAAGTTCCAGTGCCCGTTCAGTCTATACCGCAGTGATAAGTGAATCGATAAAACTCTTCCCACAATGTTGTTTTTGCTTGAGTGCATCCCCTCCTTTTTCCTATACTATTAACTTTGGGAAAACTGACAATCCTCGAGCCTCATTTAGCTAATTTAAAGTAACTAAAGTCATCAAAGAGCCATGGCCCCTCTCTCACAGGTTCTCATTCACGGCAGGCGAAAAAGAGAACTCAGAAATACAAACAGTCAAAGGGATCAAGTTTTTTTGAAAGGGAGTCCCGTGGAGGCCAATTGAATAAGCTTAGTGCTTTCAGATGTGCCATGGTGAACGCAGTCAACATATAATAATTAGTTTCATTGAGCTGCATTCCGAAAATCTGCTGCTTTTCTCCTGGGCTCATTGTCTCCCAGCAGGCCAATAGCCAGGAGGACAGAGAGAATCAAGCAATGACAACACATGAAAGATTCAGCTGCCTTTGTCCGAGAGAGCAAGGAGGACTTTGTTTGTGTAAATAAAATAGGGCTTTTGCCTGCTTTGCTGACTCGATACCTACTCAATAGAGAAAAGAGAGTGAGAGCTAAAGACATGGATGAAGGGCAAAAAAAGACAGCTGCGTGACACAACAATAAACAGATATTTTGGGCCAATTACTGTGTCGATTTATTTTTGCCACAACCACAAATGCAATCAGAGCAGTAAAGCCAGATGTATTTATCCAAAATTAGACCACAAAGAGGCGATTATGGCCATATTTGGCTTGTGGGGGGCTAATTTTATTTGTAAATGCCCCTCACATTTTAAAAGTGTTTTTGTGTGTTGGTGAATGCAGTCTGTCTTTTCGATCATTAAACAAGGGTTATTTTTCCCCTGCTGGAATGTTCCTCAGTCATGATTCCCGGGCCCTGCGGGAATGGAGATGAGTAATCATCTGCCTTTTATTCAGCTGTTCCTCGGAACAAATAATCTTTGCCCTTTTTATCGCTCGTGCTAGATTATTTCTTCCAGAGCGCAAGAGTTTATCTAGGTTACAGATCACACAAAGTTATCTGGTTTTAGGCAATATTAAAGATTAAAGACTTTTCTGAACCATTGTTGTTTTCACATTTGCACATTTTTTTAAACTAAATTTTGGGAAATGGATGTCATTCCGTTCGATTTCAATGTGGCATGCAAAAGAAGAAAACACACATGCACGCTGTCACACCGAGCTTATCTCCAAATTAATGCTGCTTGTATGCTTCATTAGGTCTGCTTTCTGTGCTGGCACCAGCATTGTGATCCTCAAATATTAATTCAAAGAACAATTAATGAATGCAAACCATCTTTGAAGTGGTGGGTGCGGGGTCGAACCCTATCCAGCCCTTGCCGACTGATGGACTCCTCTTCCACTCCTTTTCTCTCAAAGACAGTTTTGAAGTGCCTGAAAGAGAAAGTGAGCAATAGAAGGTCAATGAGAATAGGGGCTCCTCTTCGAATAGAGCGCTCTGTTTCCTTGAAAGTGTTTGAGTGAGAGAAACTCTGGCAAAGGAATGGATGAAAAGGAAGGGAAAGGAAAGGTCGAGGGTTTCGGGGGCCTTGCCATAAAGACTCACAATGAGGCAGTTAATTGAGAAAAGCTAGACGGTGTTGTCAATCACTTAACTTGAGGAACTTCACTTCTTAACTGCCAAATTGGGAAGGGGGGGGGGGTGCAAAGAAAGACAGTGAGAGAATCTGTAAGAAATTATATCAGAATCATGTTAAATTTACTAAAGCGTTCTGTGTCTCTGGTTGTTTTGGTGAAGAGCTGTTAGTGGCCAGAGCTTCAACCTCATGCTTTCAGCGTCAACAGTAGGTCATAGTTGGCTCACTTTTTGTACTTCATATAACTTACACAAGCAGAACTTTCATACAGCAGAATCATCATTTCCAATTCAAATATGCAATTTCTGATTTGTTTCAGACAAAATTAATTTGCTTTCAGTTTTGGAGCATTTATGTAGAACGTACTGCTGGCATAAACTATTGGAACATTCTAATGCATTCCAACTGTTTTCGATGCTTGTGTACGGGATTTTAGAGAGAGATTTTACAGGAAAGCACTGTTTTATTACGTTATGTCTGAAATGCTTTTACTTGACCACAACATGCTTATTTCTATAGATTTATGAACTTGACTTTTATGTCTACTTTTAAAAAGAAAGGTTCTTCAATGGTTCTTCAGTGGATTAGCACTTTAAAGGAATGTTCCGTGTTCAGTACAAGTTAAGCTCAATCGACAGGATTTGTGGCACAATGTTGATTACTACAAAAAATGTTTGTCTCGTTCCTCCTTTTCTTTAAAAAAGCAAAAATCAAGGTTACAGTGATACCTGCAATGGAAGTGAATGGGGCCAATTTTTGGAGGGTTTAATGTCAGAAATGGGAAGCTTATCATTTTTTAAAAGCACATATTAATTCATCTGTTTAAACTCATGTATTATTTTAGCCGGAAAGTCATTTTAAGGTTTACGGCGTTACCTCGTCATGGAAACAAAGTTGTTAAAAAAACCCAAAAAAGGTTAGCATGCGGTTATATCACACTAAAATCATGGTAACACGCATACTGTTTACGTCTTGGGGCTATACTTTTGAAACGGTGATTATTTTAACATTTACGGATTTGGCCCCATTTACTTTTTTGATTGTAAGTTTGATTTGTATTTTATTTTTTTTTTAAAGAAAAGGAGTGACAGGTCGAAATTAATTTTTGTAATAATCAACCTTATGCCACAAATGCTGTCAATTGAGCTTAACTTGTATTGAGCCCGGAATATTCTTTTAAGTTCTGCAAAGATATGTGGTTCTTTTGCGGTTTAAAAAGAAAGTTGTTGACCAATAGATTCATGAGACGTCACTGTATGACCGCGCCGCCATGTTTGTGACCACAATTCCACGTACCTTCATTGTGCTGCGCTGTGGGATGCGGCAAAAGCCTGATGACATTTTTGTTTCTATTTATAAATCTCGAAAAGGTGATACTGCTGTTTAATTACCGGAGCCAAAATGTAATTTTTCTTTCAATAAAGTTTTATCTTTTAAGTGACATGACTTAATTTCGCCAAAGTCAAGCAGTGACATAATCGAGTTAGATACAATTAAACTGGAAATGCACATAGGACAGTGCTATTCATAACACCCAGACTGCATAAAAGGTACTGTATGTCATAATTGTAACCCATTGTAATAAATAAAAAGCACTATAATGTGAATATATAGTACATATTTAAAGTGTATAATGTCAGTCGATAAACAACACACCATAAGATCATGAAGCACTGACTTTATTCACACAACCAGACTATAGTGTAAAACTTTAATATGCCTCGGTTGATTTCTGTGTCCTTCATGAGTTAAAAGCAGCTCTTACATTCATACAGACGGGATCATCACAGATGTTTTGTAATATTTTGACCATGTCGGAGCAGAAAACAACACAAACATGTGTAACTTCTGAATGAGATGTTTACAGCGATGTACCGGTAGGCGTGTGTCCGCCGGCATACGGAGATAAATCGTGGATAAAATATATTTAAATGTCTGCAAAAGTCAAATTTGGCAAGATTTGTGCTGACCTCAGACATGTATACACCTTTCCTGGGACTTTGCATGGATCAAGAGCATTTTTTGATGTTTTTCTTGAGATCGTTTTACGGGTGTTTTTCCATTCAACGCAATTGATTTTCTCCCGCTGATGGTCACAAATATGTGACATCACTGAAACAGGTCAATACGTTAAAGAAACTCAAAAACGAATGCAACGAAACTATAAAGTATATAGATTGTTTTCTAAAAACTAGAGAATAAAACATTCTTCCCCTTAGGTATTAGGTTGTAAATGCCTTTTTGGTGCTAACTGTAATCTGTTTTTTTAAGAGTTTGGTGCAAGTTTACTGTTTGTTTTTATAAAACACAAGACCAGAGCAATAAAAGGGCATTACACTCTTTGCAAAGCTTTAAAGTAGTGCTTATTAATTTTATTATTTGGTCCCTTATGAATTTGTGCGTGTGAGTCAGGGATGCAAGGCCCTTCGGAGGGCTGTCAGCCCCTCTTTCTTACCCCAGAGATGGTGAGCATGGGCAGGGTCAAGGGGGAGTCCTGGGTCATTGACTGTACAAACTCCCACTCTGCTGGAAGTGCACGTTAAAATAATGTGTTTGTTCAGTGTGACAGGTGACAGGCTTTCTATGATGGCCAATAAATACTTTGAAGCTGAAAAAGACAAAATAGTTGTTTTTTTATGGTTATATTATAGACATTTCATGTTTGAAAAATGTACATTAAAAATGACCATATAGCCTCTTTTGCCAGACTGTAAATGTAAATAAGAATGTTGTTCTTAATTGATCAGCCTGGTTAAGTAAAAAAAAAAAAAAAAAAAAGCCACAGGAAATTAGAAGAGAAACATTGCAACAATCCTATTCCTAGTCAGCATCTTTGTCTTGTTTCTGAGTAAAAAGTTCTGAGTTTTTCAGATAATATATTTTGAATATGTTTATTTTATCTTGTTCCAAAGCAGATTTTACACTTATTTAAAGCATAAACTCACTTCATTTTAATTCTGATTAAAATTTATTTTGTATATTCCCAATAGAACAATTCTAGAATACATTAAAGAAATCATAAATTCAAAGAGAGGATGATATTAAAGATTAAATAAGTTACTGCATGTTTTGTATGATGAGGTAAAGTTGTTTACTTCAATAGATCTGCAAGTGTCATTGAATGTTTTTGTTTTTTTGAGAGTTTCAAACACATCACATGACCTGTCTGTCCTGGATATAGCTAGTTACTCAGTATGTGCACTTTCTGCTAAGTGTGTTTGGTAGGAAAGCGTGTGCCAAGAACGTAAATAAAACATAATGTCAATGTAATGGATGCTCATATATTTGGGAGCATGTGGTGTGTGTTCCCATGGTGTGATCGCTGCGTGGGTGCTACGTTTTGGCTTTGTCCTGTTGTTGGAAGCGATTCCACACTGAAACAGGCACCTCTGTCCTGGTGTGACATCACAGCGAGCAATGCATGCTTGGAACTCATAAAGCCCCAGTATCCCTGCTTTATGGTCCTCATGCCCCTTTCCATAATTAATGCAAACTAGAGGATCTTCATGCATCTGTTTTTAGAGTTTGAAACATCACCGTCTCCTTCTAGGAGCGGAGTGAGGTCTAAGAATGGGTTGTTTCCAAACCTTCGACCTGTAGTGTATACCCTGCTACTTTATCATTACTGCATATGATGTACCAAAGTATTTACAAAGATAAAAGCTACTTCAAAAAATGTACTTCATGGAAGTGTCCAAAAACCATGGTACTTATTATGAGTAATACCATAGCACTTTTTGTGATGTTAGGTCTGTTTCAGTCAGAATGCAAAACTCTATCTTTTTGGAATTTGTTTCTCTCTTCTCGTTGTCTCTATCATTCTCTGTCTACTTCTCTTTCTCTCTCCTTCTCTCTCTTTTTCTTTCGGGGCAGCTGCTGGGGTCGTGGCTCTTTAGCGAGTTGAGTGACTCCCTGCTCCTCCCTCTTAACAAAATGCCAACCCCAGATGGAGTCATGATCGTTCCGTTAACCATTCTTCTCCGTACATCTGCTGGGATTCTATATACTCCTTAATTCACTCACCAGTGGCTGGCTGGGGCGCGGGCTGAAAGGGCCAGCACTCCTCCACGCTACAAATAAATGCTTCATTTGTCTCTTTTCTCTTTTGTTTTGTTTGGGGAACACATGTCACGAGCTCAATTACCCAACCATTTAACAGCCCCTCAGGAGGAGAAGACTCTCCCCTACCAGGAGCTATAAACTGCCCAGATGGCCATTAGTACACTCGGGCTCCCTCGCTCCGGCATCCCTCTCTGTTTACTTTCACTTTAGCTTTCTTTGTTTTGCGGCTGTGTTTGTGTTTTGAAGTGTGTTCTGTGTTAGTACCGAAGCACTTACACACTGGTTACCTGCAGACTTTCCAGTAGAAAAGAAAAATCAAAAAGGAGATCTCTTGAATTTCTCGATTGCTTCAGAAATGAGTTTATATGGAGAGCGAATAAAGTCACATAATTAAGTCTATGATGTTTCATCTCAGATATTTCTCATGAGAAAAACACCCTAGTAATCTCACTTGTGTGTTCTCTAGAGTTACAGAATTGATCTCAACAATGTCACAAACTGTGCTCAAGTTTGCCAAGTTATTTCAATATAATCTCAACAAATTTCTCATCAAATTCTTCCATGACCAAATTAACAGAGCTATGCTATCCACATTCTTTTCATAGCTCTATACTCTTAAAGTAGGCTATGTCAACAATTGCTTCAGTTGTGTCTAGTTTCATCTCTCCCAAGGAATTTTAGGAAACACCTGAGACAAAGTTGAAACTGCCAAGAAACATAAGAACTCGATAAAGTCCCCTGAGCTATGAAAGAGCCACATCTGAGCAATAGAATTTTCAAATCCAATAGTCTCTTTGCCTTCATTTTGCCTTCTGTTTTTCAGCCTTCTCTTGTTTCTCTTTGATCATGCCTGGAATGCACCACATTCCCTTCAATGTCCAACCAAATGCTTCGGAATTCATTCAGTAAAGCTCTCTGTTTCTCTATCTGTCTCTTTTTTCTCTAGCAGACTTGTAAATTCTGTGTTCAGCTGGCAGGCTGCAGGTTTGTGGGGTTTGTCCTGTGTGTGAGTGGAATACAAATCCCATTGAAAGAGTGAGACACACCATGCACTCTTGTCATTAATTAACACTCACCGAAATAATAATTCTGGTCAAACATCCTGTGGTTGGCTGCTTGACTTTACATTCCCCTGATAACTTCATAATTAAGCAATAAATACATCAAGAACTAAAATCAGTTTAGAACAATTAAAAAAAAATCAACCCTGAACAACTTTTAATTGCAATATAGAAGTACAGTAAAGCTAAACAGATAATTAAACCAAATGTATTGTACCAGATAAATAAAAATAATAGTAAAATAACTTTGATTTAGTTTCTCTATACTCTGTGTATTGCTCTTGCAGCTGGACTTTAGTTGTCTGTTTTAACATACATTATGATGATGAAAGTTAAAACTTATTTTAAAAGTTTAAGAGATGCAGAGTATACTATAGATGAGCTCAAGGGAGAGAAGATAGATGAGGATGAGCTGTTGGTGGTGTATTGGGGCCAGGTATGCTTTGGAAATGGACACAGTATGAGTTTCCTGTCCTGCTGAAGTTCTGATGGACAGTGCTTCTTTGAATCCCTTGCTGAGCCTGTCAGTGCTTCGAATCAGCAGAATGAGGTGCGTTCTCAACTTTTAGCTTGGAAATGAGATGTGAGGACATTTATTTATTTTTTTGGTCTAGAAAATAACTGATTTGTGGGGAATTAGAAATTTCTTAGTTGTATTTTCAGCCATTGCAAAAGTGTTTCCACACAATTCCAGACCAAAATGATGAATTTGAAACAAATACGGTTATTTTATGGAGAATTCAAGTTTTTAACAGGCTTTTCAAAACCTCCCTGTTCTAAGATTGTAATTATATTATGGGAGAAGTTTCGGTTCTATTATTTAACATTAGTAAATGCATTAGGTATCATGAACTAACGATGAACAGTGACTTTTAACAGCATTTTTAAATCTTGGTTGATGTTAATTGATCAAAATACTATGGTTCATTGTTAGTTCATGTTATTTCATATAGTTGCATAGTTACATGAACAACTAATATTAACATATGCAACTTTTAAGGTAAAAAATATATTTAAGTTTATGTAGAAATTAACTTAAGTCAAGATTAATAAGTGCTGTAAAAGTATTGTTCATTATTGGTTAATTATTGCGTTAACTAATGTTAACGAATACAACCTTATTATAATGTTTTACAGAAACCTTTGTAGATATGCTACAGAGGGAAACTGATGATTTATGATGTAATGATGCAATGTTCCTCTAATCGAATCCTTTGGAACATCGAACTTTGGTCTTAAGTTTCTATGTAGATGTAGCATCAGTCAGGAAAAACAAGAAATGATAAATTGTCCGATAGAAATGCCTGCTTAGTGTACGTCAATGTAGTAAATAGACATGACGAACGAGACTTTGGATGACAATCATTTTAAAGTGGAATCAGTATTCCCACACACCCCACTTTAGTCACCAAACTAGCCCCCCAGGTGCCATTGAGCGATTGCATCCCACAATCCCACCCTTTTCTAACTCTCTCTGTATCACTGTTTCCCCATCACCCCCCACCTTCCTTCCCCTCCACCTCAGTAACCCCCTGGCCGTGAAGGAGGAAGGGTTCGGGGGCGGCCCCCCGCTGTTCCCCTGAGGAGCCCCTATTGCCCCACGTCCAGCCCTCATTGTGCCCACCTCCCCCCCTCCCCCCGCCCCCTGCCAGGCAGGTGACAGGGGCCTCAATGCTGCCCGGACCGAGCTCATGGAACCTACAGATGGAGCGTGGAAATCAGACTCCAAAGAGCTCAGTCACCATTCTCACTAAACAGGCCAACAAAAGACTGCCAAATAACTCCCCAAAAGAGATGAAGAGAGAGCGGGAGAGAAAGAGAAAGAGAGAGAGAGAGAGAGAGAGAGAGAGAGAGAGAGAGAGAGAAAGAATGCAAAATGCAACAGTGTAATTTACAGTTTACAGTTTACAGACTTTTTTGTTGCAATAATAGAAACTCAAGGAAATTTATGAGAGGTCAGGAGAAAGAAAAAATGAAAAATTAGATGTTTTTCTTGAACGCAGACCATACAATGATGTGGTAGTTTGTGGTAGCCTCTCTCTTTCTCTGAGGACCTTGTAGCCCTGCAAATGTTTCCTTGTGTGAATTTGGATGTTAGTTTTGGGAGAATAACCTGTTTACCTTTTGATTTTGTGAGTCAGAGCTCCACAATTCTTGAGGAGTTTGTGGATGAAGCAGGAAATGAAATGAGAACTCATTGATGTATGCTATTTCCTCAAAAGGTGGCTGTTTATTAATAGCACTATCTAGTCTACAGAAAATAGTCCAGACTTGGGGGAAAATGGCTTGAAAAGAGATTCCCTGTAGCATAGAGAGTGAAAATGAAAAGTGGAAAATGACAGCCACGGCTCCCTACCGGTCTCTCTCTTCTCTCCAATTTCTGTGAGATGCCTGGAAAGCTGCACGCTGGCATTGGGCAGCAGCATTTCCTCTGCTGCTCCAGGATGCAGGGGGCCAGGGTGGAGAGTGAAGGGTTTGCTTCACGTGACTCTACTCTTTTAATTAATCCTCTAAATCTGTCACTCTCTTTTGGTCTCTTTCATTTGCTTACCTTTCTTGTGGGAGAGATCAACCTGCCTTTTTGTGGGGAAGTGCAGAGAGATTTTTGTTTATGAAATAAACGTGTTGTGATCTGTGTTGATTTATAGTATCTACAATATTTTTAATCAAACTATAAAAGTTAAAGGGTCAAAGACCCTATGCAATACACATTCAGTGTGATCTCTACTGTAAATCAATAAAGACACAATGAAATCTCTTGATGAGTGCAGTTTTCTTTATGCTAATGCAGTTCTGATTTCTGAAGAGCATTTCATTGGACAAAAATTCTTGTGCAATGTGAGTAATCAATATTTTTGGTCCGTATTCCTTGAAGAGAAATGCGATAAATTTTAAATGTGCATATCTGCTAAAAAGAACTTCTGTAAATTTTTAGGGGTACACTAGTATATAGATGGCTTCAAACTTAATGGACATAGACTTAAAGCCACAAAACAACAATTATAAAAGAATGGGGTCTTTAATACTGTATTTTACTGAATTTCAAAATTCATGTCATTGGCACAAGGGACTCTTTTCACATTTCCTGTTTTGGAATGCGGAAGTAAAGTATTGCAGGTTAAAGTGTTTGGTGGTGAATGGGAGACCGCAGCAAACTTTATTTTTTGCATTCCCATAATTACTTTTTCACGACTTTCCATAAGAGGGAAAAACTTGAGAGCGGTGGATTAAACTGTTAGAATTTAACTGTATAATATACCCCATGACAGCAGTCATAACTAGTTTTTTTAATGAATCCCAGGGTAATATAACAAAAAGTATAATGTCATAAATTTACACTAAATACTTAAAAAACGTTTGCTTGATTTACACTTCTAAATAATCACCCCCAAAATGAAAATGGGAAAGGCGTTGTCATAGACTGTGAAAATGGTCCAATGTGGATCTTAAAGATTTCACTTTTGTGTAGTTTATGTATATGTTATGTTTGCCACAGAAAGGTATTCTCTGCAAACTGTGTCAGCAAATCAAATGTAAACCGATTTCTTTCAATGTAATTTTTAATTTTGCGGTCTGCTACTGTCTCGGTGGTTGAAGTCTGGGAGTCTTTTTACGTTTTGTGTTCTCAACCATTTGGGGGTGAAATTTGTAGAGAGCAAACCAGAGAAAGGAGATGGTTAATGTCAGACGAAGCAGATGTGGCATTGGCAAGTTCTGGACGGGGGCTTTCGAAGCGTATTACTGGACAATAGCGGGCTGTCACGGTAGTTTGAGGAGCCTAATCATTTGATAGGGCCCCCCTCCACTGGGTACAGATTCCCCGAGCTTTAGTCCACTCACACTAGCATTCTCTTCTGCTGAATTAGCTACGAAAGAACCTCTCACTCTGTCTAATTCTGTTAAAATAACACCCAAAATAATACCTGTGTATGAGAGTGGTGATGTGTGTGTTTGTGTGTACACACAGATGGATGGGCGATAGCAAATGGCCTCCAAGATACTGGCCTCCAATTTCAAATTGATCGAAAACAAAATACCTTGCAACAATATTATGGTCAGTTATAAGTAATCTACTTGAAAATAAAAAGATTTTAAACAGTAAACATATAAAAAATAAACATATAAACATATTGAATGGTTTTCAGCATTAAAAGTAAAAGCAGAAACTTAGAGCTAGAACTTTTTTTAATTGCCATGTATTCACGGATGAAAGGGAATTTTTCTTGGTGCAGGTGGCGACATAGTACAGAAAATGTAATAACTACAAATACCAACAGAACAAAGCAATACACAAACTCAATATTTTTAAATTAGCTGTACTTGCCAGTGCTGGGTAATCTGGATTATGTAATCAGATGACAAAAATCAAGTACTTGTATTTAGATGAAATTGCATTTTAAAATACTCGTAATCACATTACAGATATTTTTTTTTTATGGATTACATTATTACATATTATTAGGCAACGACAGTAAATTGTTCATAATTTATTTATCCCCTGACCTGATACAAGACAGAAGCCAGGTGGCTATAATTAAACTGAAGATGGAGAAAACTCAACTCAACATTTAACCAATGGATTTACAAAAAACATTTACTTTTAAGGAGACACAGGGCAAAAATATTACAGAGAAATGTAAACTCCTTCCCCAACTTAATATCCGGTTTAAAAACCAATCTCAAACGATTTCATGTCAAATAAGCATTTGGAGATTTGCTTGCATGTTTTCTCAACTTTACATTGCATATCTAACCAACTCCTGACAAATACATTTTAATTATTATTTGAATTATCACTCTATGTTTCATATAACCACGTGTCAATGTCTTTGGAAGGGTTTTGTCCAGCAAACACATCAAAATGCACAAATACATGTCATTTCATATTCACTACTTAATCCACACATAAATGCAGAACTGGTTGCATTAGTACAGTACATTTAGTTTTAGTTTTATAAATTGCTTTTGTACTCTGCTTCAAAAATGTAAATGAATGCACACAAATCCTCTTCTAAATAAGAACAATTTACACCATCTTTTTTTTACCATGTTGGACAAAACATACATTTTAGTTAAAATGTGTTTTTATGTTTCGTTACTGTTTAATGACCTTTTTCTGTTTCACTCACAGACAAATAGCAAGTAAAACAGAATGAATCAAAAACGTATGTTTTTGAAAATGCATTTAAGCAACACTGTGAAAGTGATATAGATTATCCTACTTAAATGCATGTGACATTGCGTTAGGTCAGAGGTAATCCAAAAGTAATCAGATTAGATTACCAAGCGATTACGTAACTAATTACAATTTTAGTTATGTAATTTGTAATCAGTATTTGATTGCAATTCAGAAGTATTTTACCCAGGACTGGAAGTTGCATGAGTTTAACAATGAAGAACAAAAAATATAAAACATTTTTGAAATCAAAGAGTACCATGTACGGCAAGCTATTAATTCCTTTTTGTGAATCTCTTTCATAGTAAAATTATTTTAGGTGTGCTTTGTGCATCAAGACAAGGATTGAAACGTAATTTATGAACTTAATTTCTACATTAACAAAACGAACAAAAATCTCTCACAGTTGAGCACAGAAAGCAGTAAAGGTACCAGATTTAGCCAAATGGCTAATTTTCATCTGTCGTCCCTGGGCAGGCTGATGTTAAAAAGGAAAAATTATACTTAAACAAAACAATCTATACAAACAATAAATAATCATATTAACATGATTAATACTGTTTTGTTCTGTTTACTTTGCAGCAAGCCATTCAGACGAGGGCTCTGATATAGACTCTGAACCGGGTTTGCCACTTAAGAGGAAACAGCGGCGCAGTCGGACCACGTTCACAGCCGAGCAGCTGGATGAGTTGGAGAGAGCGTTCGAACGCACACACTACCCTGATATATACACTAGAGAAGAGCTCGCTCAGAGGGCTAAACTCACCGAGGCACGAGTGCAGGTACACATAAACACACTCATTTTAACACATATTCACACAAACGTCTAACTCGATGTCGAACTCAATTTCAAGTTCTGAATCTGACCTTATCAACTTCCCAGAAAACAAAAAGATCTTGGTACAGTTCTAACTGGCACTTTTCTGCCAGTGTGTACTTGCTTTGTATCTTTCACAAATGAGCACTCATTTTCTCGTGAGTTTGCGGTTTACACAATGAAGTTAATTTTACCAGCATTTTGCCCTGCATGTCTGCCCTGAAGTCATATGACACACACACATACACATAGGCTTCTTTGTGCCACGCCTGGTCTCTTGTTTTGACCCTAGTACTTTTCCACAGGAAAACCTCAGAAACAAACTTTTGATAAAGTCTATTATTAAGTCCTTTTAACCCAATTAAACTAGAACCTGTGACATGATGTCATCGTTTTACATCTTTAAGCCACTGAACACACAGAGAGTGTCTTTGTGTACTCGGAAAGAAGTACACACACACACACACACACACACACACACACACACACAAACAAACTCACTCACGAATAGACAAACCACACGGAGAGTGTAACATTCTTAAAGGAATAACTTGTGTGGTACCCATGCAGAAATGTGTAATTTTTGTTATTACTTCCATTTTAGAAAGTAAATTTAAATTCTTTTGAAGCTGCAGTATTGTAGACAGATAAAAAAAAATTCTCTAAAAGAAAACATATGGGACAAAGTGGTTTCCGTCTTTAACAAAAGCTTATTTATAGTCTGTACTTACTGGAAAAAATTCTTCAGATGTCATGAATGTTAAAAGTAAAATTGTAGTTTGTTGTTTTTGTGTCTTGCAGGTGTGGTTCAGTAATAGAAGAGCTCGTTGGAGGAAGCAGGCAGGAGCCAATCAGTTGATGGCATTTAATCACCTGATACCTGGTGGTTTCCCACCCTCAGCGATGTCGAGTCTTCAGCCCTATCAGCTGGCGGACAGTCCTTATCCTCCTTCATCAATTTCGCAAGGTTATAACAGGAAATTATTAATATTAGCCCTATTTGGACATAAATGGTTTCTCACGGTAATAGAACAATTCCATGGCTCCTCCATTATAAAACACATAGATTCGGCAATTTATTTACAGACAAGGGAGTTTTGCTGTCTGACGATCTTTAAAGTTTGCCTCACATGTGGTCTGTCATATGATCATATTTGAACATGCCGTTAAGGAAGCCAAGCATCATAATGCATAGCCTACCTGTTGCTGCCATTATAATGGCCTGTTTTAGCAGTTAACTTGTTTGGACACTTGAATTTCTATTTATTATTTTTCTTACAAGCTTTCAGTCGCTATATTGGGGCAACAATTTTATTCATGTACAGGTAGTTAACTTTTAACAGTCTTTTAACCCTTCCATGGTCTTGCTGATATTTAGACTCATTTAGAACCACTTTAATCTTAACTGGCAGACCCACCTGAGGGACGGTGTGGACACAGCTATTATAGGGTTAACCTTGAAATATAAAGGGTTAAGGTTAACCCTTTATAGTTCAGGATATAACCCTTTATTCCTAGGGTTAACCCTATAGTTTAGGGTTAACCTTTTAATAGCTGTGTCCACACCATCCCTCAAGTGGGTCTGCCAGTTAAGAGGTTAAAAATGGGACAAAATGACCTGCAAGACCATGAAGGGTTAACAAGCCTTCATTGTGCCAAACAGCCAAATTCTCTTTACCATGCAAAATGAAAAATAATAGTACTACTGCACTTAGCAGTGGTAAAAAATTTTTTTGTTTTTTATTTATTAAAGCAAATTACCACACAACTCTTGTGTTTGTCCAAAACAGTAGAAGGTTTGGCCTGGAATTTACCTTGGTGGTAGGTAAACACTTGACTTTGATAATAAAATTGCCAGCTAGTGCCTTTAAATGCTGAAACTACCTCGTGACCCTATGTACAACGATAACCATTTAAAATGGCAGATTGCCATAGTTTTTATAAAGTATATCTTAGATTAATGAAAATGAGTTTACAATAAGATTTTTATTCCTTGCTTTCTTTATCTTCTTTCTTTCTTGCATTATATCTTGCTTTCAGCAGTTTCTGAGCAGCCCAGCACAGTGCACCGGCCTCAGCCTCTTCCCCCCACATCGGTGCATCAGACTGGGCTTGGCAGTGGACCAGGGGCCCAGGAGGGAAGTTCGGCCTACTGCCTCTCCTCGGGACGTCATGGCTTCTCTGGTTACTCAGATGGCTATGTGGCTGCACCAGGCCATGCAAACCCAGTAAACCCCACCATCAGTAATGGACTCTCATCACAGGTTAGTCTTCGGAACATATATGGCTCTATATATTGACCAACTACCATTCATTATAATTATAATAAAAATAAAAAAAAATCTCTAATTAAAGATATCATTGATATGGGGGGGGGTATGGCGGATGATGATGGAAACGAGAAGTGAAAGACAATTATTTGTGATTACACACTCATCAGCTGTTATCTGTCAGCTCGCCTGCTGTGCACAATGCGCTAACAACCAGAAAATGAGCTCCGGACTTCTTCAAAGCATCCGGTAGTTAGAGACAAGAGCTGCAGTCAGCGTTCCATCCTTGTTCGTGAGGAGAAACTCGGACCCAAGTGCTGCATGATACAGATAAATAAAATAAAAGAGATATGGACAGTGAGAGATGGAGCTAGAGACAGAGAAAATTGTGAATGTGGGTATTTCTCAAAGACTAAAACAGAAAAAATGGTAAGATTTGTGGAAAACAAGCATAAAGACAAATTACATGAAAGAGAGATAGAAAGAAGGGACAAATAGAAGAGAAAAATAGATTGATAGAGTCTGAGAGCGGTTTGATCATTTCTCAAAACCTGCAAAGATTTCTGGAAAACAAGCAACACTGAAGCATGCACACATTCCTATTAATCGGATTTGTTGGTACAATCACAGTTTTGGCAGCATAGTGGCAGAAAACGTATATACCCTGAAAATGTTTCTTAATTTTTCTGATGTGCAACGTTTACATCCTGAATTTAGATGTATGAACTTAATGAAATAAAAGATCCTCTCTGCTCGCCACCTCATAATAACGTAGGTTTCGAATATCACCCCGAGTACAGTAATTAAACTGCACAAAGTTATTCAACATGACGTGCTAATTGAAGTGTGTCTAATTGCTGCGCCCCCAGCAGAAGGGTTTGTAATCAGAACCAATTCCTAGTCATTAAGGCAGCATTTTTCCGTCGGGAATGACTTAGAGGTCAGGTAACTCTCACACTCACGCTCAATCTGTTCCTGCGATTAGTATCTGTGAGTGTGTGTGACCTGGGATGGGGTCAGCCAGTGGCGTTCTGTTGTTGTTGAAGGGCAGGGATTCTCGTCGCCATGACGACGGTGGAACTCGGTGTCTGGGATTCTAATTATGGGATGTTCCAGACTCTTAATTGATTGGAATGAGAGAATTTACCCTCCGTAATGTGCTGTGTAATTTATGCAAATGAGCCACTTTGTTGGTTAATTGTTTGAATTATGTATTTATCTGTGGTTTAATGTATGCTGGAATGAATTTGCGATTTGGTGTGTGTTGGGGAGGGTTGTTGCTCCAAATTGGTTTGTAATTGGTTATAAAGTAAAATAGCAATTATTTTATCATAATTTTCTTTTTTTTTTCTTTCACTCCTGTTTTGTATGAAAACATTACCTACCTAAAAAGTACTATATATTAGTCCAACATTAAATTAAAAATCATACAGCCAACATACCATTTACCACATCTCAATGACCCCTCAAAAACGGCAGTATCAGTGTGGCTTACTGCTACTTTTGAGTTTAGTGATAGTTGTACAACAAGAATCCAGTGACACTGATTAAATTATGGTGATCTTGTGGATTGTGTGAGTTCAAGTCCGCCTCACGTAATTTTTCTGATCCCATTCCTTGTTCTCTATCCAAAATACATACATACCATCTCTCTGTTCCCATTGGCTTAGCAAACTGCCTAAATTTGTATTCTTCTACCACTTAAATCTAAAGAACAACCTCAAACCAGAAACTCTAGCCTCACACACACACGTTTACACTTGCTCACAGGCATGTAGAAATCCTTGTCTGGTTTAATGGGAAACACTTCTTTGTACACACACACTTTGTGAGACATGGACACACATTCATTTCAGGGGTTTAAAATACTCAGGATTAAATACAAGTTAAGCTCCAGTTCTTTATATTCTGTGGTAAATTATTCAAATCTAAAAAAAATTCTGTGGTAATCGACAGCAAACCACAGATGCAATGCATTATACCTGTTTTACGCTTGACCCATTGTAAGTGCATAACTGTCAACACATAATTTTACTGAGTTATAAATTGAAATTATATTCTCTGATATTAAACATTATGCCACAGATATTGTCAATATAGCCTAACTTAACTTGTATTTAACCCTCAGTGTTCCTTTAGTTATACATTTTGGTAATAAATGTAATTTAATATTGTGTTTTTGCTCATTTAGCTTTGGCGAATGCACACTGCTTTATCGCTCACATTTCTCCAAACAGATGTGTACATGCATCGTTCTGGCTGGGAAAATGTTTTATGAGGAAGTTTTTTGTCAACATCTCCTGTCTGTGGTCTCGTGATGGGAGGAACATTTTAGCTTTCACCTCACATGTCGCTGGGCCCCGGGCCCCCCATGGGGAGGTGAACGAGAGAGTTTAACCTCCATGTGCTTTTCATTTGTTAAGCATCACACATTACTGTGTGACTCACACATGCTCTGCTGTACATGATATACACTGTCAGGTTGTGTGAACGCTGATTTATCTGCAAGGTGGACAAAAAGCACCGGGAAATCTGTGAGCGTTTAGTGCTTTTTCTTATCCTCTATCTCTCTCGAACAGCTGTTGAAGATGAACCCCAACAGGAATTCATGACCATTCACACTGCTTGTAAAAGCATTAACAATATGCGCGCGCACACAGACACGTTTACTTAGCCATCCAAATAGGGACATACTAATATTGTTTATATATATATATATATATATATATATATATATATATATATATATATATATATATATATATATATATTAATGTTAACTATAAGCTAGGCTAATTTATAGCTGTGCTAATTATAATGACTATATACTAACCCTAGCCTCAGATGGCACACAATACAGTCCAGACATTTGACATTTTATTCCTAGGTCTGACTATGTAAGACTAGACTAACCCTGAGCCTAACCCACACCCTAACTCTACCCCTAAAAATGACATTTTTGCATTTTTAGAATAATAATAACAAAAAATTATGTAAACAAAATCTGTAAGATTTAGCCAACTTCCCCAAACTATTGCTAAATATGCACACATACATGTTTACTATAGCTGTCTACTTAAAATGCAGGTATACTTCAGATTTTTGTTAATAAAGCAGATTATGATGATTACAGACTAACCCAAACCTTAAGGTACCGTTCAAAGCTTTAGGTGGTGCAACAAATGGAAACAGACACGTTTTTAAAGTTGACACGGCATCTAAAAAATGCTGCACTCTTGCACGAGATGCAAAAAATACAGCAAGACTAGTGATGCACCAATAAAAACAATTTGGGTTATTTTAGGGATCAGAAATTAGACAGTAATTTATGACTATTAATTACACTTGTAAGTGACTAGCTATGTACTTGTTTGGCATTATAAAGTATTTATTAAGCCTTCATTGGCTGATTTTTATTCTTGCTTTATAGTACCTTTACATTTGCTTTTGTCATAACAATGAATTTATTAGCTAAAAACAAAACATTTTAGTAGCTAGTATGATGCAAATGACATCCTCTATAGGTTCTCAGTACTCTGTGTGAATGTGCGGGTTATAAGTATAAATGACATGTAGAAAGCATATAGTATTTCAACAAAGAAGGGAATGTTAGGGTTAGGTTTAAGGGGTAGGGGTTTGTGTAGGGTGCCTGTGGGATAAATAAACACAATAAACATGTTGCAGTGATGCCCCAATTGTAGTATTTAATTAGGGGTGTAAATAGCATCTAACACTATTTTCACTTTGTGCATAGAAAATGCTTTTTGTTGCTATTTACACTATGCAACAAAAGTCTCTGTCGTCTATATTTATTTTATACTTATAAGCTGCATATTCAAACAGTGAAATGAGAACCTATAAAGGATGTATGTTGCACCTTACTAGCTATTGGTACTTTTTGTTTTTACCTAATAAGTTAGGGAAAAAAAAAATGTAAAGAGGCTATTAGGCAAGGGTAAGAAATCAAATGAACAAAGGCTTAATAAATACCTTATCATTCTAAACAAGTCCGTAACTAGTCCCTTACAAGTCCAATTATTAGTCATTAATTACTGTCTAATTTCTGATCCCTAAAATAGTGTTACCAAAATTTGTGTAACAACACAGATATCTGATTATTTAGAGCAACATCTGCCAATACCGATACTTACAGTTTGATGGTTATGCTTTCTTTATTCTATCTTGTTTCAGATCACTGATAATTAATTTCACAACTTCAAAGAAATTAGAATAATAACTTTATTTTTGATGTCTCTACATGTCTTCCCTGTTTCAGAATATCTGGTCTCAGTTATAAACAAAGCACTGAAACAAAAAGCACATTAAATTCACATTAACTGAATTCTGATTAGCCTTTTTGTTCAGCTTACATTAAATTGGTATAATTTCTAATTTTTCTATAGAAATTCTTAACTCTCATTAACTAAATTCTGAATGATGAAGCATGTCCCTTTTTAGTTAAAGCAGCCTCCGCTTTAGCTTTAACATACTCATCCTTGCATTGTCGAGCTTACGGTGAGTAATCCCCTTTACATGAATTTCACGTGAAATTCTAGCAGTGCAAAGCTTACAAATTGCAACTCTGCTGTCACTGTCACCCAGTTCCACCCAAAAATACATTTTCTTTTACACACAACACGAGTTGTAGGCTAATTGTCCGATGTGTTTTTCTATACCTTTTGACGGGAAATTATCGGCCCTGATCATCATCTGTTTTTGAACAATCAGCCGATGTCTAATAGTGCTGATAATTGCTTTAACATGCTGATACTGATGTTTGGCCGATACATCAGTGCATCTTTAGCCGCAACGGTCAAAGACGTCTGTTTAGCACATGTTTACATAGAAAAACAATTGAAAAATGCAGCAAATGGATGGAAAATCAAGTTCGGTGTGAACAGCCTCTAACCCTACCTCTAACAGAAAACTTTAGAAATAAAAAAAACATAATTTATTTTATTTATAAATCGAGGTTTACAAGCGAGAATGTCCCCTAAGGGAGGTTTTGTGACATTTAGCTAACTTCTGGGGACTATAGCTATGTAGCACCTTCTCTAATACTTTTTCTGTATTTATCTCTGCTCTCTCAACCTCTATTTGATTTTAGCATGAAATCCTAATGGAAAGTCCATAAATATCTGTTTTTTCTCCTTTCAGCTTTTCTTACTCCGTTCCTTTCCCAAACACAGCTTACAGAATTGTTTTTAGAAAAACTTTAACAGGGTGAAGAAATACGGCCCCTCTCGGCTGACTCCACCCCCTCTTGGCTACACTGGGTAACGGTTTAAAAGGAACCATGTGTCCAGCAGGATGGGGGAATAATTTGACTCTCATGGACTCTGGACAGAGTCAGTGGGCCTTTATGTCGGTGCGCTGGAGATTTTTCTGGGCTGGGCTGGTTTTGATTAATGATCAGCAGAGGGAGGGAACTGATCTGTGCTTGGCCCGTCAGGCGGCGTATGAGAGTTATCAGACACTGATGGCACACTCACAAACCACGTCCAAATGTCTATTACGGGTGTGAATTAGATACAGGCGGCCAGAAAGACGCTGTGTGAGAGCTGGAGAGATCTCACTCGCTGTCATCAAATCATTTCAGACGCATTTGCAGATGCACAGACATTGCGATTTTAGGGGATTGAATTGCAAAAATTATTATGTTTAGCTTCTTATGTTGAATTTATTTAACATCAAAGGTGTTAACAAAATAAACTAGTTTTTCTACATTTTCTAAAGAAAAATTTTGTGGTGCTTGCCCATGCTAAACTCACCACCACAGTGCTAGGGTTATGTGGGTGGTTGCCAGAGCGTTGATAAGGTGGTTGCTTTTGTGTTCTGGGTGGTTTCTAGGTCCAGAAGGCAAAAAGTTTTGATCTGTAAGATCATGCTGGTCTAGATGCTGCCAGATCAGCAGACCAGCACCAAACCAGCTTGGACCAGCTCAAAAATTAATGCTGGTCTAGGCTATAGTCTTTGCACAGAGTTTAAGAGAAGTAACTCTTTCAACATAGTGGTACTAAAGTCTTCTCTCTTCTCTTAGGTGATGGGTCTGTTGAATCCGGGAGGAGTGCCTCACCAGCCGCAAAGTGACTTTGCTCTCTCTCCGTTGACGGGCGGTTTGGAGCCCAGCACGGGCATGGCTCCCAGCTGCCACTCCTCTCAGAGACTGGAGGCTCTGCCAGGCCTGCCCAGCATGCCGGCTCTTCCGAGCTCCCAGTCCTACTGCCCCTCCAGCTACAGTTCACCGGGGTACAGCGTGGACCATGTGGCATCTTACCAATACAGCCAATATGGGCAGAGCAAGGTAAATACCAGCACAGTTTCTACTTCAGTGAGAGTGGACGTGCATGCTAGTGTGTATATGTGTGTCATTATCATATTTAACAAATTTATGTTCTTAAAACGTTCTTCAAATATTCTGTTTTGGTTGTGGGAGTATTACGATTTCCAGTTTTTGGGGAAATTTAGCCTTTAGCCGTTAGCCTTACATCCCTGATCTTTATTTGTTAACTTAACATTGTAGGAGCGTTGACATGTAATTTTCATAATTGGCTATACGTCCACATTATTTGAACATTATGAACAATTACAGTGAGAACTAATGAAAAAAGTTTTCCCACATTAACAAATGAATTTTCATTCATTCTTATTATGAGAACTTTGCTTTCATCTTAAAAAAATTAAATGTTTAAAGGACGCTTAGAGGACTTAAGAACATTGTAGGAACTTTTATCAAATACTAATACATCATAAGTATGTTCCATTAACATTATTTAAAGAATGTTCATTATATTTACACAACTTTTACATAACATTAGCAAAAACATTCCAAAAACATATGTCTGTACTTTGACAGTTACCTATTTTTTTCCCATCTGCAGGGTACTGTTTATGACATTTTGAACTCAAAACATTAAGTAACTGCCCTTAATTAAATTTGAGAGTTTCTACCAGCAATTTATTTTTCTTTCATTCAGATTAAGCCAGTTTCACTCAGCCTGCATAATTTAGTTGGATTAAGTCAAATCAATGTACTATAGTAATTTAAACTCAACTTCATTAACTAAATTTACTTAAGTTTAATTTAATTAATTTTCTTATGTTGGCACAACTTAATTTATTTTATGAATCATTAGTATATGGCAGGTGAGCGAGTAAAGACAGTAAAATTGTCAATTTAATAGCAGTTGCTTATAGAGCTAAGCAGCACTCAAATCATATAGTCATAAATGTGAAAGTTTATTTTTAAGAAAAGCACAAATGCCAATCTTCACCAAAATGGTGACCCCCAAAGCTCCAGTGTAAAATACAATCTTTTTAAATACCAATATAACAGAACTTTAAACATGAACAAATCTCCTCCTATATCATCTTGCTCAAAATAACTGCATGAAATAACACTTAATTCCGTTTGTTCACCACATCCAGTCCCATGCAAAGCATGCTGGGAAATGGAAATCCCCTGCCCAGTTTCATCAATGCTACGGAAGTATGCATGTAGTCCAAACTCAAATGGATTAAGTAAACTTCAGTTTTACAAATTTAGTTGGATAGATTGCAATGAAATCAAGTTGTGACAACATTTTCTAGAATTGTTGCTTTAGTTCATTTTAATTAAGTAAATTGAACAACATGCATAAAATTATTTTTTTGAGTGTGGAAAGATGCTTTCTTGGTCAGCAAATTCTCTCTTTGAACTTTTTTAATTAATCAGATGTAAATCTGTTTAATAAAGAATAATTCAATTGAAATGAATCCATTTTAATTGTTCATTTGCATAACACAATTTTTTAAAAGACACAATGGCACACCATTCGTTTCTGGATTTCACTTTTTCATAGCATTTTTTGCCCTTTTGCCACTTTAAATAATATTTATAGTTGTGAGAAGACAAAAATGAACTCTCAAAGCCTAAATGGTCTTGTGAAATACCACGAGTCAGACTTGAATTTGCATCGGCCACCTGAGCAGCACAACGCAACGTGTCATTGTACATGCACTGAATGCGTGGCCACAGCTCCAATAGGGATCCTTTTGAAAAAACTAGATTTTTTGTAGAGAAACACGATCATCTAGACGTCAACTGACATTATTTTCAGAGGCATTTTCATCTTTTTATCTGAGATGGAATCATCTGTTTATGTTAGTTAGTCGTAATCCGTATGGCAACCACACAGGTAAATGCTGTCGTGGTTTATGATGCTTAGCCAGTGACCTTTCACGACCCCATGAGATTAGCGAGCTCATCAGCACCAGGCATCCGTCAGCCAGCCATGTAATGAGCACCTGGTAACAAACATATCATTCACGATACACTCGTACAGAGCTGAAATGAGAGGAGAAGACATCTCAGAATATGTTTGACAGAGGTTGAGTTGGGGAGGCTTTAGACACCAAGACTGCACGCCGAGTTCCCAATCCAGGACTGCATCTTGATATCATTAATTTGCAGGGGTCCGCACTCCATAAGCACAGAGCTGGGGGTCCGTGTGGTTGCGGAGGAGTTTGTGGGGGTCTCGTGTAGGAGTAGAATGGCCCATGGCAGACAGATATTAGAACCATGTGTTTCAAACAGGGGTCAGATCTGTAGTTGCTGTTGATCATTGAATCTGATCCATACAGAGCCAAATATAGGACAGATCAGCTCTCCTTTTTGCCATTTTTTTTTTTTTTACTTTCCTTCTTTCGTCGTCTTAACAGAACTGACGTGCACCAGCCTTGTTTCGCTTTTACATCTTTTGTTTAATTTTTCTGTCTCTGTCTTGGCAAGGGCTGCACAGATATCATATATCAATATTTCACGATTCTTTTTTATCATATTTCATTGATTCTTTAGATCCTTGTATCAGTATTATTTATTTATTTATTTATTATGCATGTGTTTGAATTTTCAACAGATCAATTAATAAAGCCCAAAGTATACTTCGGTCAGGATGCGTGATGAAAATCTTGTCATAAGCAGAGTGCTCAAGCACTGAATGCACGCAGCCCTATTTTTCTAACCGCGTGTCTTTGAACAGACAAAATGCGCATGCGTCTCAAATTATTTGCACTAATTAGTGGGTCCACAATGTGGCAACTCTCAAATTTGAGCCATTGCTATCATGAAGAAGTGCTAGAAAAAGATGGAAATATCAGGAGATGAAGATGGAAACAGCAACAGTGGATGTGCAAGTCAAGAGTGCGTGTGTGTGGAGGTTTTAGGTGAAACCTGAATGTGTATAACTGGATATGAAGGAATATAAAGACATCTTTATGGGTTTAAACACCTAAAGAGAAATTGTCCGGTATCTCATAGCAGTCCTAGCAAGCATGCGCCAACTGCCTACGTATAGGCACAAAGTCATATGAAGTATACTTGGACAGGCTCGCGTTTGACTGTACGCAGACACTGAGCGTTCGAGTCAAAATCAAAGTATACTTTGGGCTTAAAGCAGAAGATTGTCTAATAAAGCCAAAATTCTGAAACCAACATTTCTCAGTGTGGTCAGAGTCGCTTCTATGAGGACTGAAAAAAGCAAAGCGAACCATGTGAGAGAGATTGAAATTAATTTTGCAGATTCACTCTCTCTCACGGACACTTGGCACAGTTTCAAACGCATTTGAATCATGATATTATGATGTATCGCGATGCATTGAATTGTGACATATGGTGTCACAGCCCTATTCTTGGCTATGATGGCATTACAGCTTGTTTAAATGCTTTAATTTCAAGGGGTCCCGACCTTTTTTGTCAGATGAAAATGAATGCCATTGGCATTTCTATCACAGTCTCTCAAAATCCCCTGCAATTCCATGAGGAACCCGTAGGGGTTAGCAAACTTATGCCTCTCTCTCTTTTTCTCTTCAGGTGCCTTTCATTATCTGAAGCCCAGCATTGACTGAATGAAGACAGACAGGAAGGAGTGGACGAAACCTCTGGATGGTCTGACTGTAAACTTTTGCACTTGAGCTCTCCTTCACCTCTCTATTGAGTGACCAAATGTACCATCCTTCCCTAAAAGCCCACTCCTCACTGGCTGACAGAGAAGCTAAGAGGAGATGACAGTCCTCTCTAATGCATACAGGTCCAAAGTGCAACTGAATGGAGCGGGAGTTCTTTTCAAAAGGGGATTGTGGGTAGGGTTGGATTGGGTTTAGGACCAGGACTGATTAGGTGGACAATGTAGACCTGAAGGAAACAGCTTCTCCATATTTCCATTCTGTTCTGGAGTACTGTATCACACGTTGACGACACTTAATGCCTCCTTCTTACAGAACAACAAGCCATTGAACGTGAGGAGGACAAAAGGGAAGACTAAAGGACAATTAAAAAGGACAAATAAATAAATAAAAGACTGAGACTGTGTGTAAAAAAACAGCACTGAATGGCAGGGAAGAGTGTGGTGCCATACTCTGTTATCAGCTGTCCACTGACAGACGCACTTTAGTGTCTGGTTTCCATTGTGACGCAACTTGACAGTGAGGACTCTGTGGCATATTGACATGATTACATGATGTCATAATGATGTTTCGTTTCTGATATACAATATGTAGGTATAAAGGGCTGAAAAAAGATGTGCCAATTTTATTTTATTTTTTTTGCATTTACATTTTCATTTGCAGTTTTAAATAAATAACTTAAAGGTGAAGAGTGTAATTTTTTGGAAGTTAAAATACTTTCTCCTGTCCCAGCTTAATATGCAGAGACATCTATACAGGGCCATTCACATGAAACTTGTTTTTGATTCTGTCTGCCCTGTTTTTGAAATTGTTTTCCAATGTAAGCACGCGCTTGATGGGCATCTTTGACCGCTGTTTTGCTGTATTTTCAGCATCTCATGTAGGAACACTTTTAAAAACTTTTAAAAGTGGGTTTTGAGTCACCTGCGTTCTCTTATAGTTTTGTTGCACTGCATCTGGCATTTTTTTGTGCAAGAAAGCATGCTGTCTGAACAGCCCCTAAATAGGCCACCAAAGATGTAAACTGTGGCTCTGTGGCGCTTTCAAAACACTGCCCTGTGATTGAGAATCCTGACCAGCCTGAGACAGCAACATCGACTTATTAATTACACACTTCACCTTTAAAGGATTAGTTCACCCAAAAATTATATTTCTCTCATGATTTACTCACCTTTAAGCCATCCCAGATGTGTATGCCTTCTTCAGCAAAACCGAAATGAAGATTTTTATTCGCACTTGCACATTTCAGCTCTGTTTGTCCATACAATGAAAGCAAATGGGTGCCAAGACGCTGTTGGCTGTTTGACGGTCCAAAAGACAAATTTAGGCAGCATAAAAGTAATCCACACAGCACCAGTCGATCAATGAATGTCTTCTGAAGCAAATCGCTAGGTTTGTGTAAGAAAAAAATCGATAATTAAAACATTTTTAGCTTTAAATCATTGCTTCCGGTTGCTGTTTGAAATGACCTAACTCTCGTGTGATGTTTGTTCCTCGGTTGTATCAAAGCATGCGCTTCTGACTTCAGCTCCGTGATGGGTCGTTTTTTAAAAGTTAATAAAGTTTTAATTATCGATTTATTTTTTACACAAACCTATCAATTTGCTTCAGAAGACATTAACTGATTGACTGGAGTCGTGTGAATTACTGCCTAAATATGCCTTTTGGCCCGTCAAACAGCCAGCAGCATCATGGCACCCATTTGCATTGTATGGACATACAGAGCTGAAATGTGCTTATAAAAATATTCATTACGGTTCTTCTGAAGAAGGAAAGACATACTCATCTGGGATGGCTTAAAAGTGTGTAAATCATTTTTGTATCATTTTTGGGTGAACTAATCCTTTAAATAAAAACTTAAAACATGGGAACATGTTTAAATTCAGCACAAAAGATTGATAGAGGGAGAGAGAGTGACCTGAGTGGAATGCACTCAAGTTTCCAATGGTATTTTGGTCATGTTGGAGAGGTAGCGAGTGACTGAATAAGTGTTACCCTGTGTAGTGCAGATAGACTATGTTAGTTAGACAGACCAATATACAGTACTACCAGTTAAGCTGAGCACACACAATATACCTTACTCGGAGACAGAGGCTATGTTCAGAATGGAATACTACTGTACCATTTATTGCATACTGTGCAGTATGCAATGCAAGATACATTTTTATTTTATTTTAAATCAAATAGTATGTGAAACAGAATCCATTATGCAATGATACATATTTCAAATAGTATTAAGCAGCATACATGTCATATGACCACGCACTATTTTGCATGTTTAGCGTTTTTAATGCAGTTTTGTGTGAAAATTTCTTACCTTTTGGCAGTCAGATCAAATAATGAGTCAAGACAAATAATGTAAAAAAATGTGGAAGATATTACTTCATCTGCTACACTGGAAATGGAAGGTCATGTCAAGCGCGTAATGTTGTATGATATAATACTCCATGCAGTGTAATGGTAAATGCAGTATTGGTCATCCGATTATTCCATTCATACAGATAATATGAAAACTGTGCACACTATACAATACATAGTGCATACTGCAAAAATATGAGTAGTATAGTAGTATGCTATTCCAAGCATAGCCTGAAAGAGACACACACACAAAATTAACCCAATGAAAGTGCAATACACACTCAATACCTCATAAACACTCATCGCTTCTTACTCGCTCACATATCTGATCTTTTCTGAAACTCCATTTTAAGTTTACACTATGTGATTTTATTTTTGTCATGCAAGAAAAAATTCCAGATTATACAGTGTTTCATAATTTATGTGTATGCTCATTTTACGATGTATGGGCGCAAAACTCCACTTTACTCCCGCTCTACAGTTTAGAAAAGACTTGTCGCTGAGTTGGAACTATTCCATGTTTCTACAACACAATGCTCATCTGTCTTCAGATCTTAAGATTTGGAACAATTATTTTTTACCTTGCTGTTTTTTATACTTTGTATTTTGGTGTACGACTGCATATAATTGTTGATGGATAATGTGTAAAATGCAGCACTATTTATAAGAAAACCAATAAATGGCATTCAAGCTTACAATTTTTTTTTTATTATTTTTTTTTTGTGCAATTATTGGATATTTAAACGTTTTTTTTTTTCTGTGTTGTGGGCACTTTCTTTTCACTCTTTTTTTCTTGCTTTCTTAACACCTCAAATTTTTCTCTCATTTTTTTCTTTTATCTTTCTCTCTTTTGTTTTCTGTTGCTGTTTGCAGGAGTAAACAACAAATTGCATTATTTTGTTTGCATAATGTTTAACATTTTTAACATCCTCCACCCATATATATATATATATAAATTATATATATGAATTTATAAGTAAATCAGCATGATAATGGACAATTATTATCAGCTTTATTCAGCTTTTTGCTTTAAAAAATCACAGTCTTTCATTTAGAAATATATTCAGTTTCATAAACACTCTTTCGTGTCCAAGTCTTTTTCTTCAGGGAGCTCTTAACAGGCTTAATGACTAAAGCAGAGTGTTTTAAACTATCCAAACACAGCAGGAAAAGAGAGAGAGAGAGAGAGAGAGAGAGAGAGAGAGAGAGAGAGAGAGAATGCACCAGGCTGGATGTTGCATATATCACTTTCTGACAAATGTATTTCTTTCTTTCTTTCTATATGGCTCATTCCACAAATATGATACACTATGGTCCTGTAAAAAACTACTGTAGTATAAAACTACTTTTACTTTTAATCACCAAAAACGTATTTAGCTGTGTTCCATATTTTGCACACAACCCTGTTACCACATGATTTTCCCCCATTACAAAAATTTAATCATTCTTTTAAATTGTGACACCAATGAAATAACATCGTTTGTACGCTTTCTGCAGCATGGCGGGAAGACAAGTAAATAATCTCATTCCATTTTCTTCATTTTAACACAATAGTGTTGAATTCACTCGTCAAGCTCAACCTTCAAAACCTTTTAGCCATTGTAAGGAAAAAAATGTTTGTGAACATTTGTTTCAAAAACCTTTTGGTCTGTGCTAGTTTATTTTTTATTTATTTAGGGTTAGGGTTAGGGTTCCATGAACCCTATTCATGGAAAGTGTCAGATGTAATATGCATCAGGTGTCGTCAGCCAGTCCTGTCAATTTTTGTGTCAAAATGTGTGCGCTTGAGCGTTAGTGCTCTTACAAGTGCAGTAAAACACCATATATATGTTTAAAACATCCTATGAACATTTATTTAAAAATAGTGCATCTTTTGTCTTGACATTTGTTTTTCACATTCACAAAATCTAGATGCTATGCCCTCTCTCTCTCCCTCCCTCTCTCTCTCTCTCTCTCTCTCTCTCTCTCTCTCTCGCTTTTCCAGCATGGAGCCTGGTGTCAGACACAATAACATATATTGGAGACAACTTAACCTTTAACCCCTTGCACTCTTTGAAATCAGTAGACAATCACAGCATAGCTGACAGGGCAAGAGTTACTCCCCACTCCCCCATGTCATTTTGAGACAGACGACTGAAAGAGGAGAGAAACGGTGGAAATAAAAAAAACAACACAGAGGAAAGCATGAAAGAAAGAAGAGCTTTTCTCACAGTAAAAAAATGGCATGGAATTTAGTTAGGTGAACCTCACTGATCTTACACAAACATGCAGGGGAGAATGTCAGAGCAAATAATTCACAAGACAACATTTAAAAGACATTTCGCCAGTGTCCTGAGCAGCTACATCAGTTCTACAGTAGTGGTGTTTAACTGGTGGGTCACAACCCCAAAATAGGTCACAGATCTGGTAGGATCTCCTACAATACAATTTGTCAACTTATGCTCATACTTTTGAAACAGCTAAATAATTTTTTGAATAACAAATTAAGATAATGCTTAATCAAAATAACCACTTCAGAAAAGGGTGCACCATTTCCTGTTAATGTTAATCACATTTGGCATTTTATACCATCTTAAGTTTTCAATAAATAAATGAATCTCCATTGTGATTGGATCAGTCAATGTGCACCAACTTTGTACATCTTCATAACAAATCTTTTCCCCTTCACTTAAGAAAAGCACTGTGTTTTATGGTGGCATTTAGCCCCTTCAACAAGGAGGCTTTTACCCCAAAAACTGTCATTTCACATATCAGACAGGTATTAAAAAACTTTTGATTTAATCACTTTGAACAAAACAGAAAATGAAAAAAATAAAAGGTGATTATTTCGGATATTCTCATTAGCTACATAGATTTGCACATTTCAGAAGTTATTACATGTTAGATCAAATTACCTTAAATCCTTTATCCATTGCACGCTATGACCTCATGGATCAGGACAATTTTGCAGAGCATAGAGGTAAACAGGTGTTTAGGAAAGTGCTTTGTGATAGTTTTTGTTGTTGTGTTGGGAGAAAATATAATCAAAAGGGCCTTTTACCCAGAGGGGGCCATTAGCCCCGTTGCAACTTACAAGAAAATAAGATCCATACTACATACTGGTTCACTTGAAATGAGGATAAACGTGATTTGTGCCAAATACAAAGTGTTATATGAAAACTTATTTGGAATGTTAACTTGAGTATTATGGTGCAAATTCAAAAAGTAACATGTTACTGTACTTGTTACTTCAACAAATAAGCTACCTTCAAAACTGCTCATCTACACAGTTGTTCTGAGTTCTGGTAATGCATAGGATCATGTTGAGCAGCATTTTGGTGTCTGAGTGCTGGTGCAGGCCCTTTATCTAAAAAATGTGGGTTTATCATGTTGGAGAGAGAACAACTGTGTGTAAGACAGCATGCCTTTCCAAAAGCGTCTCACTTGATATTGCTCTACTCTCTCTATCTTGAATTGTTCAGGCTACATCTCATACACGCATAGGACAGAAACCATTCCAATCAATCTCAACACTAAAGTGGATGAACTTCATCAGAAGTCTCTCTGACATGAAGTTTAAGGAGCAAAGCAAACCGAAAGCTGTGTTTGATAATCGGGGGACTCCAGCGTGACTACTATTGAAGCTTCAACGTTTGGACTGATCTTAGGCATTACAGTTGAGTGGCAATAGAAATCAGAAGCCCTTCTGAACAAAATAACTCAGGACTTCAAGAGACTTCAGTCGTTTCAAAATTCATAAATGGCATTTTGAAGCAAACATCTCTATCAGGGCTCAACTTCTGAACTCCAAGGATAATCTATCTCATTCTACTCACAGTTCAATATCTACGCTTTACATGCATGCTGAAAAAAACAAAACAAAAAACAAACTCTGAATGCTTGTTTTTATCATGTGGAGCTGAAGATTAAGGAAGCATCATTTTGATCTTTTAGAGCGTTAAAACAGGGCATTTATTTTCTTTTGAGTGATTGAAACCTTGTATCTGACCTGAGCAACGTTTAATCAGAATGCCTCTAGGTGGAGCTACAATGAACCAAACATTGCTCCTTGCTCTGCTGACCAGGTGCAGACAAGCCATTCTGAAGGAAATCAAGATGAACCATCAGGGTTCCCAAGACAATGTGACTACAACAGCCTCGACTTCCACTGCTCCCACCACAACAACCAGGAATTCTTATGACAACGCCTACTTTTACATCCTGTTTGTGATGTTTTTCTATTCCTTCCTGGCTGTTGCTCTATTAAGAGGTTTTATTCAACACGATAAAACTAAGAAGGATCCGTATGAAGAGTTTATCGCCCCCACTGACTCCTCAGAGCGAAAATGCAATGAAGGCACAATCATTGAAAAAATGGACTTTGAGGAGGAGAACAGCATCTAAGGTGCCATCCAGGTTTTTGTTTCAGTAGCCCAGTAATCAATAATGACACAGTAGCCCTGAAGATATTGCAATCCATACAGATGACTGATACCAAGTCCAAATCCTATGGTTTGTGTTTTGACCTGAACTAAGTCCATCAGTTTGCAATGTGGAGCAGATATCTCTTGTCCACTACTGTCACTGCTGTCTAGAGCTTTCATTCTAATTAAAACCTGGCAAGGCTAATTTTCTTAGTTCTGATGGGCTACATTTTTACAAATGGTTCATGGAAAACAGTTGACTTGACTTCCCATATAAGCTGCCTTGTATAATTTAGCTGTGTGCAGTTTAATTAAAACACAGATATTGCAAAATGCATTTTTATTATAATACAATAGCAATGCAATGTATTATAACGCCATATAACAGCTGCTCTTTATTGAAATTATACCTTAATTATAATAAATGTATTGCAGTGTACCCATATCTGTCTCTGAACCATTATGCTTAATAGATTTTTCCTATCAACAAGTTATGAAGATTATAAGAACATTAGCATTATCTTTAAATGACTATACAATTCATGGGAGATGACACATAAAATTCCAAGATGTTACACTTCACCTACACTGCAAAAAGTGGTAACCTGCAATTATTAACTTAAAGGAATATTCCGGG